>NC_090923.1:602243964-602548022 GCF_040938575.1 Ambystoma mexicanum
GTACCTTGTAAGGGGTTTGGAGGTAATACGTCAGGACATGGTTACCAATGTCCTGTTGACCGGGGCCATAGGTCGAGGGGCTAAGCTTCAGGGCCTGGGACGGGCGGTACAGGTCTTTCTGCCTTGTTAGAAGTTGTTATGGATGTTCCTCTGTGTGTTGTCAAAGTGTTGGGTATCCTGATTGCACAGGGCCATAAGTCTGAGATGGTCCGGTGGGTTGTGGGGTTTACGAGGGGGCGCGTGTGTTCAGGCAGAGGTTTACTGCTGAGCTGTAAATAATGCAGGTGGCGGGCCGCGGCCTTGGGTGCTACAGAGGGGATTACAAATCTTTGAAGCGGCTCCAGTCTGGTTGGGGGAGGTAAAGCAGTGCGGCGCGGTCTCTGTTCTCATGCTTTGGCAGTCTTCGCAGGGTGGGAGGGGGAATGGCCTTGCACGTATTTCACAAAGGTATCTCCCTCGTGTGTTGCCGATTTTAGGTAAAGACATCACAAACATTTGAGCACTCTATGATACTTATTCAAATCAATACAAAACATGCATTTAAACTTTGCTGGATGCGTCTCGATTATACCCAGTCTGAGCACCTTATTCATACATTATGTTTTAACAACTACAGTATTTAGTTATATGCATATATATTTGCAGTAAGTGAGGTAGAATTAGAATTGGTGGAGTACACAGAAAATAACCTGCCACTGTTCGTGACGGTGGTGGCACATGTGGGGCCTAGACATGCACACATGACAAGCGCCTTCTCGTGCATCCTTCACATAAGCCCTCTGTATGGTTACATTCATCTTCTCGTGTCCTCTAGCAGCATTAGTTCATTTATGGCGCAAGCCCATAGAGTGTAAGTTTCCCAGTGATACACGTAACAAATAGATTCCTGGTGCGTTCCTTTGTTATTAGCACCCAACTGCAATGGTGTGGGCTCGCCATCGCTTATATCATAGAAGCATGCTTTCTTATGTTCATACATTTTACAGGCTTTTGTAATATAAGGGGTTTTGTGGAAGAAAGCATACTTTGCGAGCGGTCTTGACATTAGTATATAAAGACTGTCTGCCATCTGATGACCATTTTACTGTTCTTTTCATTTCCCAGGCCTGCTGGCCGGGTCATGCTGGGAGCGATGATACACTGCGGGAGGTGAACTGATACAATGTTAGTGTATTACGCTAGCTCATGTCCGTCTTGTTCGTGGGAACGTGCTCGCAGCGGATCTGACTGGGTGCTGCGGCGACAGGGGTGACTGAGACTCTCCAAGGGTGGGGGCCTCGCTACAGTGCGCTGAGCTCACACCATCTTTACCAGATAAAATGGTTTCTGGGCCTAGCTAAATTTTAATACATGTGGGCAGTCAATATGTGTTGGGCAATCAATACGTGTGGGCAATGCCTCCAGCGGGTGAGCCCTCCACCACCTGGGCCCGGGTGGCATGAGGGGACGCCCAATGAGCCGTAGCCCTCACCTGGGGAGAAAACGCAGGCGAGGGGGGTCTCTTGGACCAGTCCTCCCCTACAACAGCGAAGGGGCCAACACTCTCCACAGTTCCGTTCTCCCGCCTTCACCGGCCCCCTGCAAACTCGGCTCCCTCGCCACACATTTCTACTCTGCTCCACTGTCCAGTCTTTCAGAGTCTCAGCACTCCATTCTCCTCTGTCTTCTTGCGAGTTGGGCTGGCCTTCCTGCTGCTCTCTAAGTTCTCTGGTGATCCACCTTTTATACACCTAAGCCCGATCAAAGGGTTTAAGGTGTGATTCACTCGCCTGGTTTGCCTGATTCCAATTAGACCAATTACTGGGACATGCCTGACCTTCAGCCCTGTAGTCATCAGGATCCCTGTTCTTCGTCCCAGTACTATAGTGGGGTTTCCTATAGGTAGTCTGTATTACTCTCTGCGACATCTTCTTCTCAGTACTTTGTGTTGTTTCAGGGTGCAAATAAGGATATGGACAGCAATATCCTACAAAGGCTTAGGGAGTGTAGTGTACTTCAATGTCAAGAAAGGGGGGAATACTGTGTCTTGCCCTCTGGCACACTCTCCCCAATTACCATCTGCTCAGGTGATCCTCCCCTGCTAGTCCACCCTAAGGGTCAGGATCCAAATGTAATGGCCCTACCCTGGCCACCTGAAGAGAAGATCCCTGGGGTGTAGTTGTGAGAGTGCCTTCAGGTTTCTCACAGCGCACACCGCCCTGCTTGTCCCAGGTAGTGCATGGCCAAGGTATTGTCCGTCGTGATGAGGACATGCTTCCCTTTGAGAGAAGGTGAAAAAGCTTTCAAAGCTAATCTGATTGCAGCTCCAGCCTCTTGATGTGCCAGTGGGCTTCCATTGTGGACCAAAGGCCACTCATCTGCAACACCTCAAGGTGAGCGCCCCAAACGGGCCAACCCTTCAGAGATGCCTCTGTGACCACCCTGGTCTGGGGCCATTGAAGCCAGAAGTGTACCCTCGTTAACATGTTCTTGTTGCTGGACCACCAACAGAGATTGTTGGCCGCTGACCTGTACATCTTTAGAATGTCCTTTAAGGTGCTGAAGTACTGGGACAATTGACCCTGTAGTAGCCACTGCAGGGACTGTATGGGCCATCTGGCACGAAAGAAATGCAGGAGGCCATGAGGCCTAAGAGGCGGAGGAAGTGAACCACTGGCAAGGTGGTGTGGCTCTGGAACAGGTCCATGGATTTATGAGATACATTTTTCATGTTTTATAAATGTCCTCCTTGTGGACTTATGCACCTGTGAAAACTGTTACGGTCTTGTTAGAACAAGTCAATATTGTTGAATCACTTTATTTATATGCCATTTGCGTATTCCCTTTGCAATTTTTTCAGATAATATCTATTGCTGCATTATCTTTCTGCTCCTTTGGTTTGTTTGAAAATAAATAGTTTTGGTTGGTTTGAATAAAGTATGTGCTATTTATGGAATGGGTCATCTGACTTGGCACAGCTTTTTGTATGTATTAGCGACATCTGGCTGAAAGATTAGCTTGTTGATTTGATGAAATTGTATTTGTTTTCTTTTTTATTTGTGCAAATAAGTGTTCTACCTCAAATAAACCCCCGGTTGGCCCTACCCTTCTGTTCACCTCTGGTACAGTCAAACCATCTGTCTGACACTGGTGACTCTCTCTTCCAATGAACTGGAGCTTTTGCGTTGGTCTTGTGGGGTACTTCTGTAAATTCAGGGAGAAACCCAGTCAGTGGAGTAGTGAGCAAATGTACTCGAGATGGGACAAAACCTGCTTGGATCAACCAATTGTCCAGGTATGGGAACACATGAACGGCTTGTGGACATCATCACCGAAAATCAATGCCATAGTGCTGAAAAAAATCAGATCGGGACTAGGGCACATACGATCAGTCAGGCATCAGTGTCGACACCCATTTCCTTGGGGCTGGGGTTCCCAATGGAACGTGCTGATTCGAGGAGTCACCCGTACCTGCAGCTGCTAAAACATGTTGAGCATTTGCTCTTTAAAAACCTCCTACTTGATCCTAGATGTAGGCCCTGAAGCCGACTTAACGCATACGTCAGAGGAACCGGAATCCTGCCTTCGTAGATGACGTCATTTCTTTTTATGGGAAGAAGTGAATGAGCAATGAATGCATAAATGTGAGCGCTTCTTGGTCTTTTTATGGCACCTATCACCCTTTGCTGGAGTGGACCCCTCCATCTTGAGCTCCGACGACCGGGTGGTCAAGCAGGCTGGAGATTTTGAAAGGGGCCAACCTAACGCAGGTTTCGCAGCCCTCGTCCGCAGTGATCTCGGGCTCATCTTCATGCAAGAACAGCAGCCCTCAGTGACGTGACCAATGTTGAGGCACCACACGCAGACACTGTGTGGGTCAGTAATGGACATCTTGGAGCTACAGTCCTTGCACCACTTGAAGCCAGACACCTTGGGAGCCGACATAATGTTGAAACCAAGTTGAATAAGATGAAAATGTGTCAATTGAAACAAATATTTCTCTTATTGAAAATGAATTGTTCCGATGAGCCGTGTGCTGAGCATGTGGAAAAGGGAACTGAGGGACAGGGGCATAGTGACGTTGTATATGTACGGCTACTGACGTCATGTCCAGAGTCGACCACTGCCACTGCCACATTGAGTCAAGTGGGATTGAGGGCTGGGTCGAGGTGCACTAACAGTCCCATGTCGAAATGTTTGCGAGCAGCTGACACTGGAATGGATATCTATCTGATGAGGAATCTGCGGGAGAAAAGTAATACATTTAAATGTATTGTGCATAAAAATAGAACTGGGTAGCTGTACTCTGTCCCTCTCCTTCTCTTTCACTCTGCTCCATGATCGTATGCCTCCTTACTCTGTACTTTTGTCTTCTACCCCTCTCAAGTCTAACCCCATACTCTACCACCTTCTCGTACTATCCATTTTACATTCTCTCATCTTCCTCTCTACCTTTTCCCTATATCCTTCCAACTCTTTCCTCCTCTGTCCATCCTATTCTCTCACACTCCTCTCCTGCCCCTAGGACAGTCTCCACCCCTTTATATGCCCCTCTACAACTCCTGCCTCTCATTTGCCCTCTCTATCACTCAACTCTCGCTTCCACTTTAAAACTTCTCTACTCCTTTGTAGAGGAGCAGCTGGATGCCTCTACAGGAAGTCCCGCCCCTCTACCGCCTGTATGTTGGAAGCTGGAGATTGTGCCATGTTGGACACCTGTGTGTGTGCCAATTCGGCAGCGAGTGTTCGAGAGATGATATCCTCTGAGAAAGCCTTACCAAATGTATTGCTGAAAGGACAACTTGAGGGAGGAACTCCCCGAAGGAATATGAGAAAGAGCAAAAGAGGAGCTGGTGACGTCACGAAAGACGAGCATGATGCACCAAGAAGACTGACTGAAGAAAATGCATGGACCTTATAAAAACTGATGCCGAAGTTAAGAATCGAGTAAAACTTTCATATGCGAAAAGAAGATTGCATGTGCGTGACGCACTGCAGAAATGAAAAACTGTTCAATAACTGTACAGATGCAGCAACGCAAGTAGATTAAGTAATCTTAGAAGCAGGCTATACATATACGTAGTGAATAGATTGCAGGCTGAGCCGCCATTGTATGGACATCAGTGTCATGAATTTAGTAAGCTCGGACCCATGAAGAGGAGAGGTTGAGAACTGTGTTGCAGCAAGAATTAGCTGAGATTGTGGACATGAATGGCAAGGCTGGCTGGCCTGGTATGAAAGCTAAAGGCAGCCAAGACCAGTTATCTATTCTTGAAGATGGAAAACGTGAGAAGCTGAATCATCCCTTGTTAAGGTGCAAAGAAAGAACACCAAGCGTGCCAAGTTTTATTCATTGGAGACATTTAAATGCTGCAAATTGGTCCAAATCGTGGTCTCCTTTCACGTGTGCCAAGGATGGAAATAGAGTTGAGCATTGAGTTCTAGAGCTATGATAGTGCATGCCCATACTCCCTTATATTCCCAGAGATAAAGATACTCAGCAAGGCTAAGTTCAAAGACAATCTTAATGGCAGAAGGCATTGTTGATGATAGACGTTGGACTAATTGGGTGGGGAGGTGAAGTCAAGTCCACCTCCTGGCATCTGGGTCTGAGCTCACGTCCTGCTAAATGAACCGAATGTTCCAGACATGGCACGAGCGCACTTGCGCGTTCGCAATGTCACTGGGCCTAGTAAGATCGTTTTTATGTTGTGCTGTGTTCTCCCTTGTTCCTCTCCCTTGCCTAGTCGCGCTCTGAAACACTTGTGTACGAGCGCAATACAAATAAAATATCTATCATATCATAACCAATTGTAGAGGGCCTTATAACAAAGGGCCTTATAGTTTGAGAGCCAATGATATATTGCGTACTTACTAGTGTAGAAGATGACACATTTTAGAGGTGGGCATAAGTTGTCCACCTGACAGTCAATATCCAATCAAAACCTCATCCCTTATAGAAAGTATACTTGGATGTTCCTCTTCAATGTATCACAACCCCTCGTATGTTTTTATCATTTGCCATGTAGTATGACATCACTTATGATGAATGTTTAGTATATAAATGTCTGTTGTAACTCTCTGTTTTAGATAATTGATATTAAAACAGTGAACATTTGCCATCTTTCTGAGTTGGTTTGATTATTTGATGTCAGAGTTATTCTGCATCCCATCCACTGCATGCGTGTTACGCAAAGAACTCTAAGCTCACCTTCGACATCAACACTCTTCACCTACTCCTCTTCTAATTCCTGCATACCAGTACACTACCACTCCATCTCACATACACTCACAATCTCATCTCCCTCTGGAGTCACTGGTTACCACTCTCACACAGAGTGCAGGCCTATACAAGTCATGCACAGATTATTCAGCACTTGGTTCCACTTTCTGTGAAACTCACTGAGCAAAAGGTTTTGGGGCATCTATGAAAGGCCTAGAGGATTCATATACATCGGTTGAGGGGAACCAGAGTAAATTAAAAACAGGATGACCACTTGTGTTAGTGTGAATTACCACCAGAAAAACAAGGGATGCGAGTTACCATAGGTGTGTTCAGCCCATGATATCTTGCACCCCCACAATCAAAAGGTATGGGGTATCTAAGGAGAGGCTAGATAGCGCCTCTATATCAGTTGGGACTAGAGCAAACCTAAAACAGGATAAACACTTGTGTCAGTGTACATTAACCCCTGGGAGGCATGGGATGCGTATTACCATAGGTGTGTTCAGGCAATAATGTCTTGCAGCCAGCCAGATGAAAGGTTATGGGGTGTCCAGGGAGGGGCTAGATGGTGCCTCTGCATTGGTTTCGACCACAGAGTAAATATAAAACAGGATGACCACTTGTGCTGGTGTGAAATAACCACACAGAAAGAGGGGATGTGAATTACCATAGGTGCGTCCAGGCCGTGATACCTTGCACCCGCACAATCATAAGGTGTGGGGTGTCCAGGGAGGGGTCTAAATTGTGCCTATATGTTGGATTGTACATGAGTAAATATAAAACAGGATGACCACTTGTGTTGCTGCGATTTACACCCAGGGTGGCAGGGGATTGACAGGATCATGGGTGTGTTCAAGCCATGAAATCTTGCATCCCTGCCTTAAAAAAGTATGGGGTGTCCCCGGAGGGGATAGGTATTGCCTCTACATTGGTTGGGACCAGATTAAACATAAAACAGAGTGACCACTTGTGTTAGTGTGAATTAACCCCAGGGAGGCAGGGGATGCAAATTACTGTAGGTGAGTTCAGGCCATGATGTCTTGCACCCCTACAATCAAAATGTATGGGGGTGTCCAGGGAGGGATAAAATGGTGCCTATACATTGGTTGGTACACGAGTAAATATAAACCAGGATGACCACTTATGTTGCTGCGCATTACACCAAGGGAGGCAGGGGATTGAAATTATCATGGGTGTGTTCATGCCATGATATCTTGCAACCCTGCATTAAAAAGGTATGGCGGTGTCCAAGTAGAGAGTAGATGGTGGCTCTACATTGGTTGGGACCAGAGTAAACATAAAACAGGATGACCACTTGTGTTTGTGTGAGTTAACCCCAGGGAGGCAGGGGGGTGTGTGTTACCGTAGGTGCGTTCAGGCCATGATATCTTGCACCCCCACAATCAAATTGTTTGTACTGTTCTTGAAAGTGTATGAATGCTGCACCTCCTCTACATGTGCATAGTATTGAATGCTGTGAGGAGCGGTATGGGCCGTGATTTGCAAGGGCACCATTGTTTCGATGTAGTGGTGCATATAGGTCCTATCAAATCTTCCCTCTAAACATGATGCAATATTCTCTGCAGGCCCGGGTGAAGATGTGTGGAGGACCATTTCAACGTGATGGTTGGGGGCTCACCTTGTTTTGAGCCAAGCGTAGTCTGATGCACCTGTGGCAGGGGGGCATACATTATAATGGAGGTAAAGATTAGGTTAGTAGCCACCAATTAACATGAGCCAGCCAGCCAGCCAGCAGGGAGCTGAAACACTGAATGCCCGATGCATAGCTGTGAATTATCCTTCTTTATAAGAAAGTGGCTGACGTTGAGGAACCAGTGTTGAAAGTAGGTGACAATACTTCTGTTTTCCTCAATTGAAGTGGCGGCAGGGTGGGCTCGAGCAGCAGCTTGTAAGGCGAACACTGCAAAGCATACACTGTAAGCCCCAGAAAGTAAGCAATATATTGCTGTGTTGTTACACTGCTGACTGGCCATATGGGGCTATTTCTGGGGGACACCCTGAGGCTCAAGGCCCCTTTCATTTGAAAGAGTTGAAAGGCTCTCACACCGTCCCTGATTCTCTGCAATGTGCTGTCCTTATTGGTTACTAGCAAAGTAGTCAGCAAACATGGCTGGGAAGACCTGCAGCTAAGCACCAGGGCTATACAGCCATATCGTCCTATTAACATAAAATGATACTTTCATAACTGGTTTCTAAATTCACAAGTACAAACTGGGCGTTGGGCAGTAGATTGCATTGTGGAAGAGCTTGCTTGGCGCCCCAATCTTCTCTCCAAAGCTAGCTTGCAGAGTTTAAGTAAAAGGGGACTTGCAGACGTAATGTTCTAGTCACTGCACTCTGGTTTTGGTAGGGCTATTCCTGGCACCTGGTCCAACCATTAGAAGCAATGCTTGATTTAAACGCAGTTCAGAGCCTGTTTGTGCCAACTGCTCAATGGCAGTACAGCCGTCTCCATGTAGCTCCCACCTAACCCCAGTCCTTGGACAAAAACCGCACACATTGGATTTGTGGCCCTGAAACGTACAATTGCGATGCATAGAAAAAGCAGTCACAACAAAGAAACACCTCACCAGTTTTAACTACCAAAAGAATTGATTTTGTAAATGGCTGAATGCTGCGAATAATATGGAACTGACAGTGTAGTGTATGCAATCTTACCGAACACCAGTTCCCACACTCTAACATGGGAAGCCGTATATTATACAATATAGTTTGATATTCAGCTTCTCTGGACAGTGAAGGCCCTGAAGTTACACCCATCTGGTAGCTCCAAGGGCGGGCTACTGAGTGGACGTGGCTCCAAAGATTGCCCAACGCCACTCCATCATTCTGCCATGGAGATGCAGAATATCATACAACACTGCCATGAACAACATGCTCTTCTGCCCCCCTACTTACATCATGCAGCTGCAATCCAAAGGGCTTCTTATAGATGGGCTGGAGAACTGCAGTCAGTGACCCCTGCTTGCCTTGTAGAGCGTGTCACCATTCCAGGGTCCAGCATCCAAGAGCAGCAGGTAAGTTCTCAGCATGCCTGCAGTGCTGCGCACCCCCTCCCCACTTCTGCCTCTGCAGCGTGCAGGGTTAGGTGTCTCTGGGTGCCCGTGGTTTCATCTGCTCTGTGTGCTCTATGTTGGAAGAGGTGTTACAAGCACTTAACTCTCATTTAAGTCTGAAAGTAGCCACTTAAGAACTGCTGTGAGAATGATTGGTCCCCTGTCCCCTCTACCCTTCCAATCACTGCCCTGACATGCAAATCTCAGCCCTCTCATGGGCAGACCACCACCTCATCCAATTTGCCATTCCCACCACTCCGATTGCAAATTACCTTTGTACGCCCCACCTGCTTAAGTCAGAAGCACAAAAAACTAACCAAAATCAACCTCGCACCTCTCCAATATCTCTGAACTTAAACCTCCATTTAACAATGACCCCATATCTCTGGCCAACACCTATACCAACGTGTTCAACCAAGCTATTGAATATATAGCTCCCATAGAAAACAAAAAAGAGAAAAAAATCAATGCACTGCAATTCCTGGTTTACAGAAGAACTAGCCACCCTACGTAACAAGAAGCGTCGAGCTCTAGCCAACTGGCAATCCTCGCCCAACCAATCCTCCTTAAATGAATTTAAAACGGTCTCATCCACATACAAAAAAAGCCATTTTCCTCGCCAAATCAGAATCCTTCAATCAAAGAATTTCCAAAGCTAACTCTAAATCCAGAGAAATCTTCATTATTTTCAAAGATCTCTCCTCCCTTGCCACCACCCCGGATGAAATCATCAAAGACAAAGCCTGGTGCTCTAGCATTCAGGACGCCCTCATCACCAAAGTTAAAATGCTCCAAGATAAAATATCTACTCAACGCAAAGCCCTTCCCATTCAGGACAACCCTCTCCACTCCCCCAACCAAACACCTCTCTCAAACACCTCTCTTCGTCTTCAGAGACGTCACCGAGATAGAAGTCACTAATATTCTTAAACATATCAAACCCTCAACTTGCAAAGGAGACATCTGGCCCCCTACCATCATCTAAGAATGTGCAGACTCTCTCACTCCCATCATCACAGCATTCATCAATACTTCATTCTCATCCGGAGTCGGACCACAAAGTCTAAAGGAAGCCTGGGTTTGCCCATTGATTAAAAAAACGTCCCTAAACCCCACCTGCCCCAACAATTACCGCCCCATCACTACTGTTCCCTTCCTCCTAAATATCTTGGATAAAGCTGCCCACATCCAAATCCAACAATACCTGGAAGTCAAACCATCCTAGGCAGAAGACAATCAGGCTTCTGCAAAGGCCATCGTACAGAAACCACCCTCTTAGATCTTAAGAGCCAAATAACCAAAATAATAGATACAGGCAAACCTGCTCTCCTGCTCCTCCTCGATCTCTCTGCCGCGTTTGATCTTGTTGACCACGATATCCTCGCCACACACCTCTCCAATGCCACCCATTTCTCTGACAAAGCCACCTCATGGATAACCTTGTTTCTAGAAGGAAGGGCCATGAAGGTCTTCTCTGACCAAGCCAACTCAGACCCCACCACCATCAATTGTGGAGTTCCCCAGGGATCATGTACTGCCCCTACCCTCTATAATCTGTTTACCAAACCTCTGTTTGACCTACTGGATGTGCTCGGCATAGCCTATACAAACTATGCTGACGACACTCAAGTGCTCCGCCCCCTCACTGGAGATTATGATGCTAAAGCTCTACTCCAGATATATTCCAGCATTCAAACCTGGATGGCAATCAATGACATCTGTCTAAATGGGGACAAAACCAAAATCATCATCCTGGGCCCCAAGGAAATTCTCTCCAACTAAACATCAAATACGCCCACTTCGTCATCGGCCACACAAATATATCAGTCTCTACATCGGTAAAGACCCTCAGAGTCTACTAAGACTCTACACTCTCCATGACAAAACAGATCTGCGCCAACTTTTCTGTCTCCGCCCACACCACTAAACCTATAACCGCAATAAACCCCTTTCTAACCACTCAAAACTGCCTTTCCATAGCCAGAGCCACAATAGGAGCCAGACTAGACTACTGCAACGCCCTACTGGCAGGCACCTCTACAAAAAACATCAACAGGCTCCAAATAACATACAATAACGCACTCTGTGCAGCCCTACATATCCCTAAAAGTGACCACATATCCCAGGCCAGACATGAAACCCTATGGCTCCCAGTCAAGGAAAGGATCAACTTCAAAATTCTCACCCTTACGCATAAATGTATCAATCTCTCCGCCCCTTCCTACCTTTCAGAAACAATATTCAAAAACAACTCCACATGCCCCACAAGAAGCCACCATGCTAACCAACTTTGGGTGCCATCCATAAAAATAGCTAATACCAGCGGCATTATCTTCCCCCACAAAGCACCTAAGCTCTGGAATGCCCTCCCCAACGCACTCATAGCTGAGCCCTCTCTACTTGCCGTCCGCAAATCCCTCAAAACTACACTATTTGTATAAACCATCACAACACCATCACACTATAGCCCCTCACACTGTACAACCCCACCTTCTGTAATATATTTACTATTTACGTGTACTTTGTAACCTTAAGTTGAACCCCTAATGCATAATTTTTTCTATACTGTGTATCTTCTATACTATGTAACTTCAAATTGAACCGTAAAATGCAAATATCAATGTAACCTCGAAGAGTCCTCTGTAACCAGACATGTTTATATTTAACAGCTGATGTGCGCTTTAAAAATATGAATAAATAAATAAGTACAAACCCCCATCACGATTTCAATTTGCTTAAAAACACATGCACATGAATGCTACCAATTAAACATTTTACCTTAGTAATTGCAGGACCTTTGTAAGCCGTTGACACTTTTTCAACATATTTTCAGTGCACCACTGTAATGGAAGAGATTTAAAGTGAACATGTTGTACAGTATGCATACATGCCAACACTACCGATTTAGGCGGGAGACTCCCGACTTTTCTATTAGAAATATTGCTTTTTTTCACATTCTCCCGCCTAAGATAATTCCAGTGTCAATACATTCCTATGGGGAAAACTACGTCTCCCGATTTTCTCTCTCAAAACTCCCTCCTAGGTGCGTCGGAATGTTGGCATGTATGAGTATGGAGTATGGAAAGAAGCAGCATGAAAGAAATTACACCATTTTTAAACTATTAATTTGAACATTTTCTTAGATCGGAGTTCAACTGCCAGCTCTGTCCCCTGTGAACTCTGCCTCCTCCGTCAAACTCCACCCCAGCCTTTATGGGATCCCTCTGTACATTTGTTTTCCATTTCCACCATGTTGTAAGAATAAAGAGGGATGGCCCGCGCATTTGACGTCAGTACAAAGGAGGTTTTGTCTTTTCTTTGTGGCTGGAGGGAGCGATTACTAACCCACACCCATACCTGCCTAACCTCTAGATTTTTCACGAAGACTCAGGAATTTTAACCATTTCTCTGGGAAAGATCTTGGAATCTCAGGAATTTTGGTGGGGGGACAGCTTTCACTGATTGCTTTTTTTTGTTATGCTTGCAGGACTGCACCGCTTCGGACTCCCTGCCTGAGTGTGGCTTTGTCTCTGCAGCAATTACTGTAACGCTTCCAGCACTTTGGCAAAAAGAATGCAGGTGAAGCAAAATAACGCGTGTTTATTTTGCTTCACCTTTCATTCTTTTTTGCCGACTTTCAATGCGAACGCTTGTTTCTTTTGCTTTCGTTCTTTTTGCCCAGGCTAGGGTGGACCCAGCCCCATTGAACCACATCCATCAGGTTTGAGTCTGGACAACTCACCACTGAACTACACAACCTGATGAAAAACAACTAAGGTGAAATGTCCAATTTCGGTACTGCAGAATTCAGGGAAAACCTTTGTATTGGTTTTTGGAGTCTTCATGTGCACATTTTAACGTGTTGATTTTATGGAAGGCGAATGCCTTTTGTCCTATGCAATGTGGGTCAGGGACGTCATTTGGGGGTCGCCAGAGGTCGCAAGAGCGACCGCTGGTGATTGGCCAGCGACCCCTGTCAATCTCTTGCGACCTCTGGCGTTGACCAATCAGAGGAGGAGGGGGCGTGGCCACAGCGTGCTGCGACGCTTGTGTTGGCCTCCATTTTATTTATTGCACGTGCGAAATCGTCTCGCTGCTGAGGCTGAGTTTGTTGTGTCCAGGCGGACCAGGCAGGCTGCAGTGCATCCACGTCGATCCATCCCTGAAGAGGAGGCCAGGCCAGTGACTTCGTTCGAGCAGGTGAGTCAGTGAGTCGAGTGGTGGTCGCCGCCGACGGCAGGCAGCACCAAATTCATTTCACTGACGTGCAAATATTTGCCGGCGGCGGCTTGCAAGCTGCCGCCGGCACATATTCGCAATGTAGTAAAATTAATTCAGTGCCGTCGTGCCGACGGCAGGCAGCACCAAATTAATTTTACTAACGTGCAAATATGTGCCGGTGGCAGCTTGCACGCTGCCGCCGGCACATATTTGCACGTTAGTAAAATTAATTTGGTGCCGACGGCAGCCGCAGCACCAAAGCGGTCTGTGCTTCGCCGTCCTCCCCAGGGCCTGAGCCACTGGCATCGCTGTGGTGCCTTGCCGCACCTCTCTCCCCCAAGCAGGAGGGCACTGTGATGTGGCAGGGCCAGGGCGTCTCTGTTTTTTTCTCCCCCGGAGGAGCAGCCTTTCGTTCTCCGAACAAAAAAAGAAGAAACAAAGAAATCGGGAGTCCTGATTTCTTTGTTTCTTCTTTTTATGTTTTGCATGTGCGGTGGGACCACCTGCCGCACACATTCTATGTCCCATCGACACTTATCTCTGTATTATATCTGTGCCTAGCAAATCATTTAAAAAATATTCATTCTTAAAGCGGAAAGCATGTCTGTTCATGCACTCACTCATGTATCCATGCACGAAATGCATGCATTCAATCATCCGTTCACACACGCATGCTTGAATACACCCATTAATTATTTCTCAAAATTCACACACATCACTATATCCTGGTGCGCGACCTGTTCTTAGAGCTCAGCCGCCCTGATGCGCAAATGTGACACAGCAGAAGGACTTTACCATGGACCCTTCACGGGGATGACTCATTTGACAGGTGGCTGGGACCCTTTCCAGTGACTGCTGGCCCAAAGGGCATTCATTCGGTGCTTGCAGTTTTACTTTTTTTTTAGTAGACAAAACAAAAACGTTTTTTTAAAGCTTTTTCTTCGTGAAAAGTTGCACAGGACTGTTTAGAGACCATTTCTTCACTAGCATTTGAAAAAACAAGTTAGCTATTCAAAAAACATATATAAAACTATTCAGAAGAAACATTAAAACGTGCCACTTTTGGAACAAGTTCAACGTTTTAAATGTCATTGGGGGTGGGAGTTTTCATATAATGAGAATTGTGCGCAGAAGTGATGCCGCTCTCCATTCGCCTTCCGGTGATGAAAAGATCAATGAAATGGGGAATTTGCACTTTAATGACTGTGTTGGATGGCAATGCTATCTCTACAGTTTCAGTGACAGCTGATAGACACTGCCCACCTTTGCGGTTGTGCTCGCAGCGATGACACATCTCGGAGCGATGACAGATCATGTGAGTGACAACGCCGTCTAAGTGACGGGCATGGAAAAGTTTCAGTAAGTTTCCGTAACACAGCTTATTTACGCTGTTGGTACTCTTGATCAGAGGAGAATTGCCTAGCATTTCGGTGCTGGACTGCCCCATTGCAGGACAAAGACTGATATGTTTGGGATATTTCTTCTCTGTGAAAGATAGTGAGCTAAAGACTCTGGGTAAGGCTCTTGTAACCAGGACTCATGTCTGGCAGAGAGTCTCCCAGGACCCCCCTTGTTATCTGCATATTTAAAGTAACTTTGGGTCTCACCCTAAGTTACTAGGGGAATCCAGACGTGGACCCCTTGCTCACTATTCTTAGAGAGGCACAGCTACACCCTACTGATGAGGTTCAACCAGACCGAAACACGTGTCTGGGGTTGCTGTTGGTACTCTTGTTCAGAGGAGAATTGCCTAGCATTTCGGTGCTGGACTGCCCCAGGGCAGGACAAAGACTGATATGTTTGGGATATTTCTCCTCTGTGAAAGATGGTGAGCTAAAGAATCTGGGTAAGTCTCTCACAACCAGGACTAATGTCTGGCAGAGGGACTCCTAGGACCCCCTTGTTTTTTGCATATTTAAGTACCTTTCGGTCTCACCCTAAGTTACTAGGGGAATCCAGACTTGGACCCCTTGCTCACTATTCTTAGAGAGGCACAGCTCCACCCTAATGATGAGGTCCAACCATACACGTGTCTGGGGTTGCTGTTGGTACTCTTGTTCAGAGGAGAATTGCCTAGCATTTCCTGCTGGACTGCCCCAGGGCAGGGCATAGACTGACATGTTTTAGATATTTCTCCTGTGTGAAAGATAGTGGGCAAGGCTGCCTTACCAGGACTAATGTCTAGCAGATGATTCCCAGGAACTCCCTTGTTTTTTGCATCAATTGGGGTGTTTCATGTGTGGACCGGCAGAACGGAGTGTAAATTCTCCATTCTTACCACATTTTTCGGACTTTTTTAAATTTAAAAAAACACAAAAAGCATGATTTCAACCCATTATTATAAACAAATACTAAGGGGGAAGCACTACCCAAAACATTATTGGATTAATGCAGGTGCTCTCCCTCAGGTCAATCCAAGGAGAGGCTTCACTCCAGCTACTTTAGAAATGCCATACATACTCCCCCTCCCCCTTCTAAGATATACCCTCCCCTGTGCGTCATAAGGGCAGCAACTGAGGCTTGCAGACAAAGACAGGGCGCCTTGGGCTAAGTCAGTTAAGAGCCCAGGTCGTCAGGTCCCCTATGTGACATTTCATTGTTACTTGCCTCACCACCGAGCAGTCTCGTTTGAACACCTGGGCTTTCAAGAGTTTCCGGAAGGTCAGGTGTATTGGTCGTCCCTTCGATTGGACGCTGAGAGCTATTGGGGGTCTGATCCTCAGAGAACAAACTCCCTCGTAGAGAGAGTAAGCCTGACGAGCATAGATAAGAGACATGAGCTCACTGTGTGGGCAGGCCGACGGCGTGCAACATGAGCTCCTTTCTGTCCCCGCCCAGCGCAGCGCTTAGAAGAGCCCTGCATGAAGCGCTACGTAAATGGCCAACAGTAACATGAAGCAGTGAGAGAGAGGGGTGTGTGTTCAGTATACTTCGTTCAAGCCATTGATATCCTTTTAAGTACGTGCATCCGTTAGCAAATGCACACGGTATGATGTGATTGGTTATTTATAACGCACTTAACACCCGAGGTTTCTAAGCGCGGACCCGGGATCGAAGCTCTGGTGCTCCTTGTTGTCTTGCTTCCAAGGCGAGCAAGTTGCCCCTGGTATGTTGTTATTGTGGGCGTTTTCTCTTCGCTGGGTGTATCGGTACAAATAGTGCAGCTCTTGATCTCGTAGGCTCGTATCATGAAAGAAGGTTCGCTTTCTCTGCGATGCAGCTTAGCTATGCGAGTAATGACCCGATGGGCGGACGATATAACAGATTAATGACACTGGAATGTTGCCAAACAAGTGTAAAGACTGGAGTGTTGCTCCTACCTGGACAAGAACGTGCACAGCGCAGCTCTTAACTTGCCAAACCTATAAGGAGGATCCTACAGCGAGACGATGCTGGCCCACTAGGGGCCTTCCTTGCCGGAGGAGCCAGCCGTTGTCGGCGTCGGCTGCCCTCATTCCGTCTCGGTGCTGTGCCTGAAGTGCAAGCTCACACATCTTCCAGGGTCGGATAATTGGGGAATCGGCCGTTCGGCCCGTGGCCGAAACAATTGGAGGCTCTGGAGGCCCTGGCTGGGCCGGTTTCATTAGTCACCTGGGGCCGGTTTTGAGGTGTATACTGTAACTCGTGTTACTTTCAGCACGTTACGCACATTGTTTCACTGTCTGCAGGCTGCGGCCCTCCAGCAGCCAGGTCGCAGAGCGGATGGATTCATCAAAGAAAGTTAACACCTAAGTGTTACCTTTCCTTTGATGAATGCTTCATAGCTAGGTTGTGCTGGTACTGGCAGTGCCCCAGCCATCCGCTGCGCCAGCGCCAACGTGGTGCCAATCAGGATGCCGAGGCAGCGGCTCCTATTGGTTTTCACATCATTATAATAGTAACAGGTGCACTTGCAACAAATTGTTCTGGGCAGGGGGTAGGGGTGGGTCTGGGCCGGTGCTGAGGTTAGTGAGGCAGGCTGAGCTTGTGCCTCTCGCTCTCTCAGCTCGTGCTGATCAAGTAAGTTTGCTGCTTTGGGTTGAGAGGGTTCTCCTGAGGCTGACCCTTGGGGCTGGAGCAGGGGCCCAGGGCTTGCCTCTTACCTGTTGTTTCTAGGCCACTACCGCAGGCTGCTGCGGAAGCCAGTCATGCGCCTAGCCGGCCTTGACGCAGCACCAAATGTCCAGTCATGCACATGGTGTGGGGTGAGCCTGGGGCTTGGGATTCGGCCACTTGAAGTCACACAACCCACCCAGCACGAGGCAGAAGCAAGGACACAAGGAGTGGTGACTTAAGACAAGAGCAGATTGTGTCACTCACTGGACATGTGATATTGCACTGTTTCTATATATACCTTACTTACTAATTCTGAGGTGCTTGGTTTTCTTCACATTATGGCAGCAGGGGCCCATTTTCTTCATTGAAAGCATCCCCTACAATCACAACATATGTGGCTCTTTGCTACAAAACGGTGATGTCTTCAGTCTGCTTTGACTCACCACCAATGAGGTGCATGGCAATGATGAGTTACAATTTTTTGATCTGCTGCTTTAACTATTATAGTTTAGCTAAATTTGAGGCACTTTGCTCTTGTTTTTACAGTGCTACTTGTGGTAATTAATCCTGTTTCTGAACACACTCTTTCTGGGGCCAGTTCGCTACATTAGGCTTCCCATTGCCACTCAAATAACGGAGAAACTGAATGTACACTTTCCTTCTCACCATTTTTGAGCGTGCATAGCATAGGCTAGCAGCTGTAGCTGTTTCAATTTAGGAGTTCCAATAGGTCCCCTTAGAGTTTGGCAGACTATATGATAATGATGCCAGCCTCAGTTTTTAACTGATGTGTTTTTTAACACTTGTTACGTCAGTAATAATGTCTTAGAGTGTACTTATAAGTTGCAAAAAGCACAGCGCAATAAAGCCACATGACAACATGTAAATACTTATAGCAATGTTAAGCCAAAATAATATTATTTTGGCTTTCATTTTCACATCCTGAACGATGAACTATGAGTCCCAGAATGCAAGATAATGCCAACCTGAAAAATCTAGTTATCTTCACTGTGTTTTCAGTGATTTAAAACATGCAATGAATGAAGCTGTGTAATAAAGATAGATGTGCAAATTATTTGTCCCAAACTTCCAGCTTCTTGTTATACATGATGTTGAAACAACTTTATTAGCAACTTTATAGTTTTGCATATTAAGAAAGTAGACATCATGGATATAACATCTTTTTGAATGGGTGCTAGGAACAGAAACCTAGGCATATAAAGAGTGTTGGTGAGTGTGGGAGTAATGCAAAATGGAGCCAGGATTTTTTCCCCCATAAAATATGGGGAATGGACTGATGAGGCTTTTGGTACTGAAGTTTGTATCACTCGGTAATGCACTGTATGTCTTGAACACATTTTGAACTAATCTTTTGGCAGCCAAAGTAACACAAGCAAAAGTCATTAAAAACTCTCCCCTTTTATCCTGGCTTTCCCCTATCCCTGTGCCCGCCTATCCGTCCCTGTCCCCCCAGAATGTGATTTCGCTCTGTAGTCCTGTTGAAATAACAGGGCAGATCCACATAAAGAGGGGATTGGGGTTCATACACTTCACGTGGCAACACGGACCTTGACACTGCTACATATGATGATCCATTCTTGTATGAAATGTCACAATACACTGATATTGTAACCATTTTTTTCTTAATGCACTGAGGGATAATGCTTTATGAGGCCACTTCCTGTGATGTCATGGTGGGGGCATGGTCTAATGACATCACTTCCTGTTGGGGGTGTGCTCTAATGACATCACTTCCTGTGGGGGTGTGGTCAAATGACATCACTTCCTGTGATGTCACTCTTGGGGGTGTGGCACTGTGATGTCACTTCCGCTACCCCTGGCATTTTGGTGAAATGACGTCCCTGATGTGGGTGGTTGAGAAAAGTCAATTTAATGAAATGTGCATATTTCACTTTGAACTGCAAATTTCTGACATCAAATGACAACAGAGTTTAACTTTTTGACATGTGGGCGCAGTCATGTGAAAATGGGCGGGGTTTGTGTGACTGTGGGCGGGGCATACATCTCAGGAATTTTGATTTTCAAATGTAGGCAGATATGCCCACACCAGCAGCACTCGTCTTCTCCTGCAGGACTCTTTCCTGGCTGGAAGGAAAGTAGAGCATCGTCCCCACCACCCCTCCGTACTGTACAGGTGCTAGTGGCTACTGGAAAAACAGTACTGTGGTGCGGCTTCTCTGAGTCAGCTCACGTAGATGTAGTCCCTGGAGGTAGTGTTACAAACGGGGTCTTAACAAGGAATGAATGTGGAGAGCCAACGTTGCCTATTTATCAAAGAGACATTAATACACGTCGTATTTGTTATAGCAATCTCTCGACAGCCTGAAAATCAAAAAAGAAAGAAATGCGGTGAACATCCAGATTTAGAGATGTTTATTCTAAGTAGAAAAGGAATTACGTTTCAATCAAACCGGTTGGGCTGTGCTGTTATGCTGCTTTACTATACCGAGTGCGGCGAAGAGCGCTGCTCCTAATCCCACTTGTCCGGCTTGCTTTACTTTTTCTGAGGCTGCACCCCACGGCCAGCTCACGTGCCTGAACACATGCATCAGCCTCCATTCCACCCTTCCCTAAATTGGTGCGAGTGCGACGGTGCCTGCAGCCCAACACCTTCCATCATGGCGGCCTTGTTCCCCACAGCATCGGAGTGTTGGGAACCCCCTGCGCGCCCTCTGATTGGCCAATCCATCTGTCTTCATGGCCAATCGGGAGCCGGCAGGCGAGTGGCCCCCAACGCTGACTAAGCGGCATGCCATCTTACTCTCTCTGTATTGTCATCACGATTAAGGTAAGGAGGTTACCCCACCTCCCCTCCTGTTTCACGATCTGCTCTGTGTGCCTCATCGTATTGCCCTACTTACAGATTAGTTGTCAGATGACTCAGTGGCCGAAGTTAAAATATAAAGTAGGAACGATGTTCCTCTGTCCCGCCCTCTTTTCTGCCCCGCCCCCTTTTACTGCTCTTTTCACTTCCCCTTACTCACTCATTCCCATCCCCCCTACCCCCCACCCAATTCGAACCCCCTAACCGGATCCTTCCTTTCTTTCCCACAAAGCTGTGTTTTACAAAAGTTCTCACAAGACTAAACAAACCGTGGGCAAAGAACATTCATTTAAAACCGTGTCATTGTCCCCCTCAGCATGCAGCTTTATGCAGCCTCCCCTTCACCCACCATCAGGGCTTTAAGTGGGTAAGAAATCGAGGGTGGGGGCTCATTTGGGGGCGTGGCTTGTGGGGTGGGGGCGTGGCCTTAAAAGTACACAACCCATATTACGGTACACACATAAATATATAAATGCTTACATTTATATAGTTGTTTGCGTGCCTTACTATGTTTATGTTTATTGAATTTATAAAGCACTTTAAGCCAAAGCGCTTGGTTTGTGCACTTCAAGATGGCTTGAAAAGTACATAAACCATATTAAGGTACGCACACAAATATATAACATTTATATATTTGTGTGCGTACCTTATGGTTTGTGTACTTTCCAAGCCATCTTTGTTAAACTTTTCTATGTTTATAAAAGATGGCTTGAAAAGTGCACAATTCAATCCATCTTTTATGAAGCTTTCCCAACAGACAAAGCCTCAGGCGTCTTTGTCCCTTTGCAAAGCTTTATAAAAGATGGCCAGGTTCCCTCGGTGACCTAGGGAAACAAAGGAACAGTAACTTCCTCTGGTGACCCCTCACGCAAGAGGTCACCATAGGAAGTTACAGTGACTGTCAGAAGTGGCAACCAGCTACAGGGTGCTGTGGCTGGCTGGCACTACTTTCAGCTTGCCTGACCAAATGGCGGGCGCATCTCCCATCGCGGCTCCGGCTTCAATGAGATAATGTATCCCGCTAATGTTGTGGTGGGACCGTGGCCCCGGCTCAACCCCATTTTGGGAGACTGCTGAGGCCTGGCCCGGCAGGCTCTGGCCCACTTAAAGCACTGCCCAACATTCACACCTTTTGAAGCAATATGCCCATGACTATAGCCACTGATAAGCCCCTCCATTACTTGCAAACTCCCCTGCGCCTACAGCAATTCCTAGATTGCTGCATGACTGATTGGGAATACGATAAGTCATTTATAACGCGCCTATACACAAGTTTTTCAAGACAAGACAAGGAAGGGAGGACAACACAACAATCTTACTAGGTCTTGTGGCAGTCAGATCACACAAGTGGGAGGGAAGGAGAGGGAGAAGTGTCAGAGTGTGGAAAGGGAAGGGAAATAGTCTTAATTTGCAAGCGATGCCTTGAAATAAACAAAGCTTAGCCAACACATGAGAGATAGCACAATACAATAGCACAATGATATTAGAGGCAGGATTGTTAACGCAGCGCCTATATTAAAATCCCCAGCATGGGAATCTTATTATATTTTTTTTTTAATGAGCCTTTCCTACCGTCCTGGAACGGTACTCCAGATCATACAAAGTAAGGGCACTAAGGCAGATTTCCCTGAGAAGGGAACGTCGTACCCTTTAGTTCCCTCCCACTTTGACCTTTGCCAGATGTAGCCCCTCCGTCCTTGAGGCACAGTTTTTTTTTTCTGGCTACAACCCATCCCCCTTTGCCTTCCCAAATGCATACTGGTTTGCCTTCTTGCAATTGACGGACTCGTCCATGCATTTTATCCATGATCTGATATAGCTGAGGCGTGGCCGTTTTGGACTATGCATTACCCTAACTTTGTGTCTTATTTACCTATCTGAAAACTGTCACCTTGCTCTTACTGTAACTAGAACCCTGATACCTGAGGATTTGGTGCGCTGCTAAAAATGCAAAAATAAATAAATAAAAATTCAGGTACAACACGTGGAGAGATTCCTAGAACAAATAGGACATTTAGTGTCTCTTTGTTAAATAGGCAACATTGGCTCTCAACATCCATTCCTTGTTAGGACTCCCTTTATAACGCCAGTTTCCCAGCTCCTAACAGTAGGGCTACCCTGTTGTTATTGTTGCCCCTTCCAGGCGGTGCAGTGGAAAAAGCCGAGACTGATGGAACCAACTTAAGTCTCTCGTGTTTCCTCACACGGCCTCCGTTATGCGCACTCTAATTCCCACAACAGCAGAAGGCTTGAGGGACAAGGTGGTATGAAGAGAAGGAACGGGCCGTGCACCTGGAATCAGACAGGACCCCTTCTGCAAAAGTTAATGTTTGACTGGTGTGATCAGTATTGCTCATATTGCCTAATGGGTGATTGTTTTTAGATGGGAGTTCTATATTTTTCCATATGCCATATTACATTTGGAAAAATCGATAACTCCCACTTGAGTTTCATCATATAAATCCCCTGAGGTTTCAAGGTTATTTTGTTGTTACCTTTATTTTGGCCATTTATATTCACTTCCTATTATGCCATTTCCTGTGACTTCGTTCTGGTCAAAGGTAATCTCATGTCCCTTCTTGTGATGGTCATTTAGAATTTGAGTATGCTCTTGAGTCCCCCTCCCAGAGCCCCCCCCCCCCCCGCTCAATATTCTGAACACACTACACATGGATATCTTTTTCTATCCGACTCTTAAATATGGCATGTTCACCGCTTTTTCTGTTCATTATTTAAAGTCCAAAAGGGAGTTGTGGCTTAAGCTGCTATGTTTATCACAGCTCCAGCCCACGGACCTGAAATCCAAGCTCAGTTGCCAGCGAGAGAATGACAGCTGCGAACAGCGGGTGAAATAGAGACTATATTTTGTGCACATAGACGTGTTCTGAGATTACCGAGTTGCTTGGATTATCGCATGATCATGTAAGTACATTTAATTAACAGATTCAAATACTTCCTTTCTGGCCCGCTTTGCGCTGGCAATACTGTTCTACGTTGTCTGGTATATGTATTTCCCCTCTAATGGCCGTCTTCACTTTCTCCTAAGAGCTTGCTCCGCCCTCGACCACTGTCGCTATATATGGCAGAACAGTTTCTTGTCATATATCTTTCTTCCAGGAACGCCTCTCATACTAGCCCCACTTTTTCGCATGTCCTGTCGTACGTAAATATCTCCTTTGAGCTTTTAATTAGAAAAATAAAAGTGCCAAATGCCACAACGTCCCAGAGCAGATGTGCCCAATAGCCGCAACGTTACAAACTGTACAGGGTCGGAGGGGAACTGATGCCATGACTGAGAAACAAGGGCAGCCATGGCACAGTTGCCAGCAGCAAACAAGTCATTAAATGTCCATTTACAATTATTTGATTGTGTTTGGCGTAAGGCATCTGGAACATGCTAATAAACGCCTATTATTTTGGGTGTTTAATTCAATCAAAAACGAATAGACGCAAGCCAAAGCTGTCGGCTCTGCCAATGCTTGTATTTAACCAGACTTCAATGAAGGAGACGCATAGTCCATATAAATTGGGTGGCTAAAGGCAGACCTGGGTAAGACATTTTCATTAGTACCTGTAGCAGCTTTGCAGATCGAATTAAGTAATTAACTCTCAGAAGATTGCTTTGAAACAATACCGACAGACACTTTGAATGCAACATGTGATGCTAAGGCTTAATTAAAATGAACACAAAGAGTTTCCATGAGGCTATGTTTTGGGTGGGGAGTGGCAGGAACCGGGTGGGGATGACCATAGGGATTAGTGTAGAGAAGTCGCGAGAGCCCCGCTCTCGCGGAACCGGAAGTCCCGCCCCCGCGCGCTCCGCGCGCATTACGAGCCGGGCCGAGGACGCGTAGAGAAGCGCCCTGCCGGCTCCTCTGAGAACGGGGCCCGCAGCTGAGTTAAGGACGTGAGCTGCATCTAGCAAACCCCAGACACTTCAGGCCCGTTGGCCTTAATTCATAGAGACACGCAGTTTGCGTGTATTTGGGACTGGCTGGCAATTCATCAATAAAGCCCTTCCAACTAACCAGCAAGTCTCCTGTCTTACGTTATTGCAATTTACTACAATTAGCTTGGCCATGGCAATCAGTGGAGGGGCAAATAACCAAACAACACCTGCTTTCTGTCCCCCCCCTCACATGCCATTTCTCCCTATCTGTAATCTAATGCAATAGTTTCGGTTTATAAATGGCGCAACAGGCACCTAATAGCAAAAACGAAACACCCTTATGTAAACCCGGCAATCGTCACTGTATGCTTGTTGTGTAACCAACCAATACGTGTGTGGGACTGACCTTTTCACAAGCAGCCTGTTGCTTTCGTGGGGTGACCCTATTTTGCTGGCTTGCTGGGCCCTTGAGAGCAAGGCCTTGCTTATGGGCCATGCTAGCACCCCCGTCCCCTCAATATCCCCTGCATCAGCTGAAGAGATTGAAGTAAAATTGAAATATTGGGTTAATGATTTTAAGGCATAATGTTTGTTGTGTGTATATATTAGGGGGTTGCTCATTTCATCGGCGTAGGTCGTAAGGGAAATATATTTAAGTCTTTTCTCACCAGCGTTGGCATCCTTTGACTACCTTGTTCATGCACGTGTCATGACCCTCGGTTAAGCACTGCCTAAATTGAATGTTCAGTTACAACTGGAAAGGGTTAAATAAAAGTGTTATTTTGCATGACCATACAAAGCCAAGAGAACATTTAAGACAAATTCAAAGTTGGTAACATTTTATATTTATTTTAAAATATTTAATTACCTCCACATCCCTCTTTCTCATCCCAGTACTCGCCTATGAGACCGCACCTCCCCTTCAGGAACTTTTTTTTCTTCTTTTTCTCCACAGGTATAACCTACAATTTACCCATCATGCACCAGTCCTTTTTCTCCTGTCTCCGACAGGAACTGGATACTTCTTGAGTGGGGCACTGGGGGACTACACTACTGAAATTCTCTGTGTTGACGTCTCCTGCCGGACTGCAACGAGCTCACGGTAGGATGTAGGCTTCAGGGCTTGGGGCTCGGTTGAGCCAATTGATGAGTAGCAAGGATCCCCTGCAGGGCATCGGATCCTTGCTCAGGCTATGGCCAGTGTGGTGCCGCCATAGCATTTTCCTGACTTGCCGGCCAGGGTCCGAGGCAAGGTGGAAGCAGGCTGTGGCTTCCTCATGGGTCCTCCGTTCATGGGGGGCCTGGTTGGCACAGCGTTATCAGCATATGGGAGCTCCCGTTCCTTCCTTCCCCGTGGCTATGTTTGGAGGGCTTGCTGGAATGGCCGGTCGGCACGGACCAGGATTGGTTGTGCCTTCGGGGTGGGGGATGGTCTCCTCTTCTTGGTGGGGGATTCTCAGCCTTCTCATCCCTTGGCATGCTAGACTGTGACTTAGCCATGGGCAATCACTCGGCTCAGTGAAGACTTTTCGGCTCTCCTGCTTCTTCCCCGAGTCCTGTTCGACATCATGACAAATTGTTACAGGGTACTACACGAAAGAGAAGCAGAAAACGGCAGTGGAACTTACATTCTCCCTGTCTCAAGAGGAAATCAGAGCTCTGATGCGGCAGGTCATTGCTGGGCATGATGGTGGTAAGGGCTTCCGTAAACGAGGACTTAGCCCTTCCTCCTCTTCTACTTCTTCATTCTCCTTGTCTTCTCCCTCTCCTGCGTCTGTGGCCTCCTCCAAGGGATCTGAGTCTAATGAGGAAGCCAAGGGGTACATGTCTGCCCAGAGAAAAGGTGGACGCACTTGTGTCTTAAATAAACAATACCTTGGAGTTTCGGTACTGGTCAGTGGGAAAGGGTCCTTGGATCCCAAGTTGTGGTGATATAATCGTGCACAGAAACTGGCACTCCCCTTCTTTCTGTTGGAGAGAAAGCCAGTTTGCCAGAGGTCTGGGAATGGCTAGGAGCTTACCCGTCTGGCTCCCAAGCCAAGGGCAAGTTAGAAATGTTGTTTATTACAAAAAAACGACAGGGACTATACAGGACAATCTCCATTCTCCGGTAATTCTCAATTTCACATGACGCGCTTCACAGTTTTGATACCAGATTGCATCATCACCTGGGCCCTCCCCCAAAAACCTATTCCCGTTTCTGTTTGGGTGCTCGGAGTAGTATACCCTTTAGATCACCTATAGGCATCTTAGTTGATTGACCTTCTCATGTCAGGTGGCTAGTCTACGCCTTCCCCATGAAACGATCTATTACATTGTTGCAGGGTCTCAGACTTACCATTGGCCCTTGCCCTCTGCCATCCACCTCTGGATTTCTGTCTCCTAATTGGTTGGAACTGGTTTTCCCAGGCCTGGGACCCAGTTTGGTTCTCAGCCCTCTGTGCACCTCTCCATGGTGATGCAAATTGACCATGTGTCCCAAATGTATCTGGTAGTAACACCACCTTTGCCTATGAGAGTGTGCTTCACGTTGCAACATTTGTTTAACTTCTCGTCTGGGTTGCTGAGAACGGTTCGTATTCCCACCACGGGCGAATATCCATTGTCTAGTTCGGCCGCATCACGTGGTTGTGGACCACAACACCAAAATCGAGCTATTTGGGGCTGCATTTATGAGGATTTATTCTGTTTTCATGCAGCTGGCCCTTGTCGTTTTAAGCTTGGCATGCGCTTGTTTATCTCTGACCTTTTCTGTGATCTCGGTCTTCCCGCTTCGCGCAGCCTGCGTCTGCTTCGATTGTCTGGTTTACTGCAGTTTAAGGCCTTCTGTGATTTTCATTAGACTTATAATATGATTTCTACACACTTATGTTGTGCTATGTTTCCTATAGGTTAGTCGTACGTGGTCCTACCAGGCTCCATATATACTCCTGTAGTACCATAGGGTTAGTTGCCATAAGCATCTGCAAGCCTGCTCAGGATCTCTTGTTGCCATGCGTTTTAGCGTTACTGTACTTGGCTAATGAGAATAATAATAAAAGCTCTGACATTATGTAAATGTATCTGTCCTCTATCTACAGAACTGTGTAAGCACGTTCTTCGTGTATACGAGTGAGTGTTTGTGTAAGCCGTGCATGGTTGCAAGTGTTCTTCGTGGCTAACGCAGCTATGTCGTGGTGTCACTAATGACATCAGCACCGTGGCTTCTTTGGCATTTAATCAATGCAGTCCATTATGGTGTTCGGATCCATGACCACTGTTGAGTCACCTCTATCCATGAGGATATGCACTTCATAAGGTTGGAATGGCTGTCTGAGGGAACACCTCTCTTCATACGTGTCAGTCAGTGGTGCACTTGGGGATTGTCCGAATAATGAGTGACTTTGGATGTTCTTGACTCTTCGGGCTGTCATGTTCATGGGGGTGAGGAGGGGAATTCCTGGGACTCTCTCTTGAGTCCCCCCTCTGGTCGACCAATCCTCCATACTTTATCACTCTTGCTTTTGGCATCCATATCTTGGTCACTCCTCCAAAGTGTCCAAAGTTGTGGGGCAGCTTCTCGTGTGCCTTGGATCCACACACCCAATAGTGGTCCGTTGCTGAATGCTTTTCTGTATACCTACATTCTATGTTATCTCCAACCTTTACTGCAACTTCATTCTTGTAGCACAATGCTGGTTTCTTCAGTGGTATGGGCATTGGCCCAGCTTCATTGTCTGCCCAGGTGAGCAGTTTGGCACTTGCATTCCATTCTTTCAGTCACATATCATTATCGCATCGCATTGCACTGTGTTCACTGGTGATTGTACTAGGGTGTGTGCTTTGCTTCATACCACTCCGTCCTTCCATCCTTCTGCAGTGTATACTTGGTCATACGCGAGCATCTGTCGTCTTTCCCAACATCCTGTTTCTCCTCCTGTCTCCTTGACCCCCCTCTTCGGTAGTTTTTCAGTGTTACTGTTTTCGTTTCGCTTTTCGGCGGGCCATCAGTTATGTATTGTATAGCTTGGTCTAACTGCCAGTAATTGTTCATGATGTCTAGTGTCTTTATGTAGCTGTCTTCACAGGGGAATGTTGATTGAGACAGATGGGGTAGATTTGATCGAAAATATTTACCTAATGAAGAAGTGACCGAATCTATTTTACTGAAATGGAAATTAACTTTTTACCTTTTTTTTAAAACTTTTTTTTTATGCAGTGGGAGACCGCTCAAATCCCCCTCTTACTCCTCCCTACCCTAACTTTTACCCTTACCCCACACCCCACCTATTATGCACTACACATATACCACATTACCTACCATTTTTGGTCAAATAGATTCAGTCACTTCTCCTTAGGTAAGATTTGGTTAAATCTACGGTATGCGCTTGAGACATCCATCTCAATGTTGCTGTTTTCCCTTGGAATCTTCCTCGGGTTGTAACCATGGATAGGTACATAAGGCATTGTGCCCTTGCTGCTGATATTTCAGTTGCTATGAACGTTCTGGAGGCACTCATGGCATAGGGGATTAGTGAGCAGACATGGCAGCGCTCCCCAGTGGTTTCTTCACCTACTGGTCATGTGTTTATACCACATGTTGTTAGACACTCGAGCAGTGTCAGTGAGCTATAGGTCCACCCCCCATGTCTGCGTCAGCACTGTACTTAGCTCTCATTACCGTTCTTACAGTGCTCCCCTGCCCACCTGACATGGTCGTTCCACCTTCTGGGGTTGGGGTAATGTTAGTGGAGGATACAGCGGTTTCACTAGACACAAGAGATATTCGCCAAAAGAGAAATGCAACAACCCCACTTGGAAATAAGAGGCAAGACAAGATGAGCATGTTTTTAGTTACTCTTTCCATTACTTGTGCTGCTGGATCCTTGTCCAGCTTGAAGATATCAGTTGCCCGTCTGAAATGCGGATGAGTTTCCTCGTTCTGGTTGTGGATAAGCTTAGGCCAGATATGTTACAAAAACATGGTAGTACACACTAGGAGAACATGTTTGGAATCTGTTGGACCTTCTGATGAAGTGGACAAATTGGCTCTGGAAAGTATCAAGTTGTGGATAATTGGGCAGCATGAAAAATTATGCATTAAAACAGTCACATTTTTACGAAGAATGTGTGTAGAGGGAAAAATAACAAACTGACAGTGTACGCTCACTCTGTCTGTGTAGGAAGTCCTTGCCCTAACTCTGCTGCCTGTGAGCGAGTAACTATTGGGTGTCCTCTGCTCGGCAGTGCTGGTTCTAAGGTGTCTCCTTGCTCTTCTTGCTGAGGATCGTTGGCCCTGTCGATCTCGTTGCCAGGTGAGGCCACAGCTTTGTAGGGCTTGTTGTCGCCGATATGATTCCAAACAGCCTTCCCTATCAGTTTAACTGCTCGCTCAGTCACCCTTTCATTATTTCTTTATTTATATTATTTGTAACGAGCTGGTAACGAGCCCGCAGGCATGATAGCGCCCACAAGTCAAAATAAATACACAATAGAAGATATCCGCGGGTAGTAAAAGACGGAGAAGAAAAGGTCATGCCGACGCACAGTGTCAGATTATTAGACAGAGTTTATTCAAATAGATGGGTTTTCAATCTGCTCTTGAAAAAGTTGCTACGTGACCTCAATTCTGGTGGAAGCGAGTTGCACAACCGTGGAGCAGCACGTTGAAAGTATCAATGCTCCACAGGTTCCATATGTTAAAATCGTGGCAAAAATGGACATATCCACAAAAAAACGCGGCAAAAAGGCTGTGGTTTTGCTGCCGCAATCCATGTAAAGGATGCGGGGGACACCACTGCAACCCCCAGAACCATTATACCATTCAAGGGGAGCGGGAGACACTCCCGCAACCCCCGATCCCCCTAAATGGTATAATGGGGTACACCTTTACCGGGTCAAACCACAGCAGTTTTGCTGCAATATTTTGGTACAGGCAAAAGTTTTGCCGTGATTTTATCACTGCATACCGCTCTACATAGGACAGATGTGCTCTCGGCGTCTCTAATAAACCAGTATTGTTTGACCTCAGCACTCTAGGCACCGGTAGGCACGAAAAGGCGACTGGCCAGATACTTGGGGGGGGGGGGGGGTGCTTGCTCTGATACTTGGGGGCTTGCCCTGAGATGCAGTTATGCGTAATACACATCACGCGGTAGGTGATACGCCTACGAATGGAGAGCCAATTTAATGCTCTCTAGCCGCTGTAACGTGGTCTCGCCTTTGCAGCCCTGCCATGATACGCACAGCGTTATTTTGGATCACCTGTAACCGGGTCAAATCCTGCTTGGAAATACTAAGCAATAGACTGGAGCAATAATCAATCTTGGCTCTGATAATAGCATGAGCCCCTGTGCAACAATTTACTGGTGACAGAAAGGGCCGTAGGAGAGCTAAGAGCTTCAGATGATAACACATGCTGGAGACAAGATAGTTAACCTCGTTTTTCATAGCCAATTCCTGATCCAAGAACACACCAAGTGTCTTGACCTTATTCTGGTATTAATATGACAATCTGCAATTTTAAAAGATAGATATTTTGCATTAAGCTTCTTCAAGTGCGTTGCAGTGCCCAGCATCACAGGTTCAGTCTTTGAACTATTGAGGCCCAGATTATTTACTTGCATCCATGACTGCAAGATTTCGTAGATAGCGTTAAGCAAGACAGAATCACACGTGTAATCACCCGTCATGGGTACTGTACAAGCGATCACCCTGCAGGTGTGCTGTGCACCCAGAGCAACTGCAGCTGTCTTGGAGACCCAAGCCGCCATTACCACCTACGAGGAGCGAGTCACCAACATTTTCGAAAAATGCCCAAGATGGCCAACGCTTCCCGTTCCTGAATTTGTGTATTCAGGTCGCTAGGCAACCTAATGCAATTGTGCTGATAGGCTGCTTACCCCGACCGTAAGGCGCCAGCCGTGCCCCCTATGAAGAAGGCCCATCCTGACAAAGGCCTACACCTGTATGGACCTGTCCGGACCGGAAAGGACGAAACTGAACCTGGTGCGGAAAGCCACGGGTAAGTACAACCCCGACTTATCATCAGCTGTTAACCACTCCCCTGGCCCCATGCCTAACCTCCAGGAAAATCCGCTCAACTGACACCGTACCAACTACCCAGCCACTTCATTCTTGGACCCTGAACTTACCTGCTAAGTGAACCTTCATGCTGCACAGTACCGTTGTCTGCATACTGCTTTCGAATCTTCTACGTTACATGAAAATGGCAATTAAGCCCCCATGTGATTCTCAAATTTAGTTGGTCTAGTGCTATGATGCACCTGTTGTGCCCCATGGTCGCTAATAGACCACATTGATCTGTGTTGTGCCCCATGGTCGCTAATAGGCCACATTTGAACTGTGTTGTGCCCCATGGTCGCTAATTGGCCACATTTGAACTGTGTTGTGCCCCATGGTCGCTAATAGACCACATTTGATCTGTGCTGTGCCCCATGGTCGCTAATAGGCCACATTTGATCTGTGCTGTGCCCCATGGTCGCTAATAGGCCACATTTGAACTGTGTTGTGCCCCATGGTCGCTAATAGGCCGCATTTGACCTGTGTTGTGCCCCTTGGTCGCTAATAGACCACATTTGATCTGTGTTGTGCCCCATGGTCGCTAATAGGCCACATTTGAACTGTGTTGTGCCCCATGGTCGCTAATTGACCACATTTGATCTGTGTTGTGCCCCATGGTCACTAATAGACCACATTTGACCTGTGTTGTGCCCCTTGGTCGCTAATAGGCCACATTTGATCTGTGTTGTGCCCCATGGTCGCTAATAGGCCACATTTGAACTGTGTTGTGCCCCATGGTCGCTAATTGACCACATTTGATCTGTGTTGTGCCCCATGGTCACTAATAGGCCACATTTGAACTGTGTTGTGCCACATGGTCGCTTATTGACCACATTTGATCTGTGTTGTGCCCCATGGTCGCTAATAGACCACATTTGACCTGCGTTGTGCCCCATGGTCGTTAATAGACTACTTCTGATTGGTGTGGTGCCTTGCCCGTAGTTATTACTGTACTTTACTACTGTAGTGCCTACCTAGTGTCTACACACACATTAATTGAGTACCTAAACTACTTTTGCTAATAACCTACGAACTTCATTGCTCCCTTCTTCAGAGCCAAGTCACCTACAATGGCCACACTTAGAGGCGTCACTCTAACCATGGCTACCCTCCTCCCATTGCTCCAGAATATCTCCCCTCAGTACCGCTCCCACACAACCCTACCACTTTACCCAGATATACTATCTCCAACAGAATGGATAAACAAATTTGCCTGCCCACCTTCACCCTGCTTACCCTGTCCCACTCCCCTTAGAAATACTAGACTAGGTTATCGCCCTGTTGCACCTACTACCACATTCATGAACATAGCCCCACCGACCAGGATTAGAAACGACAGACTCAGCTATCGCACTAATCTTGATACAAAACTCACCAGAATGCCCGCCTATCAGACTAAGAACCCCAAGCAGCCGACCTCATTCACTGACCTCCCACGAGTCACAAACCAGCAATACCTCACACCACCACACACGAATGCCAACCCTTCACAGACCTCTATCAAGGGAGCCCTCATCAACGCTCGTTCATTGGTAGCCCACGCTACTGATGTCGCCGACATTATCTCCAATAATGACCTAGACTTCATCGCTATCACGGAGACCTGGCTCCACCCAGCAGCCGGTCCCACAATAGCTCTAGCCACTCCGGACAACTACATCATCCGTGCTGACAGAAAAAATGGAATAGGAGGAGGAATAATAGCAATTATTGCGAAATCCACCCTAAACATTAGAGAAGTAACCTACACAACCCTACCTTCAGCCGAACTTCTATCCGTCAAACTCCCATTATCTGACACACAAACCATCCTGCTCCATATTATATACAGACCCCCAGGACCCCCCTCCACCTTTGAAGAGGACATCTCGCTCCTACTCACTACCAATTTGAAACCTAAATCCCAAATCATCATTCTGGGAGATTTCAACTTGGGACTCAATGACCCCACGGACAACCAGGCCACTTCCCTTAACGACACGATTACTCATCTAGGCTTCACCCAACACACTAATCAACCTACACATACAAAAGGAAGATCCTTGGATTGGCTCGCAGATGCCAACTGCAACCTCTCACTGACCGACATCACTCCCTGCGCTTCGACTGACCATCACCTTATTACCTTTTCTTTACCTAGATCCTCACCATCTACCACACGACCCACTAAGCTACCTCAAATAATCTCCAGAAATAACCGCAACATCACTATAGAGAACCTCAAACCTCTTCTCGCTCCCATCAGTAAAGCTAACCTACCCTCGCAAAATAACAACCCAGCAGCCACAGTAGACCTATATAACAATACCTTAGAACTAGCCCTCAACCAGATAGCTCCTCTCAAACAACGAAAAGCCAAACCTACTGCCCACTCCAACAAATGGTTCTCAGAAGAACTAAAAGCTCTCCGCAATATTAAAAGAACTGCAGAAACTAGCTGGCGAAAAGCCCCTTCTCTCGCCACTAAAGACAAATTCGCTTCAGCTGCCTCCACCTAAAAATCCGCCATCTTAAATGCTAAAAAAGAGATCTATAACTTGAGAATACAAAATGCCAAATCTGGCACTAAAGAACTTTTCTCTATACTAAGAGAACTTGAATCACCACTGCCCCCTACAGAGGACTGCATCAAAGACAAGGCCTTGTATAACAATATCCAGATCGCCCTCGCTAACAAAATTGCCCTCCTACAAACTAAGATAGAAGCAAAAAAAGCTAGCCTTTCCTCCAATCAGAACCCTAGCAGCAAAATTAACCTCACCACCCCTAATTGCCCCTCCTTCCACTTCTCACCAGTCTCAGAAGAGGAAGTAATCAAGATAATCGCCAGTCTCAAACCATCCAACTGCAAAGGCGACATTTGTCCCGCATCTGTCATCAAAGACGGTGCTAATGAATTAGCCCCTCTCATCACCTCCTCCTTCAAGAATTCAGTAGTCCCTAATAACCTCAAAGAAGCGTGGGTTCTACCCCTGCTCAAAAAACCTAACCTAGATCCCAACATCCCCACAAACTACAGGCCCATCACCACAGTCCCATTTCTTCTCAAAATACTGGACAGGGTAGCCTATCTCCAAATACAACAACATCTGGAAGAAAATAACCTCCTAGGCCTGCGACAATCCGGCTTTAGACCAAGGCATGGGACTGAAACTGCCCTCTTGGATCTAAAAATCCAAATGGATGACGCCAAAGACAAGGGCAAACTGGCCATCTTGCTCTTGTTGGATCTCTCTGCTGCCTTTGATCTGGTTGACCACCAGATCCTCACTCAACACCTCTCCTCGGCTGCTGCATTCTCTCAGAATGCCACGAAATGGATCCAGTCATTTCTGTCTGATAGGTCGACTCGAGTCTTCGCCCCCACGGCGGCTGCGGACCCTATCCCAATTACATGTGGAGTGCCCCAAGGCTCCTGCATCTCTCCTACACTTTACAACATCTTCACGAAGCTCCAATTTGACCGTCTTGACGATCTGGGTGTCAGCTACACTAATTATGCAGATGACACTCATGTCCTCATCACGCTCTCTGGTAGCTATGAAGAAGATGTTGCAAAGCTTAATGATATCTACTTAGAAATCCAAGCCTGGATGGCTACACACAGTCTTTGGCTAAACGATGATAAGACAGAGTTGCTTATCGTAGGCTCCCAGGCTCGCCTCAACAAACTGGACCAAAGGTACCAATCCTTCACCATTGATGGCAATATCATAAAAGTATCCAAAGAGGTCAAAACACTAGGCGTATACCTCGACTCCACCTTGTCACTAAAGAAACAAATAAACTCTACCATCTCAACCACCTCATACACCAATAAATTGATCAATGCCTGCAGGCCTTTCCTCTCCACTTCTAGTTGTCTCACCCTATCTAGAGCGCTAATACTGTCTAAACTAGACTATTTTAACACACTCTACTTAGGCACTACCACTAAAAACTTGGACAGGCTCCAGATCCTGCAAAATAATGCACTAAGATGTGCCCTCAACCTCCCGCGCAAGGCGCACATTTCCTCGGTTAGCAAAGAAGTCCACTGGCTCCCGATCCGCGACAGAATTAAGCTAAGAACCTTGGTCATCACCCACAAGTGCCTGTCACGTACTGCCCCACGTTACCTCTCTGACAAATTCTCTAGACACAGCCCCATTAGACCCACCAGAACTCCTTACCTGCACCAACTAAAGATCCCTAACTATAACCTAAAAACAGCAGGAGGCTCCAGTTTCACAGTGCTCGCAGCACAATGTTGGAACACCCTCCCTCCTACAATTAGATCGGGAACTGCGTTCTGGCCATTCAGAGCCATGGTAAAATCATGGCTTTTAGCATAGACATCTAGTCTTTCACCGACACGACCGGCCAGCCGCCGCTCTCTACCCGCAATGTAACTGCAATGCAACCAGTAATGTTTACTCTATCCATAGCCTATTCAGGACCTACCTGTAACCAGGTCCTCACTCGCCACTGTAACTATTTTGTGCCTGTTCTCTGTACATACCCTTCTTGGTATATCCTACTCTTGTATGTAAACCATTGTACTTTTGTACTATTGTAACTATTGACAGACCATTGCATGCTCTGTCTGTGGTATTATGATGCTCGTGTAACGATATGTAACTCTGCTGTTCACATGATTATGCGCCCAGTTACCTGAGGGTTCGGTCGCGCTTTATAAATAAACAAACTAAACTAAACTAAACTGTGTATCATCTGCATAGTTCGCGTACACCACTCCAAGTTTATCTAGTTGTTCAAATAATGGGATCATAAAGATGTTGAAAAGGATAGGTGCCATGGATGCACCCAGTGGGACCCCGCATAAAACGGTGAACTCCTCAGCCATGTCATTATCAGAAACTACCCCAGCGCTGCGATCCTCAAGGAAAGATTTCACCCACTCCATCGCTGGTTCAGAAAAATGCGCAGATGTCCGTAATCTCTTTGCCAAAATAGCATGATCCACAAGATCAAACGCGGCAGAGAGATCCAAAAGCATGAGCATAGTAGTTTTGCCCTCTGCCATGGTTTGCATTATGTTGGTCTTGAGCTCTAAGAGGGTAGATTCCGTGCTATGGGCTTTTCTAAAGCCAGATTGTTTAGACCCTAAAATGTCATGAGCGGCCAGAAAAGCTTTGATCTGAAGCTGAGCCACTTTGTCTAGGTTCTTCAGCAAGCAGGGCACATTCGTAATGGAGCGATAATTGCCCGCTGTACTGGGATCCAGAGATGGCTTCTTTATGAGTGGTGAAATCCACGCTTGTTTTATATTACTTGGGACAAAGCTGTCCCTAACGGAGGCCTTAACAAACTTTGTAATCGGGGGCACCAGATGCGGAGCACAGGCTACAATTAGTGGGCTTGAGTTTGCCCAAAATCTCGGACAAACACTGCTCTGATATGGGCTTGAATGTAGACTCTGGGAAGGTTTTGGGAGCTGCTTGTTCTGGGATAGTTTTTTCATCCATTGGATAATGTTTATTTTTGCGACAGATACTATCCTGTATTTTAAAAATTTATCCAGGAGAGCCTCCTGTATATTATTACACAATGAGGCGTTTTTTACCACCTGACTGGGTGGAGAAAAGGGGGTTTCCAGCTCTTTAAGGATCCTAGAAAACTCCTTTGAGCTAGACGCCGCTCCAGAAATGCAAAGATCATAATCATTATTTTTTTGCACAGGTAATGGATGATTTATAGGCTTTAACAACAGCTTGCAAAAAAATGAATGTATCCTCGTCAGTGTTTAAGTGCCACACAGACATTATTTTTAAGGACCCACATTTCCGGCGTAAACCATTTTTTGTCAGGCGATTTCATAACTCTACGTGATTTTACTGGAGCTAGAATTTCAACAGCTAGTTACAATGTCTTACAGTTGACATTAGAAAGTTCTTCTGCCGAATTAGAGTTAGATAGGTCATTTGCCAAAGGTGCAAGGAAACGGGCTATAGCAGCCGGAGTAAGTTTACGGATGTTTCTAAAAGTAGCCCTACAGCCTTCTCAACGAGTTTTTTGGCCCGGTGAGATAGTCATATTCCAATCCAAAAGATGATGATCCGACCAGGGGCATATATTATCAATAGTATGTGGTCCCGTGAGCCGGGGTGCGTCCCAGTGTCGGGTAACATTTCTTAGGAGAACCTTGTCTCCGGGGTAAACAGTTGGCGGTTTATGTAAATCCACTGGGATGTCGACGCTGTTGCTTCCTTTGCCGACTTCAGACCACTCCTGGTGTCGTTGTATCTGGCGAGTGATAAGAGGCACTAGCAATTATGGAAGTCACATAATCATACATTTCCTGACCCAATACATCTTCAGTGGTCTGCGCATCTTTCTCGTGGGAGGAGCCAGGGGAAGCTGCATGTGCTGTCCTGTTACCACCTTGTGTGGGGTTAAATGGTGGTCAGACCCGGGCTTGTTGCGCAATGCAAACAGTGATAGGGGCAGACAGCGTAGCCAATTCTTGCTGAGGCTCTTTTTAGTCTTGGCTATGGCCTCCTTTAGCAGGCCATTGAGGCGTTCTCGCACCCTTTTTGCTTATGGGTGATAAGCACAGGAGAATTTGTGTTGGATGCCCTGCAACGCTGTAATATGTTGGAATATCTCATTGGCGAAGTGAGGGCCATTGTCAGACCACAGGACCTCACACACATGCCCCATCGTGGGAACACTTCCTGGACCAGAACAGTTGCCGCTCTGAGGGTGTCAGATTGAGAACAGGGATCGGCCTCAATCCACCGGGAAAATGGAAATACAACCACTATTATGTAGCGGTACCCTTGGCAGACTTGGATCATGTTGACATAGTCGACGTGAAGGTGTTGGAATGGACCAACTGGGCGATGTATGGCTCCTCTCCCAACTCTCAACGTATGTCCTGCCATAAATTGCTTACAAGTTAGACAGTTACTCATAAATTTGCCCATGTGTTCCGTCAAGTTAGGACAGAACCAGGCTTCTCCAATATGGGCGGCAAGCACCTCCTTCCCTGTATGTGTTGAATAATGTAGCTCTGCCAGTGCTGTATGCAATAATGCAAGTGGCATAACCACATTCCCTGTGTTGTTTTGTCGCCGTAGGGCATCTGTCAGACATACTGTACATTCCCTCCTAAACCACAGGTCTGTCTCCTCCGTAGGTGCTGCTCCCTGCAGCTCCATAATTTGTGTTGCTGGTAATATATTGTATCCCTCCTTAAGTATCATTGTCCTTGCATAATCACATGCGTGTGAGGAAGACTCCATTTCTAGAAGGTTCCCAAAGTGTGTGTGTGTGTGTGTGTGTGTTGCACTGCACTATTACTAGTTGCTCTAGGAGATGTATGATGACAACCAACCTGCTCAATAAAGTGCGTGCTGCACCAGGGATCCACCAGCACGCCTGAAGGCCCCCCCTCATCCAGCGTGACAGCCCAGAATGCACTGTCTATGTCACATAGGATGAATCTGAATAAATCGTCACTTCCTTTCCCCTGCTGTGCTCTAAGGCCAATATTAAGGTTACTAGCTCTGCTGCTTGTGCTGAGTAATGTGATCACAGTCTTGCGCTTGTCGCTACCTCACTAGTCCCATCTTCTCTCAGTCTCACTACTGCTGTTCCATTATGTCATTCCCCATCTGTTTGGTCAATCGTTGATGACCAATCAATGTAGAGCACGTCTCCCCCCTCAAGTGCGTCCTCCTGTACTTTGCAAGTGTCACTAAATTCTTCCAGATTTGCTGTGCAGTCATGTGCGTACTCCCTCTCCTCTAGAACGTCGATGATAAATGTCTCCGGGTTAACAAGTCTGCATCTCACTACCTTGACAGCTGGGTTGGATAGTAACACCTCATACTGCGATGCTCTTTGTGTTGTCAGTGTGCTCTTTGGTCTCTCCAGTATTGCAAAGAGAGCATGCTCCAGGTGCTGCATCCCATGGTAATACTCGCTGAATTGTCTACTGCGTATGCAGCAGCAGCAGCCAATGCTCGCTCGCATGGATAGTGTCCTCATTACTTCGTCTAATTTCCCACTGTAGTAGGCTAGTGGCTAGTGTCCCATGCTAGTCTTCTGTGTCAGTACTGCTGTCATTACCACTCCATCGGAGTTGGAGAACAAGAAGAATTCCTTTTGCTAGTCTGGGATCCCTAACAACGGAGCTGTGCATTCCTTCAGCTCATGAAATGCTTCAGTCATTTATGTTGTCCATCGTATTATTTTCTCCTCTTTCTGTGCTTCCTTTAGTGCGGTTAGTAACGGTCTGGTATATGTGCTGTAGTCAAATATCCATGACCTGCAGTAATTGCATAGTCCCAAGAACTGCTGCATCTCTCTGACTGTTGTGGATTTAGCTGGCTTACGTATTGTCTCTGCCCTCTCTGGCATCACTCGTCAGCCATTTTGGGAGATCATCCAATGTACAGTTCTTCTATCTGGCAAAATTGCATTTTGGCCTTGTCCACCTTGTATCCCTTGTCTGCTAACACTGTCAGCATGTGTACTGAGTCAGTTCTGCACTGTTCTTCTGTTTTGCTGGAGATCAATATGTCATCTATGTACTGTATGACTGTGCTCTCCATCTGTACGTTGCCTAGGTCCATCTGAAGGACCCTGTTGAATATGGACTGTGATCACAGTACCCTTGGTGTCTTTAATGTCAGTCTATGCCTTTACTGGCTCATTTTTCTGTCGCCCTTTGAGATCCCTAAGCCTTTGTACATGTGGAATCGGGACATCCAGGTTGCATAAGGCATGCCTCGACTGCTGTATCCGATCTTCTTTGTATCCCTTAGATACACTTGTTCTTTTTCCCACATCCCAGGTCACGCTTCTGTCCGCGCTTTTCCCCGGTGACTTATGCTTAGGTTGCCTGCTCCCCTCGTCCTCACTTTCCCTTGCGTCTTTGTATGAGTCAGTGTCCATATAACTGTAAAAGGTCTCTGCGAAGCTCAGTCACCTAGAGGCTGTGTCTGTATTGGGCTTGCTGGTGAAGTCGATGTCAATCAAGTCTTGCCTGCCTCCTCCCCCACAGGACCCCATGCCTGTCCTGTCTGATACGGCGGCACTCCTATCCTTTGTAGTCGTGCTGTCTGGCTCTGTTCATCTGCTTCTTTCTAGTTTGTCATCCCCATGCCCATTCCCCATTTTGTCCTTCTGTCTCTGATCGTGCGCTCCTCCTCTTCCTTGCATATGCGCTCTCTTGCAAGTCACTCTATTTCCCACTTTGTCCGCTTCCTTCTTACCAAAACTTGCTTTTACTTCTCATCTTCTTCCCATCGTCTCTCTATCTCTGCGAGCTCCCTCCTCCTCTTCTCTTCCTCTGCCATTATCTCTGCCCAGTCCCTCGCTTCGCCCCTCCATCTCTTTGGTCGCCCCTGCTGCTTCTCCCGCTTTCTTTTGTTCCAATTTTCCCCTGCCCATTTGTTCGTAGCTATTCTCCCTGGCCCCTCCTTAGTGATTGCCTGCGCCTCGCTGCGCCTTCCCTTTCCCCTGTCCATCTGCCCAACTCCTCTATGCCCCTTGTCCTTGGTATATGCTGGTGGTTGAAATACTAGATTTGAATACCCTTCTGCTGCCTTTAGCTCCCATAGTGGGTAAAGCCCTTGCTTGTTGTCTGTGTCCCCTGCTTTTTCACTCGCAGGAGAAGGTGGGGGAGGAGCGAAGGGCAGGGACGCTGGCCCAGGTGTCTCCTCTTGGCTTAGCATCAAATGACGCCTCGCTGCTCCCCCCCTCACCCTCCTGGAACATACGCCAAAGTTCAAATATCGCCATACGATTGGCCAATGTCTTCCCAGTAAAAGTGTCCTGTAAGTGTGTCAATAGTGGCTGCTACACATCTTTGGAGAAACTTCTGCATTGTGGCCATGGCTTAGTCATTTTAGACTTGGTGCTTTTCGTCCATTCCACGCTATATTTACAGATCTTGTCCTTATAGGGCAGAAGGGTCTTACACAAGTGCTGTAGGAGCATGTCACCCCTGCACTTCCCTTGATACATTGCGTTTATTCTTACTTGACCTCAAGTCGAGGTTTTCAACACTCTGCTGTTGGAAAAAACCCAATAAAAATGGCAATTCTTTTCAATTTTCCTCGAGCCTCTCTGGCCCCAAAACAGCCTGTCAGACATGCTCCATGCACCGCCCTTCCACAATTCTCCACCTGCGCAGGCACACCCACCAATCTTGCGCATGTGCTTTCCATGCACCGCCACTGGACAACCTCCTCTGTCAATCTAAAGTTCCTGAACACCGCACCCACAACGCCTCGTGCTTTCCAAGTCCTATGCATAAACCTAATGGGTGACGTCACCAATTCTCTGAACAAGGTAGTGCTAAAGAATACTTACAGAGCGCAGAATGCTAAGGTCTCACTTACACAAACATTTATAAAGAAAACTCCACATGAACCCACAGCTGTCTTCTTGCCGCCTAACGGGATACCAATATTCTTTGTGTTCGATCTGTACCTACAGCGGCACCTTGTAGATAAAACGTCTTCGCGAGTCTTAATCAGACAAATCACCTTCCGCAATCTAGGCCAGCTCCCTTTGCCAAACCTTACGGGTATACCGTCATCCATGACCCGAGCTAAAATGCCCAACCCACAGGGAATCCACTATTTACACTGCCTCTCTCATCCGTGCCCTTAAGTCAGTAGTCTAGGTTATTCTCCAGAACCGTTTCCCTCAAGACCGAATGTGCCCTATCCATAGAAATGACATCTACCTCCGCTTCTCTCCCTACTAGGCTTAACAATACTCAACCCTACCAGAAAGTACTTGGCAATACTCCAAGGATACTCAACAATACTCAATACTGCACTTGCAACCCCCATTACTCTCTCTCTCCCCTTGGTTGCCGTGTGGCTGAATAAATAATTCCATTCCGTGATCTGCTGATGCTGTTCGGCTGCCGGGTCTCCCAAAGCTGCCACGCCACCCTTCTGGTCTGCTGGACTCCTCACGGACCGCACGCAGGATATTTCCAAGCTAGCTCCTGACGGCCTTTGCACTGGGCGCACCTTCCCCGTCTTCTCAAAACCTGTGAGGTGTCCCGCAGCCCCCCAGGCATTGCAACAGGAGATGTGGCTTTGTGCCAAACGGGCGGAGCCAAACCGTCCTCTGCTACCAACCTATTGGCGAGAAACCCAGTATGCCAGAGGTATGGGGATGGCTAGGAGCTTACTTGTCCGGCTCCTAAGGGCCCAACAACCCTTTCCCCCAGAACAAACGGAGGACTCAGCCAAGGACAAGTTAGAACTGTCGTTTATTACAAAAAAAGACAGGGACCATACATGACAATCACGATTCTCCAGTAATTCTCAATTTCACAAGACACGCTTCACAGTTTTGATACCAGATTGCATCATGACCTGGGCCCTCCCCCAAAAACCTATCCCCTTTTCTGGTTGGGTGCTCGGAGTAGTATATCCTATCGATCACCTATAGGCATCTTAGTTGATTGGCCTTCTCATGTCAAGTGGCTAGTCTACCCCTTCCCCATGATACGATCTAAAACATTGTTGCAGAGTCGCAGAATTTCCATTGGTCCTTGCCCTCTGCCATTCACCCCTGGAATTTTGTCTCCTAATTGCTTGGAACTGGTCTCCCCAGGCCTGGGACCCAGTTTGGTTCTCAGCCCTCTGTGCACCTCTCCAAGGTGATGCGACTTGACTATGTGTCCCAAATGTATCTGGAAGTAACACCACTTTTGCCTATGAGAGTGCGCTCCAAGTTACGTTTGTTTCACTTCTCGTCTGGGTTGCTGAGAACCTTTCGTCGTCCCGCCACGGGTGAATACCCATTGTCTAGTGTGGCCGTATCACATGGTTAAGGACCACAAAATCAAGCTCTTTGGGTCTGCATTCATGAAGATTTGTTCCGTTTTCCTGCAGCTGGCCCCTTGTCTCTTTGAAGCTTGGAATGCGCTTGTTTATCTCTGACCCTGGATGTGAGCTCGGTCTTCCTGCTTCGTGCAGCCTGCATCTGCTTCCCTTGCCTGGTGTTCGGATCCATGTTCACCATTGTGTCACCTGTATTCATGAGGATATGCACTGGATAAGGTTGGAATGTCTGTCTGAGGGAATACCTCTCTGCATAAATGTCAGTCAGTGGTGCACTTGGGGATTGTCCGAATAATTCTTTTTTTTTTTTTGTTTTTAATGAATCACTTCGGCCGTTCTTGACTCTTCGTGCCGTCATGTTCATGGAGATGAGGAGGGGCATTCCTGGGAGCCTCTCTTCATTTCGAATCTCAAGGCGGGCGTTTGGCGGGAATGGAAGGACTGTGAGCACATCTCGATGCAGTGGTTTATTGACCGCCTCTGTCCTTTGAAGGGGGCGGAGGGCCTTCTACCAGACTCCGGTCCAGCTTGGTGGGTCGCTCTTCCATGGCAGCTGAGGGGGCTGCTCTTCGCGACCCGTTAGACCGGATGGATAGTTTTGCTTTTGAGGACGGCTCCTCAACTTACCTTTGTGGGTTCCAGGCTCTTTAGGGGCTCGCTAGAGGAGGAGGTGCGTCAAGTTTCACGGGCGGATTAACATGCACTCCAGTTGCGGTGTAGGCCGTCACCTCGGAGCGGATGATCTTCTGGGTCAGTACCTAGAGTCGTGGTTCAGGTACTTGGTCTGACCTCTTTTCCCATTCCACACACTTCTGTTCCTGGCCTGAGGTTTGGGGCTATCAGAAGGACCTGTGGTGCCCTGACAATTACGGTGGTCAGATGGGAGGTCGGCTTCCAAAGTTTTTTCCAGTATGGGAGAAGTGGTCCTCCTTTGCATGGACTATCCTCGCTCCGGGGGCGTTTTCATATCATCTTTGTGTCCCCTCCTAATCAGTTTCCGGGATCGTGCCTGCTCTGCCCAGGGTTCCAGCCAAGCGAACACTTATGACATCTGCTGTTGCCGATCATCTTTGTGAAGGGGCCATTGTGCCGGTTCTGCCAGTCCAGTGGGGTCTGTTTTTCTATTTTTGGGTCTACCTGGTCCTGAAGCCTCGGTGGGGGGTTTCGGCTGATTCTGGATTACGTGCTGCTCAACACGTTTGTACGGAGTGTTTGATTTAGGATGGAGCCGTTGCAGAGGGTGATTCCCCTGGTCTGGCAGGGCGACTGGATGGTCTTGTTGGTTCTCTGGGATGCTTATTCTCTCATCCACATTCACCAATCTCATCTCCAGTTCCCCTGATTCTCTGTGGGGGGAGCCCGTTGTCAGTTCCATGCCCTTCCAATTTTATTTAAGTTGGCTCTGGGAGTTTTTACGATACTGGTCGCTCCATTGGTGGCCCATCTTCGTCTTCAGGAGATCTGGCTATTCCCATATCTGGTTGGTTGGTTGGTTGGATGGTTGTTGAATGTGGATTTCCGCTCACAGTGCATTCCCAACTTCTTCGGGTTTGTCAGGAGCTTCATGAGTGGGGTTTCCTGATACACTGGAACTTGTCTCGCCTATCTCCATCCCAGGACATGGTCTTCATCAGGTGCTGTTTCTGCACCACAAGTGGGAAAGTCCTTCTTCCTCAGGCCGGGGCGAGGGACTTCGGTCTTTCCTGTCCCAAGTTCTTCAGCACCAGTGGGCCTCAGCGAGGGACCTACTAGTGGTGCAGGGGCAAATGGCGTCTTGTGTGTTTCTCGTTCCCTGGGCCCACCTCTGTCTTTGACCTCTAGTGGTGCATCTTCTTCGACTTTGGTGCCTTTCCTGCCAGTCCCTCGATCAGCCAGTTCCTATCTCCCGCATTCTGAGGGTGGAGATGGGTTGGTGGTTAAAAATGTCTACCCTGCAGAAGGTTGTGGGGTTGGATCGTCCCCCATGGATTCTTCTAACGACGGATGCCAGTGGTCTGGGCTGGGGTCAGCACTTTGTTCCTCTCCTGCCGGGTTCGAGATGTTAGTTCGGACGGGCAATTCTTCTGCCATGGCCTATGTCAACAATAGGGGGGCTCGGGATCAGGGGCCTTGGATTCCCTGGCAGGGTGCATCAGGGCTTGGGCCAAGGTCATTTGCTGGCCCTGGGGGCTGTTCATGTTCAGGGGTGGAATATGTTTTGGCAGATCACTTCAGTAGGGTGTTCCCGGACTCCCCAGAGCTGGTTCTGTTGGACATGGTCTTTGCAATACTTTGCCACCCGTCCGTGTCTTCGGTGTTGGATCTATATGCGCCCCCTCAGCCGAGGTTCACAGGTTTTGCTCCGGTTCTGGTGGTAGGGGCGTGGGGGTGGACGCATTGACTACGGAGTGGCCTCTGGGTATCCTTTATGCCTTCCCTTCTGTTGTTCTCATTCCCTGAGTGGTTCAGAAAATCCGCATGTGCTTGTCTCTGGTGGTTTTGGTGGTTCCCTTTTGGCCCCGCTGGGGGTGGTTTCTGTCTCTCCTGGGGCTCGGTGTTCAGGATGTGTGGAGGTTTCCCAATCAGCCTTGTCTGCTTCAGGGGGGTCAGCGGCAGGGGTTGCATGTGATCTGTTGGTCTGCCTTGCTCCTGCAGGGGCAAAGTTGACTTTAGGGTTTTCAGCCCCAGTGATGGAAACCATTTTTCACTACGGGGTGTTGCAGTTCTTACCGGATGGTTTCGGAAAGAGATTGGCGTTTGCCACTTTACTTGCTCAGTGGGCTGCTTTGAGGACCCTTTTGAGTGGTGCAGGAGTTCCTTTCTTGGATCTGGGTCTGGTGGGCCGGTTCCTTGAGTCTACATCTTCCCGGCCCCCTTTGTGTTCGGGTTCCCCTGCTTGGGATTTTCCCTTGGTTTTGTGTTTTTTGCAATCAGATGCGTTGTAACGCTTTGTCTGTGGATATTCAAGCATCTTACGCTTGAGACAGCCTTGTTGATTGCCGTCTCTTCTGCACGGCGTCTGGGTGTGATTGGGGCTATTCTTTGTCACCCTCCCTTTTGCGTGTCCTTCCTGACTGTGTTGTTCTGTGGTGTGCTCCTCGGTTTTTGCCGAAGGTGGCCTAGAAGTTTCACTTGTCCCAAATTGTGATTCTCCCGGCATTCTTCCCTGTCCCCTTTCCCCGGTGGAGGTGGCTTGGCACTCTTTGGTTGTGAGGAGGTTTGTCCTGGAGTATGTGGCCTGGCCGGCTTCTGTCAGTAGGTCTGTTCGTTTTCTTGTGCCTTTGGGGCAGCTGGGGCAGGAAGGAGGGCTTCTGTGACGTCCTTTAGTGTGTCGATTAGGATGTTGTTTTGATTGCCTGTCTGGCTGCTGGTTTTCCTGTTGCAATGGGTATGCAGGGTCGATCTACCTGGGGTTTGGCGGCCTCCTGGGCGGTTGTGCTGGGGTTCCTCTACTAGAATTTTGCAGGGCCTCTGCTTGTGCAGACCCTGATAGTTTTTTTGCGCATTGCAGGCTGTATGTTGGTCATCCCAGGGCTAGTTCCTTTTAGGGTTGAAGTGCTGTCTGTGACACTGCTGTGATGTTGTGTTTATTTACTTTTATTTTATTTTTTAATTATATTATTATTAAAGCGTTGGTTTATTTCAAACCTTTGCCACACAATGGAAAAAAAAGGAATACATTATATCAGTACAAACAACCAACATTAATCAGCTTTCCACTAAATTCATAATAGGCAAAAGACATGTAAAAACACCAGGTATAAGGCACAATTAATAGGGAGGTACTGTTTATCAAAGAAAGAAAGTTTGATTATAAATAACATCAGAGGTCCTCTTCACTTCATAGGCAGCACTTAACCTATACCCTTCCTAATATGTTAAAAACGTTCTCTAAAAATCTTGTTAATGCAAGTGTCAATTTAAGATCAGTCCCCTAGCCTAAAGCAAACCACCATTCCTCAGCGTTCCTGGCTGGGAACGCACTTACAAAACCACCTAGAAATGATGTCTCTCAGCTTCCAGTATAAAAGGATTAAATGCTGTAGCATTCTTTCAGATTCACTTCATAATCTACAGGATGTTTCACCTTCAACCACCTGATTTCATTTAATTAGAAGCTCTCTTGTGTGAAACAACTTATGTCTAAACCTCATGAATGCTGTTCGATAACGTACAGTGGGAAAGCTAATCAAATATTTGGAGTCTTAATCTCAGTCATGGCAAGGCAGGTGGAGGCAGATTATGATTTCTCATTTATTGTCGTAATCCAGTCCTCAAGACCCTGCAGGATTGGATAACGGCGAGTCTTCCGTCAGATTTATTCTCGCCAATATTCCTGTAAAGTGCTTTCCCCAGGACTCCACAACCCAATCCCAACTAGCTGCCTTTTTATTTTTATTTTTTAAAGATTTTAAATTGAGGTGGCGAGTTCTCTAGTAAAAGTTTGCGATAAAGGAGGAGACCTTTCCACGTAACCACAGCATATAAAGACATGAGCCCTAGCTCATTTCTTATCTATGCTATGGGGGTGCATCGTGGGAGCCGCAGGATCTCTTCCTCCAGAAAAGACCCTCCAGTTTGTGCCAAATGATCCATGCTAAGCTTAGAGAAACCTCCCCACCATATGTCAAAATAGGGGTTACCCCTTGCTTATAAAACTTCATATTTCCGAAGAATTACACACGCCTGCGTAGCCAGATTCCTGGTCTTTGATCTCAATTCCAACACTCGCTTATTGTCGCTGATATTAGATTGATGGTAATTCCCAGGTAATTGCACTGTTTACTACGGTTATTGGTTCGTTCTCCAAGCGCCAGACACATTTTTCTCTTATCTTCCCCATTACATTTTGGAGGACCAAGATTGCAGATTTAGACACGTTAAGTAAAGGCCATTGGCCTGAACGTATCTTTATAACACGTTCAATTTGCATTGGAGACCAATCTTTGTCTTGTCCAGGATGATTAAATCATCTGCATAGGGTAACCAACCAACTTGTTCGCCATTAAGTCTAGGTTGAAAAGAGTCGCCCTCTCCTAAAGCCTCTTTCAGGTCTGAAATAAATTGATAAAAAAGTTCTGGGGCCAGAGGACAACCTTGTTTTAGCCCTTTTAGGTCTCAATTCTTTTGGAAAGGAGTCCGTCTAGTGTAAGCTTCACCTGCATTGAAGTAGAGGTGTAAAGCGAGATAATATGAGAGCTCATGTCCCTGGGGCAGCTCCACGACTCCAATTTTGACCACAGCAGCTCTCGGTCGACGCTTTGAAAGGCTTGTGCAAAGTTAATGAAAGCAATACAAATTTCCTTTCCCTCCATCAAGGCTCAGATTTTTAGAATGTTTAACAAGAGAAGGTTCAAGCTACATCCTAACTATCTTTTACAAAGCTTGATTGTTTTGGGTCATAATGGCCCGACTCCTTTACCCATTTCTTTAGCCTTGTTAAGAGAAGAGAGGCAAACATTTGCCCGCATGCTGCCCCCAGCTACCTAATCAACAAACTGTCCAGAAAAACCTCCGGCAGGCCCACTAGAGCTGTCGATTATACAAACTGCCTGGTGGTACCAAGATTCAAGTCCTCCAAGATCAGCGGCAACAGCTTCCCTGTGAAGGCCGCTAAACTTTGGAACTCACTGCCAAACGAGCTGAGAGCTGATCAACCCTACCCACATTTCAGAAAGAACCTCATCACCCATCTTAATCTGACCAAAGACTAGTCCCAACTCTAACTACTGCACAACAGCACACTTCACCTCCTAGATTGTAAACTACTGTATATTACAATGTAAATAACTATTTCTGAAATCTACTATATATGCATACTATTGCATACCTCTGTATATTACGATGTAAATAACTTTGTTGAAATTCATTACCAGCACACTCTAAGCCACACCTAATTTGCATTTCACTTGTCAATGTATACTGTTTACCATTATGTAACTTTGTAAGCTTTGCATATCCTTTGCTGTGCCCTGCTACCTCTGGGTCTGGTGCGCATTAGAAATTCAATAAACAAACTAACAAACAAACATTTTCCCCAACACGTCCAGGAGCGCAATGGGGCAGTAATTTTTAGGTTCAGATATTCTGCCTTTTTTAAAGATTGGGATCACCACTGATTGCTTCCAGGAGTTTGGTATTTCACGTCTAGTTGATACCTCTGAAAAAAGGGTCATACAAAAGTTGGCCCATTCTTCAGGGGGAACATTTAAGCATAACTTTAGAAAGGCCAGCTGGGCCTGTAATTGCTGACCTTCATAATTAAGCTTTTATCTCTTCCCTTGAGAATGATAGAGACCATCCTCTGCTTTGATTATCCTGGTCACTCGGAGCTAGAGCTTTCGATATGCCTTGTTTCTGCTAAAGGGCTCCAAAGAACCCTACCGAGTCCTGCTCATTAACTGAGTTTGACATCGGGGCCCTCTGTGAGCCCCCTGATTCATTTAACAACAGCCACAGACTTCTCGAGTCCTTGGAGGATAGTGTTTTAAGCATTAGTTCCGAGTCTAGCTGTAATCTAATGACTTTGTGTGATATGCGCCAGTTTTTATATTGATGTTTCCTTTTCTTAGCTTTTTCGCCTCTGTCCAACTCCCTGGAGAGGTTTATTCGTCTGATATTGCTTTTCAATTCACACCTTTTAGCTACCAACTGTTGGTCGAATTGATGTTTTGGCTTAAATGGGATCTTCTCCCCTCTCCCTTGATCTCCCAGTAATCACTCAAGAGGGACACATAGTCACTTTTTCGATTATTAGCGGCTAAATCAGCCAACAAGCGATAGTTCAGAGAGGCCACATCATCAGGGATTAGACAGGCGATTTCTACCCGGCACCACTTGAACATTAACATCACATTTGCTCCCCAGTTTTTTTAATCGGCCGTAGCAGTGTCAACTGCACTAAGTCATGGTCACTGTGTGTCGTTGGGATCACCTTCAGCGTTTTAACAAAGGGGTCAATTCCTGGAGAGACAAAAAAGTAGTCTAGAGTAGAATTCTGACTTCCTCGACTCCATGTCAAAGCCCCTGGAATGTCCCCTGTAGTATGGCCGTTCAATATATGAAAGTCACACTCTGCAATTTCCTGCATCCAGGTTGTTTTCCTAGATCCTTTCTTTTTCTCTGCAGTGAGTGCACGGTTACATTTCAATCCCTTCTCCCCTGCATTCAGGGAGTTTATATTCAAATCCCCACCAATAATTATCATCGGATTTACACAGTTAATCATGAAGTCATCAGTCACTTTCATTATCTAATTCAAGAACTCCAAATTGTCCCGCTCGAGTGGGTTCCAATAAATGTTAATGACCACCAAATTGAAAGAGGGGCCTGGGCACCTCCCTTCATATTCCATTAATATAGTTTGCCTATAAGGGCTTTGATTAGTAGATTTAGTAGATTTAACAGATTTTAAGTCCAGGTCCTTCTTAATAAAATTCAAGAGGCCAGAGCTTGGTTTACATCTTGCCTTTTTGGTGGCAGGATTTAGAATAGATGGATTCCCTCTGCTTTGGGCACCGCCGATAGTCACATCTCTTGAAGATACAAGATATCAAAGACCTTGAAACCCCCAGCCGTGTCATTGAACAGGTGGCTGAAGCCCCTAGGAGCGAGGAGCGGCCATCTCCCGTTCCCTTTGAGGTCTTGGGACCCAAGTTCTTTCCTCTTTATTAAGGGTGGCTAGATGCCATACAGGTTTTTCCTCTATATCTTGGGCAGATAGCTGCCATTTATAGCCCTATGTATGTTGTTTAGTATCCAAATACAGCCCTTTACCGATTACATCAAATCCCAGGGGCCAAAAATGTTCAGCCGCTCCCAGGAGAAGGTTGGAAACTATTTTTGAGTTCAGGTGTAAAAAGACATAGTCACATTTTTGGGAAATAAGGAATTCGACTACAGCAATATCTCTGGAGGTGATAGCCTCTATGGCTGGGATATGCTGTGAACGTTTTAAGATGTTTGTACGGTTCATTCTCAGTCCATCATTTGCTGATTGCAATCTATCCAAACTTAGGGCTTTCATCAATGTTATCTCTCAGCTTTGATCCCATATTGCCACTAGAGATGGATTGATCGTTTCGGGGTTGAGGGTGTAGCTCCTTTAAAGGAGGCGTCCTTGTAGCCAAATTAATTAAAGATTGATAACTCCCGTGCACAGGAATTCCCTCAGGTGGAATATACATCGAGACCTCATTGCCCATATTGGTTACCACCTTTGAGCGTCTCTCCTGAGGTTGAGAGCTTATAGGAGCCAACACTTCAATGTTGATTGGTGGCGGTTAGCCCTTGGTCACCTCTTGGCCACGCCCCTGAGATAGAGTTGCTATCGGCTCATAGTCAACCTCTTCCATCTCGTACACTGATAAATCCAGGAGCTCCTGATCGATTGAATTGGCTGACGTATTCACCACCGTATTGTCTTCAGCATGGCCAACATTTGGATCTTTACTCTTTTCCACCTGAGTGGCACTTAGTGGTCTTTGGGTCGCCAATTCTGCATAGGGGAGGTGAGCTTTGAGGTTTCGGATGAATCCTCTAGAGCCGTTTGACTTATCTGTTTTTTTAAATGGTTGATTCTTGGATTTTTTCAGTTGTTGCACCAGGGCAGATCAGGGCGGGGTAGTTTTGCCCATCTTCTTTTTTTTTCTTTTCCTTCTTGTATAGAAGATTTCACAGGTGTTCCCCTCCACCTCTTCATCCTCAGCCCTAGTGTTTAGGGATACCTCCACTTCTTCCACGCAGTTGGCTTTATGCCCATTTATGTTTACTGTTTCTGGGTGGAGGTTCAAAGGGTTTATGCTCATGATCCAGTGAGCCACAAGAAGCCAGAGTGGGCCGTTGGTCTTGTTAGGAAAGATTCCCATTTATGTGAAGTTTTCTCTCCAGTTGTGTACCCCCCAACTTTTTGCTGCTGTTAAACACCATAGTTTGACTTTGCCAGTGGAGCACATTCTTCAGCTGCACTCCACTGGGCTTTCGCTCACTTTATTATGGGGAAACTGACATGCCCTTAAAGACAGTCAATAATGGGAAACTTTCCTTAGTCCTTTCCAGTGTTGCAACATTTCTGCAACATGTTACAAGTTCATAATGTACCTTACAGTACAGTGCGCTTGGGTCTTCCTTTAGTTTCCATAGGCCCTAAACACCCTCAAAGGTTTTTTTAGAAGTTCAGATGTGCCTTGGACATTGCTGGCGGCAGCTTATCATTTTGTGTATTTGTAACCCTTTCTTGCCATGCAAACCCCATTTACCGCAGTTGGCACAGAAAGGTGGCATGACTCCAAAATGGCCATGCCACAAGGTTCTTTGTCATTTGGCCATCTTGCCCCTTCACCTTCCCCAGTGCGAGCCGTCCTGGGTCAGTCCTTATTTGGGCATACATTTTCCCACAAAGCGCCAACCTTTAGCAGGTTTCTGCATGCCTTGTGTGTGCTCCCAGGATGTGGGTTGGACTGTATAGTTCCAATCCACATCCTGGGTCCCAGAGAGTCTGGTGTGCTGTGAATGACTGGGACCACCGTGGACCGTGATTGGTCCACGTCTGGTGTGCCTGTATGTGAGCAGATCTCCCATTGGGTTCTCTTCGTTTTGGCGCAAAGGAGATTCTGGAAAAGAGAAGGCTCCAAACATCCATACCAGTTCGATCTCTTGAGTTCTCACTGAACCTAGGATAGGATCCAAGTATCCTGAAACTAAGAAGCTGAGTCGAGGAACCGCTGGTGACCTGTTGGAAGGTTTGGCACCCTGAGCCCCCTGTCGTCCCGCTGGACCCCTCTGCATCTGATCGAACTAGAAGGTCTGCAAAGACGCTTCAAACCCATTTGAATAGTGGGACCAACTATTCTCTGTAACCTTCATCAAGCCCTGCAAGTAAGCCTTCTCGTAAGTCTCCCTGGGACAACCAGTGGGCTGACCAGCTTGCGCAGGACCTTTGCTCTGACACTGCCGCCGTTTCGAGGAGACCCTCGAAACTTGGTACATCACAAGCTCTGGGTTCACGGCACTTCGCACCGAATTTCGTACACTTGGCATTCCCAGGTCTGGAATATAGAGAGATCGCCCGAACTAGAGTACACGTGGTTACTGTGTTGCCCAACCGTGGTGACGAACTTCGTAGGTGCCTTGCTGCTGTGACCCCCTGTGTCCTGAAGCCTGCTACAGGGAAACTGACCCGATCCATCCAGCAGGAGCAGAGAAATCACCACTGTCCCATTTGGAAATCAACGCTGTAACTTTGCTGCTGAAAGCTGCAGAGCCGCACAATTGCCACATTTGAACCTGCAACCGAAGTGGACTCGAATGCCGAAGTTTGGTCTGGAGTGCGCCAGGGGTCGGTGAGTACTTGCAACCCTTACCGGTGGCCCCTAGCGCATCCATCCATTTTTACACAGGTGTGTCCCCTGAGAGCCACTCTCCTTTCCACCGATAGCCTGCGATATTGAACCATTCCCAACTCCTGGAACCTGTTCTGCCCCTTTGGGGAGATCCTCCACGAATAGTGGAAACTTATTCTGCATCACCTCACCCACCTTCCTGAGCTGCTACAGACCCTACAAGAGACCCCGTTTTCACCCTTCAGCACTCTCGCGTGCGCCAGCACCTCGAAGTACATTTGAGCACTAGGCTCCTCTCATCGTAGGGACTGTATTGTCTTTCAGTTAGGTAGAGAACTTTGCAGAACTGCCTAAAGTATACATTGCACTGTATGCTCCTTTCCTTTCAAGTTGTGGATCCATTCTGTGCTTTTAACCCTTTATGCTACTTGGAATTGTATATATGTGTTTTAGTAGGATTATATTGGTTTAAAGGTATTACTGTTGGTAAAATTGCTGTGTGTTGAAACTCAAAGGCCTTGAATACATGTATTTGTATTTTTTAATATATACACACCTGTCTGGGAGTGATTTGTAGTGTCCTTCTGTGTGCTCATTGAGGTCTTTCAGTCACCCTCACCCCTCCTGAGACCTAGTCTTGACAGCTGCCAATGCTACCGTGATTGGTCTGGCTTGACCAGAAGGTTACCCTGTTCCAAGAAACTAGGCTGGCCTTCTGAACCTCTGCCCACCAGGTCAGAGTTCAGAAATCCATCTTAACAGGTCTCTTCCCTCGTTATTGGTTTTGCAGGGATACATTCAGTTGTCTCTGTTATCGTTGGGACGACCATTGGCTCTTCGAGAGGAATCCTAAGGGCCGAGATCCGTTTGAGTGGACATGTTTGAGACTCTTTGGTCACACACTTAGTCATTTGTTTAGGTGGATCACGCCCCCATTTCAAAATCTCTCTTGCCGCTTCTAGTTGGAGATTTGTTTTTGCTCCTACTTCCGTCATGTGGTCGCACAATAGTTTCTGCAAGACGCTTTTGGAGGGTCATTTTTTATCACGCCTGCTCTGTAGAGAATTAACAAATGCCTCAATGTGGATCAGTTTGGAATGAGTCGTGGCCAACATTGTGGCCTGGTCTTTATAGTTGACGTTTATAGCCTCGTACAGCTTTTGGAAAGGTGCAAGTGCAATTGTTAGCGCTGACATTAAACTGCATTGCGTTTGTAAATTAGATGGAACGTCTCTGCCGCTAGGACCCCTCCTCTTCTTTTGTGTTTGCCCGGAAGCTGTGTAAAATCCTGGTCCCTGAGGCTGCTCTGGTGAAGATGGAGTCTGAGTCCGACTCATGCGTGTATCTAGTTGGACTGGTGTTTGAATCAGGGCCTCCACCACAAATATTGGCGCTAGAGTTGACATCCTGTCCTGACTTTTCACCAGGGGGACGCTGGGCCTGGACTGTACTAGGCCAAGAGCTCGACTGGGCTTTCCGTGCATTTTCCATTCATCCCGTTAGAGAGGCGATATCTTTTATCAACCTGGCGTTTGTTGCACTGGTTTTTGCCGCTTTTGTCTCTTCTATCTCTTTAGCAGAGAAGGGTGTCACTGTACCAGAGTCCGCATCGGGTGCCACTCTCCCGGTGTCCCGGATGTCCCCTACACAACTTCTTTTCTGCGCCAAAGAGGAATTATAGCCAGGTGCTGGATCTGTGGCCCAGTAGAATGGAATGATATTGCAGGAGTAACGGGAGGAGATAAAATGACCCTCCTCATAGCAAAGCTCTCTGTCTGTTCAGAACAAAGTTCTAGAAGATGTTTGTTTTCTAGGAGAGCCTTATCTGAGGGTCTGTTCGGGGAGTTTTCATCTAAAGGATTTCCCTTATCCTGCATCCCGGCATTCAGAGGCAGGTGGTTCCGGTGATTAATGGATCCACTTCCCCTTATAAAAGAAAGAGGCACAGTGTTTCTGGCCGTGGGCTGATAGGCCCCTTGGCTCCCCTCCCTAAGGGCTGCGGGGGGCACGAGGGGAGGTGCAGCTTGTATTAACCGCAGGCACCAATGCAGTCAATGGCGGTGAAGCCGCTAGGGAATGAGGAGGAAGTTGTAAAGAGGGAGTATCTCAATCTCCTCGTAGTAGCCCGTATGGATCATTGCAGTGGTAACAAAGGTATTAGTGGATGATTCCATTTCCACTATCGCTAGGGCATCCATCACATTTGGAGGAACAGGTGGGGTTGGTTCTAAATGGAGGCCAACAGCAACTTGAGGTGAGCACAGCAAGATCTGCTCGCTGGTTTTACTACTCTCACTATGATCGTAAGCAGCAGATCCTGATAAAGGCGCGAAAGCTGGCAAAGCGGAGTGTCCCTCGACGGGCGTCTCCCCCTCATTTGTGGGGGTTCAGGGTTATAACTCTCTCAGCCAAACCCTTAACAATATTAACAGACCTCCACGTCTCCTCCTCGCCCCTGAGTTTAATCTCACCTTGTTTATGGGAGGAGGTAAAGTCTTCACATGCCTCATTTGGCTTCTCGTCCTGTGGGTTGCTGATCCTGCAGCAATGAAAAGGTCCCCCTCAAAACCACCTTGAGCAGGCGCTTCTAGAGGCTGTTGAGGCAGATTCCCTCGGACAGCCTCAGACAGCCACTCGATCTCCATTCCGCTCTGGTCCACGGGGTAAAAGTGCTTTTAAGCAGAGCTCTGCCTCACAATGGAAGGAAATGGCAAACAGACTCTCCAGCACTGCCAGCCTCAGACAGCCATTCAATCTCCATTTACTCAAACGACTGGGAGCTGGCATTGATGCCGGATTGTCTTCCGATTCTATTCTGTTGGGCCCTTCCACTTGTTGGCTTCGGTATGCCTCATATTTGAGTATTGGAACGAAGAAGAGGGACGTGGAGGTAATGCTTGGATTACTTACTGGTAATCTTCATTGCTCCTAGTTTCACTCTTCCTTGTCACAGTACTACTGACCCTCCACACCCTCATGTGGTGCGGAAGGCCTTAAGTTCTGTCCAGGCTTGCTATGTACTGGTGCATGATGGGTAAATAGGAGGTTATACCTATGGAGAGAGAGAAAAAAATGTTCCTGAATCTGAGGCGGAGCCTTATAGGTGAGTACTGTGACGAGGAAGAGTAGGTCTAGCAGTAATGAAGCTTACCGGTAAGTAATCAGAGCAGTACATCATCTTCTCTGTTATAGTTTTTCCTTAGCTGTAATTCATGGCTGATTGCGTCGTTATTATGTAGCCAAACAATACATTACGATACTCCTTGAGTCTGTTCATTGTGGCATCTCCTTATTGCTAACTAACTGCAGTTCAATAGACTTGTGCTCCTTCAGGTGGATGGCGTCGCAAACTTGTAAGAACAAGGACAGCCAACTGGTCACTGAGGTTCAGCAGCAATGTCCGGTTTTCAACTGCCAAAGTTCAGAAATTCTTTGGCTTTTGCCCTTCAGTTAAATGTAGTTTTTACCCCTTCTTTGGTGCTTTAGTGTAATGTCCTACTTGAAGCCCACAAGCGGGTCACGTGTGCAGGGAGGGAGCCTGTGGGCATGGGGTGCCGTGTGGGCGGGAAGGGGGGTGGACAGGAAGAGGAGGAGTTCAGTTAGAGTGGAGTTGCACTGCAGTAAAGATGTCTATGCCAACCTCTCTGTGTGTCCACTCCTATATGTATTTATATTTGGGCTGTGTGGGAGACGTCAAACTGGTGACAAGGGCGCTCTGCCCTACCCGTGCCATAACCCTGGTGAAGCAGAATTGATGAGCAGTGCTGCCGTAACTGGTGCCGACGCCAAGACCGACTCTAACGTTGCAGTGAACCCTGATCCTGCTGTTCGCAGTGGTCCAACAGGAAGTAGAACGGTCCTCGTGTCTGCAGGAGCGAGGATCCACTGAGCGTCTGGCGTGGAGAGGGCTGGGAGGCCAGTGTCGCCCTGGAGGGAAAAGGGCGCAAGCACGTTATAATGCGGCTCGAGGGAGGAACAGTGCACGATCAAGGCAATCCGGTGAGTGCGAAGCACATACCACCTGAAACAAAATATTTGGACTCATATCAACACACATGTGATTCATGGGGATGAGACACGGCTGAAAGGATCGACAACAAGTGTGCAGAGGCCCGTATGCGCACACAATCATGGTACTTGCATGTTGAAGAGCTATACATACTGGATATGCCATACATGTGCCCTAAGGGAACAACTTACCATTGTTCACGCTAGTTGTCAGATACATAAGGGATTACGAAGCGGGTGCTGCCCCAACCAATACTAGGCACGCAATCACCATGTCTGAGACAGAGAATCTGACAGTGTCCATCACGCCACCTGCGGTTCCACCCTCAAGGCTTCAAAATAACCTTATCACGCAAATGCCCACTCATTTCGATCTGTCTGAAACCAGTAGTCTGGGGCCCAGTCGTAAAAGATGGGCGAGGGATTTGGAGGTATATGTCAAGGCCACCTGGAAGATGAGAAAAAGCACAGTCTACTAACGCGAGGCATTGGCCCAAATGTGCGTGATATTGTGGATGAGTTTCCAGCGGGATCCACGGACACGCATACTGTGCTAAAAACAGCGCTTACAGGCTATTTCATGCCACACACTAATTTTGATTATGAACGTCACGTGTTCGTCACGACAAAGCAAATCAAAGGGGAATCAATGGACAGTTTTGTGATGCGCCTCTGCATTCCACTCAAACACTGCGATTTTTACATTTAATCGACCGAAGAAGCTTTGAGGTCCCAAATCATCGCAGGATGCGAATGTACTCACTTCAAGAAAAGACTGCTCCAGAAACCACCATCACTGGATGTACTCCTGTGCCTAGCAAGATCGGATATGCCGTTAGCCCTCCAGGTAGAGGCCATGAGTGACTGGGAGACCAGAGGTTGTCACCTAAATGTAAACCACACCTACACACAAAGGAAATGGAGAACCCTTTTGCTACCGGTGCGGATATGAGTTTCCACATGATGGTGCATGTCTGACGATAGGACAACAATGTCCGGCATATGGAGGAGAAAACCACTGCAAAGCTGTGTTGCATGTACCACAGTCAAGCACATGGTGAAGGGAGTGGTGGCAAAGTGACACATAAAAGAGAAACAACTACAGCCCCTCAGGGGAGGGATGAGTCCGTACTATCAACTGCTCATCGGAGACACTGAGATAGAGTGGAAGAAAGGAGGACACAAAACAGAGCACCACTAGAATGGCGATCAAGGCGGCCATCAGCCTCTCGATCCAAGAGGAGACCCAAAAGTTACGTCCGGTACATAGTAGAGCAGTCACAGTCAGACAGTGGATCTAGTCCATCGTTGGCGGAAAAGTCATGAAGAAAAGATCACTCCTGTGAAGAATCAAGAAAAAAAGGTTATCTATACACATTAGGGTATCTGACAGCGAAAGGAACAAAGCTCGATACTACTGCTGCAAGTGAGCGACATGTCAGCCGAGTTCCTCGTTGACATGGGCGCTACGGTAAATGTCATCAGCGAGGACATTTATGGCAACCTCCCACATGCCCCTAAACTACGACTGGCAGAAGTGAACATTTAACCGTACGGATCTAAGACTCCGCTACCATGCAAATGGTACTTCATGGCAAACTGCAAATAGAAAACCCAATCCAAAAGAATACCCATGCACATATTGGAGGCCGCCACTGACATTGGGTGCATTCGAAGTTTCAATGCTGCGTTAGACATAGGACTCGTACATGTACTCTGCCGCCTCAAGGCTTACAAATGATATGATATGGCATCTATAACACACCTATACACAAGTGTTTCAAGGTGCGACAAGGCTAGGGAGGGGAACAAGGGTGGACAGACAATGATCCTACTAGGCCAAGTGTCATACATTAACCTATTGGCAAAAATAGAACAACTTTTTCCCACACTTCAGAGGGCTAGGCAAGCTAAAGAACCGACAGATCAGCTTGCACATCAACCAAGAAATACCGCCAGTTACCCAACACTACCATGGCATTCTGGTAAACATACAGCGGCAGGTTGAGGAAGAACTACACAAGCTACTGGAACAAGACATCATTAAGCGGTAGTGGGACCCACTCCATGGGTGCCACCAATTGGTCCAGTGCCCAAATAGACTTGCAGGACATCAGAATATGTGTAGACATGCACCGTCCAAATGAGGCCATAATGAGAGAACGTCACCAAGCCTCGCGGATCACAGACCTGGACCACTTACTAAATGGTGCCACTGTATTTTCAAAACTGGACCTAAATAAAGGTTATCATCATTTGGAGCGGAGTGAAGCGTCTCGATACATAACCAAGTTTGTCACACACCTGGGTCTCTATAGATCTAAACACCTCAGTTTGGGTTATCCTCAGCTACGGAAATCTTTCAGGCCGAAATACACAACATCATTAAGCACATTGCCAACTGCATCAACTACAGCAATGATATATTAGTGTTCAGAAAAGACCAAGAACAACACAACAACACGCTGACAAGGGTATGTATGGTGTTGGAGGCAGCCCCCCTCACACTCAATAGAGAGAAATGTGAATTTAAAAACTCATCAGTTTTTTTGGACACTTATTCTCCGAGGCCGAGGCCATGACCCTGGACCTTGAGAATGTGACAGCCCTCACCATTGCAAAACCCCCAACCAATGAGTCGGACCTATGATCCTTCTTGGGTCTTGCCAGCTATTGTACCCGGAACATTAAAGATTTCATATCGGTGAGTGAAACATTGCGAGCATTAACGAAACAGCAAGTGCCTTTTGTGTGGTCCGACTCTTGCCAACCGACTTTTGAATCCATTCGCCAATGCATTTCTGACGCCAAAAACATAGCATACATTAACACTGCGAGGGAAACTGAGTTGGTCGTTGACGACAGCCCCATAGGACTTAGCGCTATATCAACACAAATAGAGCCAGCTGACAGTGGGAAGCACCACATCATCTCATATGCCAGCAGAAGCCTCTCAAGAACAGAACAAGCCTACTCCCAGGCCGAAAAGGAGGGGCTGACTGTAGTATGGGCCTGCAAAACCTTTCATTTATTCCTTTATGTAAACCTTTCACAGTGGTCACTGACCACCAGGCCCTGTTGTTTATCTACGGGAACCCTCAGGCAAAGATGCCATACAGAATGGCACAATGGGGTCTGAGGCTCCAGGATTACAGTTTCCGTACCGTTCAACGGCCAGGTAAAGGCGAAAACCCTGCTGACTTCATGTCCCGTCATCCTATTGAATCCGCCACCTCGAAACCCTCAGTTGCGGATCAATAGATGCACTATATCGCCCAGGCAGCTGCACCGAAGGGAGTTGACCTGACGCACATTGCACAAAAGACAGAGAACGACCAAGCCATTCAGATCATTCTTGAGTGCCTTGAGTCAGGTCGATGGAAGCAGGCCAAACGGGCAGGAGAATGTGCCAGTTTAGAAACACAACAAGACATTGAAAGCCTAGCGTTGGTCAAGGAGGAATTAGCTCGGTCAGAAGATGCACTACTACTGAAAGGAACCAAGATTGTAATTCCCTGAATGCTGCAAATAAGGATCTTGGAGCTTGCGCATGATAGTGTCCACCAAGAGGATGCTAAGAAAAAGGGTATTGTTTTCCTCAACTAGATGTGCAAGTGGAAACACTCCTCAAACAATGTCCCACGTGTGCGGTCATCAGCCCACACACTCGGCTTGAACCTTTTGTGCATGACTGATTTACCAGAAAAAGCGTGGGATGAGATAGCAATCGATGTTTTTGGACCCAGTGAAGGAGCGGAGTATATACTTGTGACAATGGATGAATACTCTTGTTTCCCTGACTTCCAGCTGGTGCACTCAACAGCCGCATACCACACCTTACCAGCGCTGGACAGGATGTTCACTACATATGGAATATCGACGAGAATAGTTAAATCAGACAATGGACCCCCATTCACACGGCAAGATTTCAAGACCTTTGCGGAATACATGGGATTCAAGCATAGGCGAATCACGCCATTGTGGCCGGTGGAACGTTTCATGAGCAACATCAAGAGAAACGTTCAAATTGCCCATCTGACAGGAGAACCAATTGAGAAAATACTTCATCAACTGCTAAGGGATAATCACAACACCCCTCACAGTACTACAGGAAAGAAGAAGTAATATTTGGTTGCAACATCCGGACAAGGTTTCCCCATACCATGGTCTCGGAAGAGGCATATGAGAGAGACCGGGAAATGCGGGAACAAGACACACGCGCCAAAGAGAACATGAAGAAGAGAGCTGATACTATTAGGAGAGCACGTGACAATAACCTGATGTTAGGGAACACTGTGATAGTTAGACAACCCTGAACCCATATACATTCAGCAGCATTTGACAGTGATCCACTGACTTTCACCAAAGTAAAAGGGTCTCTCATCACTGCTGAAGGAGAGAAAAGAAATTTGGCTAGTAACTCCTCGCTTTTTGAAAAAATGGCAGGTGTCACCATGACAAGATCTCGAAGGGAAGACTCTGACCCAGAGGAGTGGGAGGCTCCATACGAAGGGGATGGAGCAGATTCAAATGAAGAGCTGGTTGTCTCATCCACTGGACCAGGTCCTGACCGACGTCAGGTGAGTGGTGCTGGCAGACCTCAGAGGGTGAGGAATAGGCCACCAAGACTCTTTGAGGAAATGGACTGAAACTAACTTGTTGCCTAAAAAAAGGGGGAGTTATAATGTCCTACGTAAAGCCCACAAGAGGGTCACGTGTGCAGGGAGGGAGCCTACGATCAACACTGATCCCATCAGTGATGTCATCAATTACATTTGTTATGTCATCTTTGATGTCCTGGGTGTTAGTCTTAGCAGTGCACAGTGGTGGCGCGAGTTATGATTGCTTAGGTCACCATAACTGGCGAATTTCTGGGGTGTTCTGGTTTTACTTGCAACCATAAGATGGATAGGTTGTTATTAGTGCAAAGTAAGTGTAATGTTTCTTTCAATAGGATTTTTAGGGCAACTGAAACATATCGTCCCTTTAACCATGTTTTTTGTCAGTGAATTTCATAGGTTTTTACTAGTGCAACCTAAGCATAATGTTCCTTCAGCAACGTTTTTTCAGTGAATTGCATATGTTTCTAGCAGGATACCTTTACTTTTTGAATATGTACTGTACAACATACTGAACCTGTGGGCACCATGTTAATGCGCACATAAGTCTTGCAGTATGCGTCTGGTCGCGGACAAAGGATAGCATCCAACCTCCTCAGAAAGGCATGGGCTGGTTTGCATAGTGGTACCATTCAGCAAACACAGGGAACACATGCAAAAAGCAGCATGTACATGAATTGCAAGGTAAGGTAGAGTAGGTCTACAAACTGTGTACTTATGAAGCAAACAGCACAAATGCATAGCGACTACACAATAACAGAATGCACCAACAACAGAAAGGACGTTCCCCCTTCAACAATGTTACGTCACTGCGACTGTGCATTTGAAAAAACAATGAACGGCCAGAGTAAGGACGGGAAAGTACTAAAACCAGAACATCACTGCAAAGTAGGAAGCACACTACATTTTGTGTGATAGTTGCGCTGGGGGTGCAGTATACAATTGTGCAGAAGCATTGTTTTTTTTTTTTTTTGTATGTAGCAATTGCAAGCACCTTACAGTGGCTGGAAGACAATTTCCCTCATGCCGCAATGACTTACAAATACTAAACCCATTGGTACTCACAGTAGTATGAAACGTAAATTATGTAATATATATTGCTTCATGTACACCCAACACATTTTCTTTTCCGTAAGAGTGCATATTGGAAAAGGAAGGCAAGGCAGCACAAGCGACCCCCCCTTGGACAAAAGCATACAGGCATAGGAAAGGAAATAAACTCTGTAAATAGCAAAATGGACAGCCTGGAAGCCAAAATTGTGCCGCCTTAAAATATTGCGTACAAGGGTATATTATGGATGAAATACAACAGCACTGCCAGACCTGCACGCGTAACCCATTCCCCATGTCACAGCCCGCCATCCCCTCAAAATCCACTGTGATGGGAGACGGTAGGGTGATACCTCAATCTCTTCCTCCCCTCACAACCAACTTGTGGAAATCCCCAAATCCCCACAATAAGTATCCACTTCTGCTAACCCTTCCCTTTCCTAATGGCGTGTGTGAATGTGTGGAAGTAAACGTTGATATTTAAATTGTTGCTGAGTGTAAATGTGGTATTGTTTATTTTTTGAAATGCCGTTATGACTCTGCGGCACAAGGTCCTCGTCGGAATGACCGCAATTAACGAAAAGGTTGGTGTCCTACAGACACTGCACCTGCCTGGCCTATCCACAATGACAATCGAGGCATCCGTACCACACCAGCACGATCCTCATGTCCGCATGTTGTGCACCACCTACAATTACATGTGGGAGCGGACGTTTGTTTGTTGTGCAAGTAGACGCATGTGTATGTGTTCTTGTGTCCTGGTAACACCGCCACTGTGCAGCATATGCGAACAAACTTTATTTAGCTTGAGGCGCCCACCCACGTCCGGTGTTTAGCTATACAGATAAACATCCCACCTGTTATACCCTGTAAACAACCATCATCTTCCAAAATGGTCGGCGCACGTGTGTCGCACTATTATTCAGTATGCAAGTGGTAATGGTGTGCATCAGACACTTATGCTTATGTGCACAGCGTATTCCTCCCAAAATGCATCCTGCGGACAGCCGTCCGAAGGGTGAACAGTGGCGACATCACCAGGTGACCATGCTGCGCGTGGGCCCTTATTTCGGGGGCACGATCCGGACCCTCGGAGAGCAGAAAAGTACAGTGTTGTGCAATGTACGGCATGTGTTTTGGAAAGTACATGCTTTCCACCAGAATGTGGCGTTGCACATGTATGTATGTTTTTGAATAATGTAGGCATGTTTTCCGGGTTCAAGTTCTCCACAGCAGTGCTACAAAAGGCTGCTCCCCGGAGCTGCTCCGCAATGTGTGTGTAGCTTTTCAGAGCACAGTAGCAGGCCACATAGTTTTGCCCTGTAATTCATGTCAGACTGAATGTGCTGTGCTATACTGCCTTTGCAAGCAATGGCAACCATGTCAGCCCGGCTCACTTCGCACAGTAATGGAGAAAAGTAATAACAGCCCTTCCGATGAACCACACCCTCTTTTCCGATTGTCCCCACTGTCCCATTCCCATGGGTAGTATATTGAAAATGGTGGTATGTGGCATGTGCGTTTCCCCAAGTACGGCGGGGGCCGTGCCCCAATGAAGCAGAGACATTCCTTCTTCCCTTTCCTCTTCCTTCTTTCCAGCACGCTGTCATTGGCTGATGTCCATCAATCACAGTGAAGAGCTCATGTAACAGTATCAGTTCTGTGCACCACTCCTCTGTGTACACACCACACCCAGAAACGGTATTGTGCAATTCCTCAGCCTGCACAGGCCCATTTCCATGCCCATCCTCAAAATCCTCGGATGTGGATTTTGTGGTGCGTTCGGGCGTGGGGGAATAAATTGCAACCAGGGTAGGGGTGTTTGTTTGTAAGGGCGGCTCTGAAAAGAACCTTTTTTTTTATTTTGTATTGTAGGTGCTTCTAGTGAAACACTTTTTTCGGTTTTTATTTGCTTTTGTGTTTTCTTGTGCTCAGATTATTTAAGTAAAGTCTTCACCGCATTCTGTAGACGGGCAAACAAAACTGCATTACCATTGGGCGACAGCGAAATGCCATTTGCTTGGAAAAGCTTTGCATTTCCACAAGGAATGAGTTCATTGTTGCAGAAGAACATCTCACCAGTGGACAAAAAAGTATACATGCATCTGTTGAAGAGACACCTTCCAACCTCTGACTCGGAACAACTTCCATGACCATTGTCCCATACTCTTCTTAGTGTTATGGACGCGAAAAGCCCCTTGGCAGTGCGAAAAAGCCCCTTCACTACATTGAGCAACCTCTTCAGTCCATCAGTCCACGGAGGAAACCTAAACAAACCAGGTAACCCATGTGCATACCGCTGTAGTGCATGACGATAACATCGACAGTATGAAAAGTGTCCAGGTCTCTACAAAGTGCATGCATATCGGCGAAACTGCTGTCATACACAGCGCACCACAATGCGTCCACTCCTTCCAAACTGCAATTGCTATCAAAGTGCTTTTCCAGGACATACTTGTGCAAATCTATCACAAGGGCATCACCCAAAGTCAATTCAATGTGTTTCGCCATGTCAGACAGCCTCACTATGCAGAGTAATATACAACAGTATGACCTCCCCTTTCTGTGAACCACACCCACAGTACCTGATTGGATAATCCCCACAGTCCCATTTCCATTGGCCAGCATGGTGAAAAGCACAGAATGTGGCACGTGCGCTGCCCAAAGTACCGCAAGGGCCACGCTCCACTAAAGCAGGAGCAATTATTCTTCCCTTTCCACTTCCTTCCTTCCAGCATGCCGTCATTATGTATTGTTAGAATGTTCCACACGCATCCACCAATCACAATGAAGAGCTCTGCATGTAACAGTATCCGTTCTGTACACCAGTCTTCTGCATACATACCACACCCAGAAATGGTATTGCGCAATACCCCAGCCTGCACAGTCCCATTTCCATGGCTATCCTCAAAATCCCGGGATGTGGATTTCGTGCTGCGTGTGGGCATGGGGGAATAAATTGCTACCAGGATAGGGGAGTTCGTTTTTAAGGGCAGCTCTGAAAAGAGCCTTTTTTTTAAAATAATGTTATAGGTGCGTCTAGTGAAACATCTTGTTTTCGGTTTTTATTTGTTTTTGCGTGTTCTTGTGGTCACATTGCTACAGTAAACTCTTCAACACATGCTTTAGATTGGCAAACAAAACAGCAGGCGACAAGGAAATGCCATTGGCATGGAAAAACTCTGCATTTCCACAACTAATGAGGTCATTGTTGCAGAAGAACATCCCACGAGCGGGCAAACAATCAGACAGGCATCTCTTGATGAGATACCTCCCAGCATGTGGCTCGAACAACATAGATTAGCATTGTCCCATACTCCTCTTGGTGCTATGGATGAGAAAAGCACCTGCGCAGTGGAAAAAAGGCGCTACACTGCATTCAGCAACTTCTTGAGTCGACGAAACAAACCTAAACAAGCCACATAACCTATATGCATACCGCCGTAGAGTACAATGACAACATCGACAGTCGCAGAATTGGCCATGTCTCTACAAAGTACATGCATACCGGCGAAACTGCGGCCATAGACCGCGTTCCACAATGCGTCCACTTCTTCCAAACCGAAATTGCCATCAAAGTGTCTTTTCAAAGCATACTTGTGTAGATCTATCACAAAGGCATCACCCACAATCAACACGATGTGTTTCGCCATGTCAGGCACCCTCACTGCGCAGAGTAATGTAACACTGTATGACCGCCCCTTTCAGTGAACCACACCCTCAGTACCTGATTGGATAATCCCCACAGTCCCATTCCCATTGGGCCGCATGGGTGAGAAGCGCACAATGTGGCACGTGCGCTTCCCAAAGTACCACGAGGGATGCGCCCCAGGAAAGCAGGAGCAGTCCTTTTTTCCTTTCCACTATTTATTGTCCACCACTACCTCATTGGGTACAGGTAAACAGTCACACAGGTATCCACCAATGCCATCCTAGATGTTAGCATCTAAAACTGTCAGTTCTGCACAACACTTCATATGTACCATTACAAAATCAGCCTGCAAGTGTCTTGTCATTCGAATGCACGTCCAGTAGAAAGTTCAGTAAAAGATTGCAAGATTTTAGCATCCACATTAATGCACACGAGCACCCATCATGACAAAATGGAGCTATGCAAACCTTTCCCCGCAATATGTTTACAACTCTGTTATAAGTGCCTGTGCGCATGATAATGTGGCACTGAGCGTCTGTTACGTTCTTAAAAAGCATACTGTTTTTTTTCCCATCCCCTACCATCAAGTGGCACTTCAAAGGTATCTGCTTACAACGTTTTCATTTACCCATATCATACATTGTAATATGAAGCAGGAACTCTCTGCTTTCCTTCCGACAATGCTACGATTTGTTTTCCCCACTAACCCATCTCCTACATAAATCGTAAAAATATGCAACCAAAAGCAGCAGTGAATGTATCTTACCAACCTAAAGCAAGTTCCCAAAAGGTGACTGTGTGCACAGCTGTGCTTCTCTCTAGGCTGGACTATTGCAACAGACTCTTTTTAAATGTGCCTGCTTCTACTCTCTGCCCTCTGCAACTCATCCACAAGACTTCTGTATACCTAATAGTTCCACCACCACCTGATGTCTGCATTTATCTTTCCACTTGCCACAATCGGGCTGTATTTTTACTTATTGTCATTTGTTGTTCTTCCCATGTACTGCACTTTCCCCTCCCCCTACCCATGCATTTGGGCGCTCCGACTGACACCTGGCCTTGTAGGTTTATCTCTGTCTCCCCTCTGTTCCCCTTCCCTTGCCTCGTTGCACCTTGCAAAACGTATGTATTGGCGCATTATGAATGCCCTATCATATGATATCATACACACATTGCATTCATAACAGCAGAATGCCTGCCACTTACCTTGTACACTTCACAGGTTTTTTTTCCTCGTACTCCACTTACTACACATTTTTCAAACATTATCGCACAAAATCAGCTCTGAATGCATGCTACCAACTTCAAATAATTACATACAGTTCATGCATACAAACAGGATGCCTGCCCCTTACCTTGCACACTTCCACCATAGCCATCTGCACTTCTTTGTACAAAGAGACCTTCTGCCACAGTATTTGCGTACACACCACAACCACACACCTTATTGAGCAATGCTTTCGCTCCATAGTCCCATTTCCATGGCTCCCATCCTGAAAATGTCTGGATGTGGCACGTGTAATCCTGAAACTACTGTGGAATCCACAGGGTTTTTGTGCTTTTTACCTGTTTGCCAACAACCTTTTTTGTTTTTTCTCTTTGTATAACTTTCTGTGTGCTTCTCCTCCTTCAATTTTTACTGAATTATAGTCAACGCTTCTTGCACAGTGTAAAAGAAAATGGTATTGCCAATGGCGTTCAAAGAAATGCCATTTGCCTTGAAACACTGTGGGCCTCATCACGAGTTGGGCTGTATTCCCAGCTGTAATACCGCCAACTGTAATAGCCCTAGCACCGACCGGTCCGGTAGTATTACCACCGGATCACGGGTTGGGCCTTAACGGTAAATCCCCATTCCTGATTGGGTCCATTGGATCCAATGGGGAATTTTCGGTGCTAATACTGCGGGTTAATACAGCCGGCTGCAATACAGCTGAAAACAGGGATTTTCACCTACAGAAAAAAGCTGGAGGTAAAACAGCCGATTTAGCGCCCAACTCGTGATAGGGCCAGCCCTTAAATGTGGCGGTAATACTGTTACCACCGCATTTAAGGGCTACAGCCCAACTCGTGATGAGGCCCTGTATATTTTGCAACTTCATGCTCTCATAGTGCGTGGCGAACATCCCATCAGTGGACATAAATGCAGACATTCTTCTGTTTATAAGACACCTTCCCAGCTCTGGCTGGGGACAATTACACCGGCATGGTCCCATGCTCCTCTTGGTGGAATGGTTGAGGAAACGACCTTGGTAGTGGGAAAAATCTGCATCACTGCATTCATCAATTCTTCAGGTGATGGAGCAAACGTCCACATGACATTTAACCCAAATGTAAACCTCCATAATGCACCACCACAACTGCAACAGTAACAATAGAGGTCACATATCTGCAAAGGCGAACCATCCCGCTGAAACTGCACACATAGAGACTGGCTCACAAAGCGTCCACTCCTTCCAACCCAAGGGAAAAAGTAGTACCGCCCCTTTCTGTGAACCACACCCTTCACACGTGATTCCATAATCCCCACAATTCCATTTGCATGCCCACCATGGTAAGAATGGCAGGATGTGGTGCGTGCGCCATCCCAGCTACAGTGAGGGCTACACTCCAGTAAAGCAGACACAGTCCTTCTCCCCTCTGCACTGTTATTCTTCCAGCAGTCCCTCATTGAGTACTGTCAAATATTCACGCATGCATGCAGCAATCATAGGCAAGAACCCTGCATCCAACACTATCATTCTGTACAGCACTGCATATTTACCGTTCAACACTCCGAGCACACATCGTGTGTGCTCCCAAAACACCTTCAGTACAAAGGTCTGCAAAGAAATCCACGATTTCGGCATCCAAAATCATCCAGAGCGGCACCCATCACACCTTTCACCATGTACACAAGAGTTTACTGCTTGCCCCCACACAGCACAACATAATGTAGCCATGCATGTGAACATGTGGCCAGAAATCACAATCCACAAACGTACCTTAGACAGCAGCATTTGTACCCAACCCCAGCACCATCACACAACAATACATGGAAACATGTAACAGTTAGCACATTCCACAAACATACCACTACCTCCATCACCTCTACCCACTTCCATGCACAAAGTATTCTGTCACTGGCAATCAAACCACACAATCTTCACAACATTGGGCCTACTTCCAGGAAGCTACACAAACCAGAATATCCAACCACATACAAGATTCACTTCATCCCTACCCTCTTCTATACTGACAGTGTTCCAACACTGCACCCAGTGGGCACACTGCAAGACGTTTCACTGCACAATCTCCAGCCATACACCGAATACCGTAGGATGTTCGCACAATGACCACGCCCATGGAACCAACAATATGTGCATGTCAGCGCACTTCTGGTGCTCTATGAAGAGTAAAATGTGCTCCTCAACCATTCTGTAAAGGTGACCACCTTCTGAGAGATGCAGTCAAAACTGCATTGCTGCGTTGGGTGTGGTGAAGGCCTTGGCTTTTGGGTGCATGCCCTACGGCCTACGGCCTTTGGCCATGCACCCAATAGTCTACGCCTTGGCCACACCCACCGCAACATAATCCAGCCATGCATGGCAATATGACACCAACTACCACAATCCACACACGTACCACAGCCACCGCACTCCTACCCAAATTCCACACTGGTATACAGCTATGCACCGTTTCGCAGAATCTACAAACTTAACACAGCCTATGGCACCCCTACCCTTTTTCATTCACATACAATGGTGTTGCTGCCAACCAAACCAACCAACACTATATTCATGTCAGCTGACCTCTGGTGCTGTAGCAAGTCTAAAGTGTGCTCCACAACCATTCTGGAATGGTGGGCACTCTCTGACAGATGTACTCTAAACAGCATTGCTGCAGTGGGTGTGGGTAAGGCCTAGACTAATGAGTGCACGGCCTACAGTCTTCGCCATGCACCCAATAGTCTAGGCCTTGCCCGCACCCACCGCAACGTAGTGCATCCATACATGTCAACATGTGCCCAAGCACCACGCTCCACACACATACCACAGCCACCACCACTGCTACCCAACCTCCGCACCATAATACAGCTATGCATGGAAACATGCAACAGTTAGCAGAATCTACAAACATACCACAGCCTCCGGCACCAATACCCACTTTCATTCACATAGTATGGTGTTACTGCCAACCAAACCAAAACAATGTTTGCAACACTGCCCCTGCTCCCATCACTCTATTCAGTATACAAAAGCAATAGCTAATAGTGCAGTACAGTAGTCAGAACTCCACGCAATGGACACTACGCAATGCTCTGCGCTAGGCAGTTTGCCCATATCCACTTCTATGCACACACTACTTAACAATTGCACCCACTTCACACACTGCAGTATCCATGCACATAGAAGATGTACTTCAACCCTACCCTCCTCTGTACTGACAGTATTCCAACACTGCACTCAGTTCACACACCCACGGCACATAGTTGTCGGAGCAAGCCTCCATCCATGCATCCAATGGGCTACAGCCTTACCACATGCAACACATCGCAGTACACGCTATTTACAATGTTCATGCCATGTGCAATGCACTCCCCTTCTGCAATTCAGCTCCCACCAGTCACCACGTAAAGAGGTCTCTGCAGCAGCTATCGTACCATAACAAAGCCTGCCTGCATTCAGCACACATGGTAGGTGGCTGTGCAGAGACCTGCCAATTGGTGCTGTATGCACGGATACTGCAGGCACATCAACGTCTTCGTCCACCTATTGACATATCTCAGATGATTCACTACTCACTCCTCCACCGTTTCCATGCCTTCCTCCCACCACCACATGGCATAATATATGTTTTACTATGCACTCCCCGTCTTCTATTCAGCTTCCACCAGTCAGCACGGTAAAAGGTCGCGGCAAGAGCTATCGTGCCTTAACGAACGCTGCCTGCATTCACCACACATGGTAGTCGCCTGTGCAGGGACCAGCAAATTGGCGCGCTATGCACGAATACTGCAGGCACACCACCGTCTTTGTTCACCTAATAATCACACGTCTCACATGACCTACTTCTCTCTCCCCCACCCTTTCGATCCCCTCTTCCCACCACCACATGCCGTACATTATGTTTGGCAATCCCTTTCAGTGCCACACTGTCCTCCGATACACCACGGCAGCGTTTCCCGAAAACGTTGACACACAGCATGCTTCCCTCCAACCAACCACCGGCCCTGTCCAAAGTTCGCCACCAGCATGGAGTGCCGCAAGCCAATGAGACTTCTGTCCGTGGAGCAAACGGGGAAATGGGTCCAATGGAGCTCGAAGTCCTACTCCTCCAGATATTTAGTATAATGGGGACCCGTTACTGGACAATGCGTTAGCACATGTTTTTGGGTCTCAATAACTGAGACATTTTTGCATAGACAGCAAATGCGAAGATCCTTGGGAATCTTCAAAGTTCTACCCAGAGACTCTAAGACGGGTAACCTATTTAGGTGCAGTAAAAGTAGAAACCTACGAAGATGTTTAGAGGGGCAGATAGTAAAATACCTTTTGGGTCGTCTATATGTGTACAGCCTTTCAGTTATAAAGCCATATGACCTTAACGTAGATAAATGGGTAAAATTCCTCCCCCAATCCCAGAGTTCAATTTTCTTAAGAGCTTCTTTGACCAGCTCACGGTAGCCCTTTCCCCAATCCGCAAACTATCAGAGTGACTCAAATAGTGGCAGGATATTTTGTTCAAAGACTTGATGGTTTTTCACCGCTGAGTGAGGGGAGCGCAGGTCATATAAAAGTCTGACTCCCCACAAGTTTCAGTGAAAAGAAACAACGCCACCCGTTTCTTAAGAACCATACTTTCTAAGGAGAGGAGTCCCATCTCAAGCATAATAATCTCCATAGGAACGCATTGTGGGACCCCCAAAATCTTTCTCCAGTATCTACTCTTGATCTTTTGGAGCCAACCTAGGTCGGGTAGGGAAAGACTTTCCAGCCCATATATTATAGATGGAGCCAGACTCTGTATATAGAGACATCTGGCTCCTGATAAAGTAAAGCCCCCTGTACGCACCACAAACTTATGTATCAATGGAGTGAGTTGAGCTTTGCATAGCACATAGTCTTTTGTTTTAATTAGAAATCTCAACTCTTAGGTATTTAAAAGCGTGCACATATTCGATAGCCATACAGCAATGTCTTAATTCAGTGCGTTAGACTTTCTTTTAGCAGAAAATAGCATCAACTTGGTCTTGCTGTTATTTATGCACAGATGATTTTCATCAGCATATTGCCATAGTTTATCTGCTAGTTTATTATCAGCAAATGTATGATCTAACACAACAAGATCATCTGCGTATGCCAGAACTTGGCAGTGAGCTTTACCCAGGCGCAGAAGGGTGCAATGAGCAGATGACAGTGTAACGGTAGATCATACAGATAGAAACCAAAGAGAAAAGCAGCAAACACACAGCCCTGCTTGAACTCTCTGCTTATTTTGATCTGCTTAGAGAACGTGCCATTGGCATTCAGCCGAATGACTGCAGTGGTTTTAGAGTGGAATAGTTTTAGAAAGTGAAGTAATCTGGGAACACATTTCTTATTTTCCATTTTAATCCACAATAGGTCCCTATCTACCAAATAAAAAGCTGAGGTAAAATCAACAAATTGTGCATAGAGGCCGGGGGCTCCCTGCTTATTTTCTCTCGAGGTCAGATAATCTAAAATCTGAAGGTTATGAGAAGTAGAATTACCAGGGCGAAAACCCCTTGGAACCTATCGAGCAAACCCTGGGTATCGGCCCATCGTTGCAACTCCTTCAGGATAAGAGAAGAAAAAATCTTTCCAACTGAATCTAGCATTGTTAAAAGCCTATAATTAGATGACTCCAAGGGTGAGCCCTTTTTTAAGACCGGGCTAAAGATGGATGTTTGCCAGGACCTGGGAATGCATGCTTCACGTATTACTTTATTGAACATAATTTTCAGTAGGGTCGCCCAAAAGTCAGGGTTCTGCCGTTTGAGAGCCCATTAGGGCCGGGAGCCCTTGAGGGTTTTAATCTTTGAATACAAAGTTTAATATCAGATTCATTATAGAGGTGAATTGAAGTTGAAAACCTATCTTGGATGGTAGGGTGCACCTGGGTCTTTTTTTGTTTGGTACGCTCGATCAAATAATCAACCCAAACTTCTTCTTTTACTTGGTTAATCATTCCTCTGGTGTTGCTACCTTTTGCTTCACCAAGAATCTGCCAGATACTTCTGGTGTTCCTCTGTACAAGTACTTTCATAATACGCTGCCATTCACCCATCTGTTGGGAACGTCTGCAGTCTCTAATCCAATTTCTACAGGCATTTTTTGCAACTCTTCTCAAGGCTAGTCTTTCATTAACATTGGAATCATTACGGTTAGTCTGTCTGATATCCTGCCTAGGGCATCGATTTCTGTCTCGCACCTCTTTGTCGAAGTGCTGGGGTTTTCCCTCTCGTTCGACCAATGGTATATTAGAGGTAGCGTGTGTACTCGCTAACACTGCTCCATTTCCTCGAGACCTTTACTACTGAAATTAATGAGTGGATGGGCCATAGTTATAGGTAGTACTAGCAGCGTTCGCGATGTTATGTGCAGACCAAACAATCCGATTCCGTGCATAATTTCTTTCTACTTGTCCGAGGTTAACTTCAGTAACTCTGGAGGGACTATTCATTCGAATTTCTACTGTTGCATGATCACTCCAGTTGTTCCATTTAACACACAAATCAACCACTCTACATGTAAACGGAGAGGTGACAAAATAATTGTTCAAAGTAGCTCGCTTTTGCAGTATGTGCAAGGTAAATTTGCCTGGAAAGTCACCTTTCGTGCGACCATTTAACATTTTTAAATCCCATCCCATATTTGTTGTATACATTTAATTTCAGTGGGATACGCAGTGGATCCTTTCTCTCAAGCGATAATGCACACGTTCTGCTGAAAGGCTTACGGATAGTGCCTGTTTCGCTTTCCAATGGGTTCTCTCTTGTACAGCTGTGTCAGTCTAATTGATTCAGTTGAGGTGATAAAGACCGCAACTTCCAGAATGCATTATTGTAATGAAGACCCAGTACTAGATATGTGTGGCCCAGGTGACATGGAGTGCATATCAACTTGAAATCAAAGGGAAGCCATATTCATCGCAGAATCATTTATAGCTGTGAAAAGACACTTCTTACCAAAACTTTGACTAGTAGCCAATAGTGCTGACTTGGCAATCATGAGACTTTCATCTCTCTCTTGGGATTTTATTTTATTTATTTATTTGAATGTATAAGGCACACATCGGCCCTGAGGCATCGTGGCGCTGTTACGGCATATTCACTTAGATGCAACTTACGACATACTCATCAAATAGGGATGAGGAGGAAAACAAGATAATACAGTGGGGATGTTCCATGGTTAAGTACAAAATAGTTGAACAACTTGGTTTTTAGCGCCTTTCTGAACGCAATGAGGGAATTTTCTTTTCTGAGTGTGAGTGGTAGGGCGTTCCAGGCTTTTGGGGCCAGTACTCCGAAGCTGGTGCCAACGGCTTTGGCTCCGTGGAGTGCAGGGACTGAGAGTTGATGTGTGTATTGGTATCTTTTAGGTCTGAGAGAGGGCACATGATGTATTCGTTCCACTAGGTAAGAAGGGGCAGAGTGGGAGAGGCATCTGTGCGCGATGGTAAGAGCTTTGAACAATATGCACTCTTTAATTGGGAGCCAGTGGGTGTCTTTTCTCGTCTGGGAGATATGCTCCATCCTGGGGATACTTAGTGCGGCTCTGAGAGCATTGTTTTGCATGATATGTAGTTTAATGTTGTTGGATGATGTACCAATAATCCAACTTTGCGCCAATGGTGGCTCTCGCAATGTTGAGGTCGTTTTTTGGTGAAAGATGGGGTTTTACTGCATGAATGATTTTAGTAGTGAGGGCAGCTGATGGGGAGATGGAGCTAACTTGTCTGTCCATTAACAGGGTGGAGTCCAGTATACACCCATTGTCTTTACTGCAGCAGAGACTGTGGTTACTGTGTTCTCAATGCTAAAGGAGCTGTATTTGTTGTCTAGTTTATTCAGGGACTCTTTGGGGCCAACCAAAAGGATTTCAGTATTTTCCCTGTTGAGACACAGGCCATTTGCCGCCATCCAGGCCTGGATGATTGTATATGTCTTCTGGAGAGTGTTGAGGTCTTCCTCATAGTCACCTGTTAGAAGGAACAGTATTTCAGTATCGTCGGCATAGTTGGTAAATGCTATGCCGAACTCTTCTAGGTCATTGAACAGTGGTAGAGTGAAAAGATTGTAGAGAGTGGAGGATGTGCAAGATCCTTGTGGGACTCAACAACCAATGGGGGAAGGAGTGGCTGATGCCTGGTCAGAAGACCCTCATGGCTCGACCCTCCAGGAAGGATGTTAGGATGTTATCCAGGTAGTGGCTTCTTGGGAGAAGTGAGCATTATCCGAGAGGTGATTGCACAAGATCTTGTGGTCAACCAGGTCAAAGGCAGCCGAGAGCACGAGGAGTAGGAGAAGCGAGGACTTGCCCTTGTCCATGGTTTCAAGAAGCTGGTTCTTAAGGTCTAGCAGAGCGAACTCTGTGCCGTGGCGAGGACGAAAGCCAGATTGCCTTTACCAAGGATATTTTGTGCTTCCAGGTGAGACTGGATCTGCAGATACGCAGCCTTGTCGAGAATTTTTAACAAGAACGGAACGGTAGTGAGTGGTCTGTAGTTGTTGGGAGATCCTGGCACGGCAACATGGTGCTGGGCCCCCCTGCACCAGTGAGGCCAGCCGCGTGACCGCCGCCGGGCCCACAATAGGTTGCTTTCTGGGTTGGGTTACGCTGTGCTCTCAATGGCTTCCTCCCTGGCCGTGGCCTTCTGAGAAGGGGGTGCTCGTGCGGCCTGGGAGAGGACCCACCCAACAGCGCCCCTGGAAAAGAATGGACGTTGAGTGCCCCCTCGCAAGCTGCAGGGTCAGCCAGAAAGCCCCCACTCTTTCGGTGCACCCAGAGTACACCCGGGCAATCTGGCGGTGAAGTCTGCAGCGCTCCTGTCATCTGAGCAGATATAGAGAGACATGAAGGCCCTCTGGCGATCCCGGGCCCAGCTGGTGGTGAGTGAAGAGAATGAAGCACAGCGAATCCGCACAAAGAAAACATGTAAAAACCCCTGCAGCACGGTGGCAGCACAGTGATATCCCAGGCAGCTGGTGGTGAATGTTGTGGGTGTTCCGACGTCGGAGCTGAAGGAAAATATCCCAGGCCAGCAGGCAGTGAGATTTTAATTAGCTCCTCGTCGGATCGTAATTAACCATATGTACAATGCCCTCTGTGCAGATCCCAGGCCCGGTGTTGAAACAAAAGTGCTCCTGACATCCGAGCTTTATAAAGTGGCCCTCATTAATAACCCAGGCTGCTGGGCGATGACTTGAATGTAAGGCATCGGCTGGGGAAGTATGCAGCAATCCATGCTGGCGCAAAGCTGCACAACACCATAGGCATTCTGGCCAACCCAGTACTGAGTGTCACCAGTGACAACGGCCCCATGCCTGCAAGGGGGAGCAAGAAGCAGTGGCCTCAGCACCCTGCCACTGGTGTGTGAACTCTGCTACAGGCAGCGCCCTGCCCACAGTCCTGCCACTAGTGTCACCCTTTCACGGGTTTGTGCCCTCTACTAATGGCAGCTTCATGCCCTCAATCATTCCTGGGGGAGAGAACTAAGCAGCAAGGGGCCTCAACGCCCTGCAACTTGTGTCGCCCTGCCTTCACAGTGAGTGGCCCTAACACCCTGCCACCAGCGGCACCCTACCAAAGTGGGTGCGGAAAAGGAAAGAAAGAGCAGTGCTCCTGCCTGGGAAGCAGTGTAAGAAGTGGCCTAGACACCCTGTCACTTGTGTCTGGTCAACCAACGTCATGCGGTCCGGTCACCCGCCTCCAGAAAGAAGTGTCACAGGCAAGTGAGGGTTGTAGCTCTCCATGAGTGCTTGTGCGCCCTCCTGTGCCACTGCAGTAAAGTGACACTCCTGCCTGAGGAGCGTGGCCAAGAAAGTGGGGTGAGTAACATGCTGTCACTCCATGCCCTGTCAACATGATGTGGCGCAGCGTAGACGCCCTGCGATACCCGTTTCTCGCTGCCTGCTCTAGCATTGAGGGACTGACCGAGCCTGAATGTGGTGCAGCCTGGACGCCTTGCGACTCGCCTGCTTGCCCCAACATCAAGGGACTAGCCGATGTGGCCCTTGGTGCTCCCAGGTGTGGCTTTGCCAGCCTCTGACATGGACCTGTGGTAATGACTATCCTGAACGGTCACTGATGCAAGGGGAACTGGTCTTCTGCAGTCTTGCAAGTACTCAAAAGAGACTCAGCAAACCTGAGTTTAGGTGCTGTGAGCCTGCATGTAGATTATATGCTTAAAGCGGTTCCAGTTAAATGGATGTGATGCTGTGCTCCTGTAGTTTGTAGGCATGCTCTAAATGGTGCCAGCAGCTAGCAATGGCGTCATTCAGTGGTTGAAGTTCCACTTACCCCAGGTTATTAAAGGATCTTGTAAAATGTGGTAGAACTGCCACCATCCCACGGGCGGTTCACCAACCACGACTGACACCTGAGTATGTCTACCAGCGGCTAGATCTGCAGACCCATGGGCCGCAATGGAGGCGCGCCACCTAGAGCGCAGCGTAACCCAACCCGGAGAGCCACCTATTGTGGGCCCGGCGGCCGTCACGCGGCTGGCCTCACTGGTACTGTGGGGCCCAGCACCACGTTGGTGCGCTGGGGTCACCCGGGTATGTTGGTATTGCAGGGCAGGCCCTGTGAGGCTGTGGGGACACAGTCTGGGTGCCGAAGAACCTTGGATTCCGGCAGCATCCTGCATGGTGGGTGCCTGGGCTGGACCCAGGGCACCATGCTGGTCTCACCAAAAACAGGGGGTGATGAAAGGGACGTGCAAAGAGGAGGCTGCTCTGCGCCCTCCTGTCACACCTTACTGGGGGTCTGTCAGGGCTGCTGGATCAGGACGAAGATGCTGACACGGCCGCTGATCACTCTGCGCCGTACCACACCGAGCAGCCTCCCAGAGCACGCAGCACTGCTGCCTCAGATCACCAAAGGCATCTGGACGGATCTCAAACCGACATCTCCAGTAATCCGCAGAGGTCGGTGAGCTGTATAGTAGCACACGTCCCCCGCTCACTATTTTCAGCCACGCCTCGATGCCAAACTACAATAAATTGGGATATTTATCAGGGAAAAAAGGGTTGCAGCGAAATGCGACTACATCCTGTCCCTTTCAACGCCTCCTCCCCAACCCCCCCTCCCTTCGCTGGAATATCTTCAGTACACACAGCATGATTGGTTTTTACAGTTGCTATGCATGCAGATATTGGGCACAGGCAGCATGAAACTGTGTTTTTAGGACATTGTAAAACCGCATTTCCTGGCATCTTTTGCCTAATACGGGCCAGTATTGCCACTGTATGAGCATGTTCATGTTGCCTGTCAGCCCTTCAAAACCTTCTACCGAAAAAAACATTTCGCACAAACAACGGATCACTACAAAATATTTCTCACTTTATAACAACGTGTGGAGTTACAAGCGAGCACAATCGTTTTAAGCCAGTTTAGCGGTTTTCTCTTTTTCTCAGGTGCTTTGGCCAATAGCACCCAAATAACAGCCATTCGCGGAATAGCAATACCATACAGAATTAGCAAGCATGGCAATGTTTAGGAATAGGGGTTTTCAGGCAGAATTTACAATATTGACAAGCAGGCAATAGATTGCAATAATGAAAGCGGTCAGAGGATTAGCAAATGTTGACCTGAAATGAAAACCAATTACCAAATCAAACTCCTGGAGGATTAGCAATAATTACAAATTGGAAAATTCAGATGTTGTATTGCTGAAGTATCCAGCCAATCTTACACCCTCATTACTCAGTCACCCTCTCCCTCATAGAGCCATTCCGACCCGCCATCCCATCCTGACATGCCACTATCCAACTAAATACCACAAGAGACATCCTTTACAGGCCTTGTGCATTTTCCCCTGATGTAAGTTAAGACTTTTATTTATGTTTTTGTCTAGTTTATTCAACAATTAGGAGAACATTGTGCCTGCTTTTAAGGGATGTGGGGTTTTGTCAATATCGCCTTGCATTACGGTACCTTTTGAGGTTAGAAACGTACTTGGGTTGGCCATTATCTCAGGAAAGCTCTTTATTGATGAATTGCAATGCTTGAATATTTGCTCATTTGCTTATGGTATGCATGTATGCATTATGTTTTTTTAATGGAATTACCATATTCCAAAATAAACTTGATCTGCCTGCTGTTCCACACTCTGCTATCCACCACTAACCGACAAAACACCACCCTCTAGATAAACCCCACAGTTATGAATGTTATTTTAATCTGGTAGATTTTAAATACGATAACTGTGATACTTTTAAAGAAAAAGATACATTATTTTAGGAAGAAAGCCAAAAGCTGGGATTGGGTACAAAACCTATTGGCTCTAGAACCTTAACTTTCATGAATGTGTATACTATCCTTACTTTTTAAACTATTGAGAGCTTTTGGTCCTGCTGTATGAATGGATCCATATTGAGTTTAAGTCTGGCACTTACTCAATATGCACAGGTCGGGCGCTCCAGCCTTAAAGGATTGACAACTTTGTCTCTTTTTACTCACGTTTGAATTTGTGATGATGCTTCCAAATGAGTTAGGGTGAAGCTATTTTATTTTTTCCTTTTTTTTAATGGATCCGAAATTGAAATTCAGACTGATTTTGATGACATGCATTAATGACGTTTTGTAATTGTTAAATGTTCTGACGCATGAAGTAACGTTTATTGATCTACAACTAGTGCATGAGGTTTAATTTTAACCATATTAGACTTGATACATTATTTTTTTTAAACCCTTTGGCACAGTCCCAAATGTTCATACAGGAAGTTATTCCCATTGGGAATCGTTTAAACAGTTATTTTGTAATGATTAATACTCACATGAATGTGTTAATTCAGGCAGTAAGTGTTATAATAATGTGTTTCCGATAAGGAAAATCAAGTGCTGTTTACTGATAATGAATATCTGGTGTTAAATCATATTTATGTTTGCTGATGTTACAAAATTAGATAAAAAACACTGCAAATACAAATATAGTAAAAGATTACACAACAGCGGTTGAAACAGTTAACATCATAGGATAAAGGAGAAGAAAAAAGAAGAAATGGCAAAGTGTTGTAATAAATATCCAAGAAACGTGAATGGAGCTTATTCAATGTAGAATATACATGGCAAGCAAATGTATTTTCAAATAATTCGTTTTTTTAAATGAAATAATCAGACAGTGACGTTAAATAAGTGCAGCCATGATTGGCTTATCCTAGTTATTCACACAACAGATGAATGCAAAACACTAGGCGAACAATTGGCTGACCTTGTGAAACGCTTCTTGGAGAACTTAACCATACAAGACACAAAGAAGTTGTAGAAGCTAAAAGAAGAAATTACTAAATTCAAACAAATAACATTGGAAAAGAAAGTACAAAAATTAAGGTTTTACAAAACTACAATGAAGAAAAGACATACCTGTTCCTGCGGGATGGATTTTACACCGACCAACAACAACAGGGAGGGTACAACAGATGCAACAGGAATGTCACATTCTCTGGCACCTCAGCATCTTCCAGTGATAGTAACCAGGGAGCACAGGCATCCTCGAACAACAGTAGTATAAACAACACTGCCCACCAACCGCAGCAACATTTATTTCAACGAAGGAATCGACGAGGACGCAACAAGTGGAGATCCCAGTCCTCCAGGCAACGGATGAGAATGCGCCAGTGGTACTCGAATCAATGATCTCAGAGACCATCCCATGTTTAATTTATCAACACATGCCAAGACCACAGTGGAGATGGCAAAGGGCGATCATTCAAACCTGCTACCAAAGCCAACACTTTCGAGACAGAAATGGAACTGAAAAGATTTTACAGGAACATTAGACTCCAATACATTTTTGAGATATATTTACCCAAACACTAAGCACATAGTGAAAATGTAGGACTACCCATAATCACTAAGCAGATCACTGGTTTCAAGATTAAGTCCAACTTTAGTCCTCCACCATATACAATACCAGCATAGTTTGTGACTTTCGAGAATATAGTCACCAAGAAAGTGCTGGATACCATAAAGCGGAAAAATGTCTGCAGTGACAACCTCACCTGAGAAGAACGACAAGCACTTGAATCATTGAGTGAGAACTCTGCCATTACTATAAAACCTGATAAGGGTGGGGGGTAGTGATCCAAAATACCAGTGACTATAAAGCGGAATGCCTACGTCTCCTGTCTGACACCATGGCATATAAGAAACTTGCCTCATTGTGAGGTGCGTGCGTCATCGTGATCAGCTGGTTCTTCGGCGGAATGGCTTCGTTTTTGTTTGGTTTCTGGGAGTCAGGAATGCAGCGGCCCGTGGTGTTCAACTAGCAGAGTGGGGCAGGCTCGGAAGACACACCCGCCTACGAGGTATGTTCTTGCGGCTGACCGGCACTATCTTTCACACCTCCCCCTGCCCATACAACACATCCAGAAATGTTCCTCTATGCAGCGCAATCATACCTGCTTCCACGCACTGAGCTCCATTGAAGTCATCTGTGCACTGCGCTGGTTCTTCGAAGTTACCATCAGGGTTGACTTTAATTTCCTGGAGCTAATTGCATGATGCAAGCTCTTGCCTCCTCATTGGCATGGGGGATTCAATCTTCTGGTCCAGTCGCCCAGAACGGAGTAGACCCTTCACGTGTGACCGTACTACTTTGCAGGCACTGTGGAATGCTCTTGTACTGTTCACCACTGGTGGCATGTATGTTTTGATTCTTGCCTGCTTGCAATTCAAAGCTTGGTATTTTAGGATACGTACATGATGTAAGTGGAGTTGCCTGGAATGGGTTCTTTAGACAGGATGTGCTGGATGTTTGATGATTTTTTTTTTTTTGCCTTTTGATATACATTTATGCACTTCCCTGCTTCTATCTGACTGGAGGAACTAATCCCCTATACTCCTGAACTGGACGGATTGCAAAACTGCTCTCATTGGAAATGACGTACAGTTTATCAGGATTCTTTCCGGGGCAAGGGTCAGTTTGCCACGAATGGAGACTGATGGTTTTCTTTAATGCTGTTTGGATGGGCCGGGTATTCTTGGGGGCTATCGTTCCCTCCTGATTGTGGCATCACTGTTTTAACTAAATTATTTTACAGGTTCCTCTCTGCATCTGGTCTGTCTTGGGGTATTGAGGGATGTGGTGTATTGATACTTGGTATTGCCTTGTTAGTTTGTGGCCTTAATTGTTGCTGAATTATTTGAATTATTCGACTTTATTTCATTTGGGGGATGGAGGCTTTTGGGGCTTTCGTTTTTTTTTAGGATATATATATATAGAAAAAACCAGAGGAAAGGGGACGGACCGCACTCTCCGTAGACCCAAAAAGGTCCTACAATCCCAAATGGGAAGAGAACCCAAAAATATAGTGCTCACACGGTACGAATAGGAAGTTTTTAATAGTAGAAGACTGCACAATTGTACAGAGCAAAAAAGGCTGGTGAAATAGCAAGACAAACAGAGGCAGGACGCCTGGTGCACGGCCCACCTACTATATATATATATATATATATATATATATATATATATACACTATTCTAGGTATGCTTATATTTTAATGCATTAATGGAGGATTTTATTGGGTCTTGGGAGGGGTCCCAGGATTGGTTCTGGATGTTGTTTCAATTGAGTTTTTGAGCTGAACATACTTCGTGGTCTATCTGTTCTTTTAGTTTGTTACTTTTTGTTTTTGGTTATTCTTCATGTTTATATTGTTTTTCTAGCTCTTTTTCTTTTTCCTTTTCTTTTGTTTTGGCTTTAGAAGTTCCAGACTTTCATGTTATTATGGCAACTTCTTGCACATGGGGGCTGTTAATGACCTCTGTGTTGTCTCTTGGAATGTGAATGGAGTCAATAATTTGTTAAAGAAAAAGAAAGTATTTCACATGTTACAGGACATGCATGCTGACATCTGTTTTTTACAGGAAACTCATATTTTGGCGGACGAGATTTCTAGGTTGGAAAAGGAGTGGGTGGGTTCAGCATATGGATCCTCCTTTTCATCAAGGTCGAGGGGTGTGGCCATTTTGTTTTGTAAGAAACTACCCATTAAAATTTTGAAGGAATGTGCGGATAAGGATGGCAGGATGATTGCATTGTTGGTTGAGATTCAGGGAGAGTTGTTAACCCTGTGCAATGTGCATGCTCCTACAGTGGACGATGGCACCTTCTTTAGAATGGTGGCACAGACCCTTTTAGATTTGAATAACCCTAATATTATACTTGGTGGGGAATTCAATACGATAGTTGATCCGGATCTTGATAGAATTCAGGTCAGGCGCGTGTTGCGTTGTGATTATCATCATCAGGCGCTTCAATCACTCTTAAAGGAACATGCTTTGAAGGATATGTGGCGTCTGGAGAATCTGGTCAAACGTCAATACAGTTTCTTTTCTAGTGCGCATGGTGTGTTTTCTAGATTGGACATGGTGGGAATGTATCGGAAAGTGTTGTCTCAAGTGGTATTGGTAATATTCTATTGAGTGATCATGCCCCTGTTGAGATGCGTTTGAGACTTAAATTTCAGTGTAAAAGAAGTTTCTCATGAAAGATGAACACTTCCATCTTACTGGATGATGATATTTTGGAGCGGATTGTTGCGGAAGCAAACTATTTTGTTATGGAGAATCGCTCTGAAGAGATCAGTGTGGCAAACACGTGGGAAGCCTTTAAATGCTGTATGCGTGGTGTTTGTTTGGGGCTGTCTTGTGGTAAACAGAAAAAGGAGGAAAGTAAGGCATGATCTTGATTTACGTATTGGTGAGATCTCTCGGGACCTGATGCTTGATCCAACTGACCCCGTGAAATTGGCTACTTTGAAAAAACTTAAAAAAGAAATGGAGGACTTTTTGTCGCTGAGGGCGGAACGTAGATTGTTCTATTCTAAATGTACTTATTTTGAAAAGGGAGAACGTTGTGACAGATGGCTGGCATACCAGTTGAAGAAGAGGAGTTCAGGATCAGCGATTGCTTCTATGATTGACAGGGAGGGTAGAATTACTTTTGATCCCAATAAAATTAACTTGATTTTTCGTGACTTCTACAAGAATCTGTATAGCAATGAGGCTAATGTGACTGGTATAGGGGAAGATTTCTTTGGTAATTTGAATTTGCCTAGGGTTCAGGATACTGACCGTGATTTTCTTGGTGATGTGATAACGGTGGATGAGATCAAAAGTGCAATTTCGGGGCTGAATGTGGGTAGATCCCCGGGCCCAGATGGCCTACCTTGTGAGTTTTATAGGATCCTCCCGAACTCGGCCTCAGAGCTCTTGAGAGATATGTTTGCTTCCAGCAAACTGAACGGGATGTTGCCTAATAGTACTAACCATGCGTCTATTTCGGTCTTTTTGAAAAAAGCTAAGGACTGTCATCATCCGGCTAGTTATCGCCCAATCAGCCTTATCCATATGGATAACAAGATCCTTGCCAAGGTTCTAGCTATGCGCCTAGTACAGTTTTTGCCCGCTTTGATTGATGAGGAACAATCTGGGTTCATGAAAAAGCAGCGTACGTCCAGTAATATCAGAAGGTTGTTGCTTAAGATGGAATGGCGGACAGGATAGACTGTGACGCCGCTGTCCTTTCCCTTGATGCGGAGAAAGCTTTCGACAGAGTTAGTTGGGATTACTTGTTCTCTGTGCTGAGGAGGATGAATCTTGGTGAGGATTTCATTTCTTGGGTTGCTCTTCTATATGCCAGACCAACGGCTGACGTTATGACCAATGGGGTTGTTTCGGAACCTTTTTGTTGGGAGTGAGGCACGCGTCAAGGTTGCCCTTTTTCTCCTATGTTATTCATTTTAGCAATTGAACCTCTTGCCATTCGCATTAAAAATGAACCTAATTTGAAGGGTGTTGCTTGTTGGGGTGTTGTACAGAAGGCTTGGCTTTATGCGGACGACCTCCTGTTGGTGCTGAGGGATTTGCAGGTGTCCTTACCCAATTTGATGAGGCTTTTGTCCGATTTTCATGATTGCTCGGGCTACACAATTAACCGTTTGAAGTCTGAACTGTTGCCTCTGACGAATAGATGTGATAAGATCTGGTTACGGGACAGGGGTTTACTTGGTGTGATGCACGCTTGCGTTATTTGGGGGTATGGTTGACGTATCCTCTTTCCAGGATGGTTGATGTGAACATGAGTGAGGTTGTTCAGGATTGTAAATTGGATCTAGAAAGGTGGTCTTTGCTCAATCTTTCTCCATGGGGTAAAGTCAATGCCCTGAAAATGAATACTACACCCAAGGTCAACTTTGTATCTAGCATGCTTCCATTGAAAATTAAGAACAGTTATTGGAATGATTTGGACCGCCTGGTTCAGGAATTTTTGTGGGACAAAAAACCTCCAAGGCTTAGTCTTTGGAAGTTGCAACTTCCTGTCCATTTGGGTGGATTGGGAGTACCGAACTTTCGGGCCTACCATTTGGCCTTTTCTGCTCATTCTTTTGTTCCATTTTTGACAGGTGAATTGGACAGCTGGGCGGTGGCGGAATCGAGTGCCTTTGGGTCGTTGGGTCCTGAGGCCTTGTTGACCACTAATACAAAGGTTCCGGGTGGTAATTTGTTGGCAACATCATTTTTGCGCAATTCTTGGACTGCAGTTTTGTCATTACTAGGTCGGGACGCATTTAAGTGTAAGAGTGCCTCTATCTGGCTGAATCCTGGGATTAGAGATAATTCAAGGACAATTTTCTGGCCTGATTGGTTTTTTGATGGATATTAAACAGGTCTCCGATTTCGGGAATGATGACTGGTGGTTGACTGCTGCGGAGCTGAGCGAGAGATGTAATTTTGATGGTTTATCAGACTCTGCTTATAGACGTCTAAAGAGGGCTGATGATGAGGTGGACTGGTCCGACTCCTTGACTGTGAGTGCTTTACTGACTGATTCTAGTGGAAAGAGTGGTGGTCTGGCCAGTAGGCTTTACAAGCTAATTGTGTCACATTATCGGAATAATGATAATTTACGGAGAGTTTGGAGTGAGAGGATTGGTTCAGAGATTGATATGGATGATTGGCAGAGTATGTGTGGTAATGTCTCTTTGTGTTTGCTGAATCTTAGTGAACGGTCCCGGCAAATCAAGATTCTGAATCGTGTGAATTGGTGTCCTGAAACACTTCATAAAAGAGGCATGTCTGACAGTACAGACTGTTGGGGTTGCGTTCAGGAAGTTGAGTCGTTGGAAAATATGTTGTGGAGTTGTGTGATGGTCCGCAATATTTGGAGTGAGGTTTGTGATGTGTGTGTCAGGATTGTTGGAGGAAGGCCTGCCCTAGATTTTAGGACGGTGATATTGGGTGATGATTCTGGATTGGATGATGTCAGTTCCGCCCACAAGAAGTGGATTTTCCGCGCATTCATTGTGGCCAAAAGGCTGATTCTCCGTGTATCTATCGAAAGGGAGGGTCCCTCCTTCCTTCGAGGAGTGGATCCAGGAAATGCATTGCCTGTCCAGGACAGAGAAGTTAATATATACATTGAAAGGTAAATTGTCTACATATGAGAAGATCTGGAACGTGTTTAATGACTTCTTTTAATTTTTGTTCTTGTACATTGTGTTACTGTAATGTTGCTTGTTGCTGATGTATTCTATGTATTGTATATATTGTAAATATATAATTAAAAAAAACAAAAAAGAAACTTGCCTCAAACCCTACTGGTAGACTACAAGAGGAAGTCAGCAGTCTGACACAACATGCAGAACAAGAAGGTTGGATTTGCACTGATGAAATGCATTTCCTCAATATAACATTTCCCAAGATACCAGCTTTCTATATTCTTGTGAAGGTGCACAAAAGTCATACCAACCCTCTGGGATGACGCATTGTACCAGCACGCAACTCTCTCCTCGAACCATTATTATTCAACTGAAAGCCTGAACATGCCTTTATCATAGAAGAGTCCAGCATTTTAGCAACACTCAATGTGGAGGCTCTTTATGCGTCCATTCCCCAGTCTGAGTGTCTAGGCGTACTATGTGGGTTTCTGGACCAAAAATCAATGACCCCCACAGGTCCCACCAACATCATTTTAGAGTGCATCAGGCTGGCGATGACAGAAAATGTCTTCCTCTTCAAAAAACAACTATATAAGCAGACAAAAGGTGTCAGCATGGGGGCCACTTTCGCCCTTGATGTCACCGTTCATATATGGCTCAATATGAGAGAGATTACATCTACGCTGAAACGAATCCTTTAAAGCCAGTCATACTAGTTTGGAGGTGCTACATTGATGACGTGTTACTAAAATGGACTGGCACTGTAGGCCAACTCTAGTCGTTCCACGTCTGGCTCAACATGTGCAACATCCATATAAATTCACCATCAACTGGGTCCATTATTCAGTTGATTTTCTTTGGACCTTTACATATACAGGTCTGGCGAGGAACTGAAAACTGAACTCGTCCGGAAGAAAATGGACTGCAACAGCTTGCTGCACTTTACAAGTTTCCATCCAGCTGGCCTTAAGAATAACTTACCATATGGAAAAGTTGGATGCAGAGAAATTGCACCGATAAAGATAGATTCATGAAACATAAAGGCGGCCTTCAAGGAAGGCTGATACAAAGGAGATACCCCCAAAAAACTGTGAGACATACCAGAAAATGTGCAGCCAATAACCCCAGAGAGGTTTGCCTGACCACAAGGGTAAAATAACCCCTGAATAGATAGGTTTGCATCACCACTTTCAGTCCCATCAGCAATGTTGTAAAGAGCACAATTAACAAAAATGGGCATTTAATACAGAATGCTGGGACACTGTCCAAAAAACCTTTCTACACTTTCAAGAAGAATCAAAACTTACGGGAACGTTTGGTCCCTACCTACCAACAACCCGTGATACCAGTCCCTCAAGAGGACCTGAGGACTTCCACCAGTCCAAGGACATTACAAATGTGGACAATGTGTGGCATGTCATGGTTTGAGTAACGTCCATAGATAAGAGACCTACAACATTTGACCTCTACTATCAATAAAAACGAAACTGCAATTGTGTCCAGTCTGATTGACAACCTGTCACTGTATGTATTTATTACATGGCCTGTGATAGCAGACGTGTAGTTATGGTTAAGCTGCTCAACTCATAGAAAGAGCCCTTTTTGGATAGCTTATAACTTCACCACCCCTGGACAAATCCACACCAAACTTTGCATAAAATGTATATGCCCCCCTCGGAATAATTCACTGAAGTTTGCTGTGGTTTCGTCCAGGGGGAAATGTTATAGGGGTGTCCCAAAATGTGTGGAAATCCAGTAGGAGTAGTGGCGTGGTCCGGAAAGCATGCTTTTGTAAATTTGGTGTAAATCCGTCCAGTGTTTTTTTTCAAACAGAAAAAAACGAGTTTAAAAACAATTAGTGATATTTGTGTCTGGTCCGTGGACACACCCTTTGCCTATCGGGATCCGGCGTGATGTCCGCTGATTGGATGGTGAAAAGCGTGGGGTGCGTCATATTTTTTTGAAATGGTCACCATTTTGGATTCGCGGACTGTTGCCGGTGTCCGTGAATAGCGCTGTGGGGAAAAAGTTGGAAAACACATCCGGGGCTATTTGGTGGTCGAAAGTGGGGCTGTATAGGGTGGATGGAATAAAGTTGATAGAGAGCTGTTTCATAAGTGAAAGAAGTGGTTGTGGAGATGGTTTGAGGAGTCCTTGTCATCCCTGTCCTGCGGTCAGTGGAGAATAATGATTGCAGGGTCATATGGTGGACTGCAGCCCTCCACGTGCCACTCGGTAGGGGAGTCAGGCGCTAGAAGTGAGAGGCAAGTGTGAAGAGCCTTTAATGTTACTCCGGATGACAATGTTTAATGCCTGGGAAACCAAAGGCCCCTAACTCAACAAGTCTCTTACGTATACATCAAGGGATTTTAGGGGTCCTGGTCCCTTTCCAAAGCAACCACGCAAATACCTTTTGAATGCTATACACCTCTTTTGCCACAGTATGGGTGGGAGCAAAGTAAACCAGTGATCTTAATGTTGGCAGTCTTGGTCACAAAGATTTAACCTAGACCACCTCTACAAGTCCTGACTAACTCTTGCCACCTGTCACTCGTTTCATAGCAACATTCTCCTAGTGTCCCTAGGGACATCTGTGTAAGGTATTCTTCACCCAAGTCATGCCCAGTTTTTGAAAACCTTTCCCTTAAATGTGTTTTCATGATTGCCAGAATGTGTCCTCTTGAAGTTAACCTTAAAGTGGCAAAAGAATCCAAAGTGCTCCAATAGGAAAAAGAGCATAGGGGTGAAGGAACTCGGATTGAAGAGACGCACAGTAAGGTCATATGCAAGCATCTTAGTAAACTCTGATCCCTACATTATGCCCTCAATCGCAGGCTTCACACACAATGCAGTTAGCAGTCGCTGCAGAGCTAGGTTGATGAGGTGGCAGAAGGGAAACCCTGTCTAGTGCCTAGCTTCAGTCTACGTGCTACAAAACCATCCCATTTATTGTAGCAAGAGGGAAATGGCCATCTTCTTTGGATCAACCTTTAATCACCTTAATTGTGAAGTCTGATAAAGGCAGAGGGCCTCATTACGAATCAGGCGTTAAGGGGTTAACGGCGCCGTAAACGGCGCCGACCCTTAACGCCTGATTCCGAGGTCCCTTTGCGCCATGGTGAGTTTAACGCCTGCTTTTTGCAGGCGTTAAAATCCATGGCGCTAAGGGACCATGGTGCTAATTTGCCCCTATGGGGCAAAAATGGGAATGGGGAAGGGTAAAATGGGAAATGGGGATTTACCGCCCCACTCACCTTGGAATGGGGCGGTAAATCCGCCATCCACCATGGTGTAAACGCAGTTTACACCATGGTGTTAAGGGTACGACCCAGGCGGTAACTTACCGCCTGGGTCGTAATGAGGCCCAGAGCATTTAAAGTAAATCACCGGCCCTTTGCCCTGCTTAATTCTGATGTTAAGATCCTGGTGAAATGTATGTAGCGCGTTTTGAAAATGAAATGCCTGGCTAGTGCTTAGGAACCAAGCAGGATTTATGAAGGGGGGGGGGCTCTAGGAGGGGTAACCTGAGCCAACTGCTACATGTCCTCCTCCTGAACCACAGTACAATCTCCACAACAGCAGCCATAGGGGTTGACTCAGAGAAGGTGTTTGTAAAAGCGGGTTGAGAGTATATGAGTTACTCCATTTGGAGAGAGATTCATGCGCCTCTCTGAGGCACTGTATGGCAGTGTGTGCTTTGTACGATGCCTCTATCGTGATCTGCAATGTCTTGTCCAGTGGGCTTCCTTCCAATTGTCCGCTTGAAGCAGTGCCCTGTAAGTGTGGTGTTTTGTACAGCAGTGCTCTACAGGTGTGAGCTTCCATATTCCAAGTCCTATCCGAGGGATCTTCCTCTGGAAAAGTGGCCATTGAGGGAGAGGTTCTTAGAAATGTGCCCACTTATTTGCAGAATTGTCCTTCCTGTGAGTGAGTGTGTGCGTCCTCGGAGCAGAACTCTTTTGGTATGATTTTGTCACAGCAGAGCCAGATCGGTGTGTGAGCTTCCTCAAATGAGTGCCTTTTGAGCGTGGAAATCCTACATATGTGGCCTTTCTAGGCTTCTGTCTGTCTAAGCAGCCCACCAGAGTGATTGTGGAGGCAAGTGGGAATTCCAGGGTGAGAGAAAGTATTGCCATTTTGCCCTGATGTTCCCTATGTATTCTGCCCTCCATATTTTTACTGACTCGCCGATACACAGGGGTGTAAGGGACATTATGGACCTATGGGTGGAGTTCAGAAGTGCAGGCATGTGGCATTGTGCCAGCAGCCAGATTGGAATCCTCGAGAAGCTAGTCAAAATATCACTATTTGTACTGTTAATTGGTGGGGGTCGGTGGGGGGTGTGTCTTTGGCTCGCCAGTTCAAGGAATTCTCACGCTTTCAGCACATGTCGATTTCTCCAGCCTAAGGCCACACTGCAAATGAGACCACTACCATTGTGGTTGCAAGGTTCCTTTTGCAATGTTGTTATCACTATTTCAAAACGCACTATCCAGTCACCATAGTTGCTTACATGAGCCCTGCATACCTAGTAGTGGAGTGTGAGAGGTAAAAAAAGGCATTTAAGTTAGTGTTTGCACACACAGAATAACACTAATAAACATAATAAATAGTAATCTGTTTACTTCATTGAACAGAAGTATTTTGAAAACAATGAGGTGGACTCTGAGCAGAAGGCATGTTGGTTATCAAGAATTTGGCAATCCGCCGATATGGCTGCGAGTGGACAGCCGTAACTGACCTTCAGTTTGCACTCGTAATCCATGCCACGAACATGGTCCATCCAGTTCTAGGGAGTCTGCTGTCTCTTGGTTGTATTTGAAAACTTGGCGCCCTACTGTTGTTTGAGGTTCACATGTCTAAACCTATGCCTGTGCCACCTAATACACACACTGGGTTGACCACAACCTCCCCTGGAGGAGCCCCCACTAGTTCACAGTGATTACAGCATGCAAAAGAAATGAGGTAACCCTGCCCACCTCTTTTGCATGCCTATCTTGTGATCCAGTAAACTTGGGGAACACATTTTGAAAGAATACTATAACTGATTTATATTTATTTATTTATTTTAATTCTTGGTATAGCGCCAAAACGCCTGCAGGCCTCACAGCGCACATAGAACAAAGACAGAACGGACAAAAAAAAAGAACAATCAGAAGGAAGGAAGATTAAAGTCAGAAAGCATAGAATTTAGGGCGAGGTGAAAAGGAAGGTCTTCAAGTTCTTTTTGAAGATGACCAAAGTAGGAGAGCGCCTAAGATGAAGTAGAATCAATTCCACCCAGTGATTGCACCCAGGAAGCTGGGTGTACTATGTTGACCACCTTCAAGCTTAATTTTTTCCAATTCCTATTAGCTGCTTCCCATTGACAAGTTTCAAGGAGGTCAAAACGCGTATATCTTTACAGAAAAACGTTTAGAGATGTACTTTGTTGACTGGCAAGTTGAGCTTAAAATTGATGCAATTTTTCCAAACATTGGCTCGATACTGGTATTCCCTCAGTGTGTAAGTGTACATTCATACTTCCACAACAGCGACAAATAGTTCTTTTCTTTTTCCATCTCCTGGATTGTGCATGCTAGGGTTGGTCCTCAAAGACATATTCTAAATCAATAAGAGACAATACTCTGCCTCTTCCCCCGTTTCCCATTACAGGTGGACCTACACAGCCAGCACACCAGGCTCTTTTTGCACAGTCTTTCTAAATATGCCCTCATTGTTCGTTAGCAGGCTCAAAATGCTGCTTCTAGCTACACAGTTAAGTGAAAATGCTCTGTGTCAAGGAGAGCAACTAGCAGGATCAGCTTTGTGGGCGCTGCATGTTTGTTTTATTTTCTTCTTTTTTGGGGGGCTTCTGAACATCCTTTTTGATTTGATGACATTTCTGCACTCCCTGAACATCACCAAAATCTTAAGCAGTTTCTGACCCCTGCTCCCTTACCTCACTCATTAGGTCATACACTGGTTATTGCGCACTCCTTGCACCACCACTCATTTTCTGTTATCGTAGACTGGTTGGTATAGCTCCTGACCTTTCTCCCACTCCATGGTTATATTGATTCGGCAGTAGCTCACCAAGACGATATGCAGCACTGGTAGAGTCAACAGAGTTGTTGGTGTAAAAATAAAATAAGAAACATGTCCCATGTTAATGTCATGGGTCTTGACAAATGGGGTACAGTACTGTACCCTCATAATAGCAAACCCTTCTGATGCCATTAGGGAAATGGATATTCTAATTGTTTAAAAAAAGGGGAAGAGACTGGAAAGAGACACACACTGGCTACAAGTGTTTGGAGATCACTGTGCGAAGCTGTGGTTCAACATTGGGCATAGCATGCTTATAAACCTATGTGAACCCTTTTATTTCAGGATACGTGACCCCATAAATAAATTGGTGGATGTGAGAGAGGAACACACAGGTGGATTGCCACTGTTTTACCTGTATTGTTATCCGCGTCTTTAGATTGCTTTTAGAACATTGCTTAGAAGTATCTGAGATTTTGATTTTATTTTCCTTCCATTTCCAGCGACTGAAATAACATCAAATGACTACTGGCTTGCCTTTCCTGACAGCACCGATGTGAGTATATTCTTTGTTTTGCTGTGTCATATTTTAGATTGCTATGCACATATTTGTAGGCTTCAGGTTCCTGGCAAGTAGCAGCAAAAGAGAAGGATGCTACGACTATATTCAAGCACATCAATAATATCTGGAGTTATTTATTGTTTGACTATCCTATATGTAGTGCCCATTTCTACAAGAGAATAAACAAACACATGCCTAACAGATGAGTGAGAGAATTCTTTATATAGTCCTATAAATGAGACCAAAGCAGTCATTTCTAGCATGCACAAATGCTTGTGCTATTAGTGATACTACTGTGTAGTCTAGGGAGGTTTTAATGACCTCTAATGGTATTCATTTACATGAGTAATATGAATTGGTTCCTAGATATTCTGTGGGTATGCCCCTGATAATTCTGATGAACATCAGGTGCTCAGCGGTGGAGGGTTTTCATGCCATAAAGCGCAGAGAGCGAACTCTATATGGGGGCTTATATCTGTTATTGCATTGTTCTCTGTTGCAAAACCTGCCACTTTCTCTGGTGTGTATGGTGAAAATCATGTCTGGTGCTCTGGCCTGCTCAACTTTGGGGCGGGAGGGTTCACAGGGTTAAAAATTGAGGGGCGCTGGGAGCTTATTTAGCTCCTGCTTGTAGCCTATAAGAGCCTGGTTAGCTTGACACCAACAGCTACCACAAGCTGCTTTTGTCTCCTGATGCAAACTGATGCCGAACAAGCACACCCATGTAAATCCAACTCATTGCATTTGTGTCAATTTATAAATAAACATTATGACACATTTATATGACATTGAATGCTTGAAGGGTAATAAATAGTGGACGAAATACGTTTGCATCTTATGTACAAGTTAGATTTCCGTAACGCAATGTACTAGCTCCTTGTTCCCCAGTGTTGCCTCCTGGTCACTGGTTAATGGGGGATACCCAGGATCCGCTTTTAGTTCTTGCTTATCCAATCTTCATATCAAACCCTGGTTCATCAAGAAGGGCAGATTGTTTCTGTGTATGGCTTGCATTTCTAGGTACCTTCAGTGATACTTCCCTCCAAAAATGGCACAATAAGGACTACTTTTCAGCTTTTCGTTAGCAAAAGAACCAAGTATTTTTCAATTTCAAAATCAATTGTGGTTTTCACATCAGGGGTGATCCTGTTGGGAAATATACCCAGAGCACTCTCACTCTGCAGAGATATGTTTCCCTAATTTTCGTTTTCTAAAGTATGGGGAACTAGCTTACGATTATACCTTTTTTATTTTATTTAAAAAAAAATAAAAGTTTTATATGGGACTTTTGGCTACGGGGGTACCAGACTTGATATGCCAGGCGCTCTAATTTTCACATTGGTAACACTACTGACTACCAAATAAACAAATCACACTAAAATAGACCAGGAAACAAGTTTTCATAACTATGTACCTTTTCATATGCTCACTTGAAAACTCCAGCACACAATGAGACATGCACTAGGTATGAGAAAACATTAGGAAAACATCAGCCTGGATGTGCCTTTTGTAATAATAAAAAATGCACACGGTTCTCTACAGTTATGCCCTGAATCACTTTCTAAACGTTCAGTGAACCATGACAATATGCAGAGAAAGCTGTTACATTCACATTGAAAATGTGCAAAAGAAACGGAAAGACCACTTTGCCTTGGGAGAGAATAATATTTTTTGTAAGGCAACACAATCTCAGACCGCCCCTCTAGATCTTGTCCATGTGAAGAACCTGCCCACTAACTCCATTTGTCGCCCCCCTGTTCTTAGCTAATGTCACATCAACCAAAGATTTACCCGCACATTCTTGGAGAAAGGAAAACGCAATATGCAATTTCTCATTTTACCATTGGGAAAGAAAATAAATCCTCTGCTTGTTATACACCCCCACCCCAAGCAAAGATATCTCTTTTCTTCAAGTGACTATTTATACAACAGCACTTGGCAGAAGTCATGCATTAGTTTGATCTGTAACCTTGGAAGTAAAACTGACAGCCTTTAGCGCCTCTGCAGAATACCGCTTTCTCATGAATCTAGCTTTTCACATGGGACAACACGGCTGCTCTTCTGTAACTAAGAACAAATGTGTTTGTGTCCCCTTCTATTTGTTTTATCCCAATTTGGCACTTCCCTAATCAGGCCAGGGGTTATCCTAATTAGTTGTTTCATTCATTCTTCTTGTTTTAAACTCATACTCACCAAGGGCCTCGTGGGGTGGGGATTCAGCCTGCAGGAGGGATGCCTTCCATCTTGTGTGCACAATCTTTCCCACTCCCAGCTGCCTGCCAAAACCGTGAGGCCCACCCCTCCTTCCTCTGCAGCCTGGATCTTGCCTGTCTCGCTGAACAGTTCCACCAGCACTCCAATTTCTTTGATTTTCTTTTTGTTTTTTTCTCCTCTCCTGCTTCTCTACTCCAATCGGTTTCTGGCCAGCCCCTTTCTTTCCTCCTTCTCTGGCTTATAAACCTTTGTCTCTTCCTCTCCCCTTGCCTTTATCTTCCTACAGAACCTTGACTGCTTTTTCCCCTCATTCCTGCATAAATTGTGATGTCATGAATAATGTTTCTAGATAAATACTGCCCATCTTCAGCCCACGCCCAGTAACTTTCCAGTTCTTGTGATTTCTTCTTCCTCACTGACCCTTGTACAGCACTCTTCTCCAGCCCGGATCAAATGTGCTACATATAGCATCCTGACATTCTATGTTTTTTTCTGTTCAAACAAAGAATCTGTCTTTACAAGAATACATTCTGCTGTCTCAATGCGCTCTGAACCTCACGTCTACAAAGCACACTACAGTTCAGCTTTCAATTTTTGCATTTATTTTCTAAGCCAACAACGTGGTGTGAATGCCCCTGCACACACAGCCTGCAGTATGGTTTATGGCCTAAGCAACCCTAGTCGAATTACTAATAATTACTAAAATTAGTATTGTTAAGATTAGTGTTAGTGTTAATTAATCATGTTAGTTGTTAGCTCCCTACACTACACTGTGCTAAGCTAAATCCCAAATCACCCCTTCTTTAGTTCACCCTCAATGTCTCATCATTACTAAGCCACACACCTAACCCGTGCTGCAACATTAGCATCCTTTGTGCATGGTGCACATTACCCCTATTGAAGTCAGTGACGCTGCTAAAATTAGTGCATGATGGAAATTTGTGTACTAATTATCCCTACAGTCCCTGCTGCTTACCTCAACCTGCAAGTGGGCTCTCACCTCCCTCGACCAGGCTTCCCTTTTCTACCCTAATGCATTTTCAATCTATGTATATTACAGCCAGGAGACGCCTATTGTCTTTGTCTATTATTTACCCTATGCAGAGGCTAAAGCTTTTGGCCTTCTCTAACTTTCTCTCTCAGGTGCTTCTTAAGGAACCGGGTGGTTTTTGCCTGATAGTTTTGTTTTTTTCCTTTCAAAAGGTTAACTCCGCAGAGTTCCTCCATTTTCTCTCTCACACACCCTCCTAGTCAATCTGTCTCTCTCTCTCTCTCTCCACACTCCCTTCTCTTTTCTTACTGGTCTCTTCAATTTCTCCTATCTATACCATCCAATTGATCTCCCATCTTCATGTACTTCACTTCCTGGTTTTACCTTTCTCCTCTTTCATACTCCTTCCCCTGTTCTTACCACTCACACTCTTTTGTCTACGCCTACCAACTTCCTCTTGGTCTCCCCTCACCAACACTCCCATCTTCCACCACTCGTGCCTCTACCCTGCTTACTTGCCTGCCTCTCAATATCCACACTCAACTCCTACCTCCTTTTTCTCGACTCTCAATTCCCTCCCTTTTCTACTCTCTGCTTTTATTTCAGTCTCTCACTCAAACACAAAAACAATTGGTACCACCATCTCATTCCCTTCACACTATCTGTACTCCACAGTCTCCGCCTTCTCCTCCTCCACCTGGTACACCCTCCTCACTGGTCTCTTGGCCCACCTTGTCTGCTCCCAACCTCACCCAAACACATTTCACCTTCTTCTGCACGCACTTGTTTGCCTTTTATAGCTTAGCCTACTGTGTTACAGAGGTACTTTGAGCTCTCATTAGCCCTCCATGTAACATGCTCCCCTTGCCCATCCCTGGCTAAGCTATTCCCCTGTGGGTTTGAACTTCCTGTGGAAGTCTTTAAGAAGGCTTGTCACCCTGGCCGCATGACACTCCATTTGTGTAGTGGCAGGCCTGTGCTGTGGCCGCTTGTTTTCCCTGTGGTTCTTCTCATGTGCTGGTGAGTTTGGTTTCAACTGGGTTTTGGTAGTATTTCCGGGTCTCCCCTGCAGTCTCTTTTCACTCTGTCAGTTTTCTGTTGCCTGGGTTGGTGGGTCACGTATTGGCGCTCTCATCCTCTTTGGGCAGGAGAAAATCCCAGTCAGTTACATTACTGGTCTTGATTACTTTTCCCTGTTTCCAGTACAGGTTTTCCTGTTGCGCCCACGTTCATACTGGTAGTTGGGATTCTGTAAAAGAAGATACCTGGCCAGAACAGAGGCTGATGGGTATTGCGTTAAGGACAGTTGAAACAATATCCATGCACATGTTCAAGTACTCTGGGGGTTGTGGACTAGGTACCCTGTTACCACCCCTTTTTTTGACAGGCTAACATCCCTGACACTGTCACACTTCATAAACGCATTATAACATAAAAATAAAAATGGTGGCAAAACGCTGTGACCGAGTCCTCTGCGCTTGGGTAAGGGCAGTCACAAGGCAGAACTGCACCCTTTAATGGACCCATACGGGACCTCAAGATACCAGGATCAATTTGACGGTCCAAGAACACAACTCCCAGACTTCTCCTCTTTGGTGGGAAGACATCAGGGAAGCGTCTTCTGTAGATTAGAAGGAAGGGAGTACTTTAGGAATAACACTGAAGAACATGTCGCAAGCGCAAATCTAGCCATGTCACAAGCGCAAATCTAGCCAACAGACCAAACAGGTGAAAAGTACATCACCCGTAATACCTCTCCTTTGCAGAAGCAAAACCTGAAAAGAACAATAGACTTGCAGATGCACTTTCAAGCACAGGGAGACTATGGGAAGGACCAGGGTGCCCCACCGAGGTTCTTTCTACAGGCCAGAACAGACAGTCATGGGGATCGGGAACTACTCTCCTATATGGCGCCTGAAGTGTCAGAGCAAAGTGTAGCTCTGCTTCCTCAGGGAAAAATAACACGCAGATGAGACTCTCCTTCCTCATACTAAAAGCCTGAAGGAAGGAAAACCTGTGGCTTCTCCACAGCTGCAGCAATAGAAGAGGTAGAGGCTGTAAACCCGTCCCGACTTTTCAAAAACGTATGGGCGATGGGTTGATATTTAAAATTTCAAGTAGACTTTCTGCCTCCACACCCACCAGAAGGATTACACATCATTTACCTTGACCTGCTGGATGTTGCTGGCAAGACAAGCTCCTGAGTGTAGGGACCATGCAGGGTGAGCCAGGAGTAAATACGGAACCTGCATCTTCATCAATTGCTAACAAACAATGAAAAGCGCAAAGACAAAACGGTGACAGCACCTGATTCTAACCCACATGACAGCAAGCACAAGGCGAAATCGCAGACCATGCCAGTCCATACTACACAGGTGCAAACAGCCCAAAGCACCACTCAGGAGCAGGAGGGAATCAGCCTTTAAAAAGAGCCACCCAGCCTGTTTCTGTCATCCCTTGGAAGAGTCGGGAGGAGAGAAGCAGATCCAGGTAGATCTCTGTCCTGGAAATTCCATGTCGGAAGAGTGTGACCCTGGAGAGCCGAATGGAGGAGGCACGGTTGTGTGTAAAAGAGTAAGAAATATGGCATGGTGGGGTATTTGGTTGGAGGAAGAGCTTGTAGTGCTGGAGGAAGGAGGTAATAGTTGTGTGGAGCAGGAGGGAGGTCGTGATGTGTTAGAGAGAAAGGAATTAATTTCAAGCAGAGACAGTGAGCTTTGTCCTTGAAGAGGAAAGTGAGGGTACCATTTGGCAGGAAAAACATGCAGGAGTGAACTTATTTGGCAAGTAACGATGGAGCGAGCAGTATATTGAAGAAGTAGTATTTGGAGGTTTGTCCTGGGGAGCAGTAGGATTTTCGAGAACTAGGAGAGGTTCGGTAAAGGGAGGATAAGGAAACTACTTGGGGCAATAGAAGATTTACCTGCACAAGGAGTATTGTTCAGAGGAAGAAGGAAAGGGATACCATCGGTGGAGGCAAAAAGGGACTGAAAGCTAGAATGCGGGATAGAGCTGGTCCATCCTAGGAAGGGGACAGAACAAGAATCCGCCTCACAGGTTGCAAGGATAGGGATGCTCCAGGAGACCATGATGATCCAGGGGAGAGTGCAAAGATGGATGGAGGAACGAGCTAGCCGACGAGGAGCCTGGATAGAAAAGAGATTCAGGGAGAATGGAAGGAGCAGCAGTGAGGTATGAACATGTTTCTCTGCCAAACCACTCAAGTGTGCACCATACCAAATTGGGAAATGCCAGCCTTGTGACCAGCCTGCCGGGAAGTCTGTGCTGGCACGAGCACACTAAAGAGACCTGCTAGGAAGCAGCAAGCTGGAGGGCCCCAAAAACATTTTGCTGCCCGAGAGCCATGGGTCTTTGGCTCAGAAAAATCTATGACCTGAGCCAAGGATAGAGGACCAGAGTACCCCCAATCGGGCCTGGATGGGGCTACAACCTCAACTTGAGAATAGAACCATTTAATTTTTCTCTTTATCTTTTGCTCGACTTGGAGGAACCTTGGGAACACTTTGCTTTTTACATGGCTTGGGTTGTTTGCTTTGATTTCTGGAACTTGGCAAAACTGAACATTTCCTGTATGGACCACCCTTTTGGAGCAAGGGGAAAAATCCTGTTCTGTTGACTTGATGTTGGCAGAGACTGATGCTTCCATCCTATTGCACCCTGGCACCTGAAAACCCAATTATCCTTGCACTTTGGTTAATGGGCCTCATTACAAGTAGCGCGGAATGCGTTTAACAGCACTGATAATGGTACCGGCGCCGTTAAATGCATTCCGCACTATTACGAGGTCTCCTCGCGGGACCCGCTCTGGACGTCTGGTCACCGAGGGGACCAGGGGGCTAACAACGGGCCCTCTTGTAATGGGCCCGTTGTTAGCTCCCACCCCATTCCCATTGAGCCCTATGGGGGCTCGAATGGGAATGGGGAAGGACCGGGCCTGGGTTCCTTGAAGGAGGAAATACCAGGCCCTCCATACTCGGAATGGCCCGGTATTTCCCCATTCAGGGAACACGGACCCAATTTTGGAGGCAGCCATGCCCTTGTTAAGGGCATGGCTGCCTCCAAAGTCGTAATGAGGCCCAATGAGTTTTGCCACCATCCTGACCGTTCTATTTAGTTTATATGAAGAGATTAATATGTTCCGACAATTTGATGACAAATGTCATTCTACAGGCCTGCCACAACACACACTTATAGCTTGGCATTTGGATGGAATTACAGTATGTACTATGCCCTCCAATCTTCTTAATGGTATACCCTGGAACATCTCGGAACAATTATAATAAACTTTTAGAATGGAAAAAGTTTTGCCATATCAGTGGTTCAGTTGTTACCCTTACTGTACAGGTCAAACACATTCACTAGAAAGAAAGGCCCATAAAAATCGTTTTAGATTTTAAAAGAAAACAAATCTGGGTTTTCACCTCCCAAATTAAAATCTTAATTGCTTACCTTGAAATTCAAACCGATATTGAGTAAAGTAGTATTTAAGCTCAGCAGTATAAACAATAAATAAAAGAAATGAATTATGGTCAGTAATGCCTAATGTATACAGTGAGAGAACAGTGGTGTAGCGGATCGAAACCTGGTGCCTGTTGTAAATACACTCCATTGATGTGACAGTCCACTCACAGACCGGCTGCAGAGCCATGATGGATTCCAGGTGACCTTATTGTACATAAGTGTATATATAATACAGAACTCCAGTTACTTGTGTGGTATTTACGTATCATCATATTGGAAGTAGATCAAGGTAACATCCAGTGACAGGGAAGAAACCCACCAGCCATCCTCATCCATCCAGCTCAGGCCTCCAACTGACATTCCTGGAACACTCATACATCACACTCACTCAACATTCCCCTGAGCTGACATCATCCATACACCAACATTCTGTAAGCATACACTCATGGCCAGTGAGACAAACGGGACCAGCTCACAACATAACAGTGCCCTCTTGATTGCAGGGTTTCACCCATTTGATGGAGGTGTTTCTTCAGGATCAAATTATGGTTCCCAATCAATTTTGAGTACAGGTGATAACTTGATCTCTGTAACACTGTGGGCGATAGAGAGGTTGATGCAATAGTTGGTGCAATAATTAAATGTATTTTTTTTTTCAGTCAGAAGACAATCCTCTATTCAGCAAAACAAACCAAAGAGATTTAAAAAAAGAAAATAGTCTTTCAGTGCAGACAGTAGGTTATGGACTCTGCTGTAGTCTTCTTTCTATCCGTGTTTTCATGATCTTTTGACTAGTATTCCCAGCAATACTCCACGCTCTCGGGGGTAGAAAACTGGAATGACGGAATGTAACAGGTTTCCCCGCTTTTATCAGGAAAGAGAACTCAGCCAGCCAATCCCTAAACGCTTGGTGGTCTGTGCCAATCAGATGGTCATGCTGCCAGAATCCCCCCTTCCTCTGCTGTCTCGGTTCCTGCCCCCATAGCTGCCTGAATCGCTGCTGTAGAAACAGCTTCCACTAGGAGCCCAGAGTCCAGTTCAGGGTCGAGACCATCCATGCCAGGTAAGAGCCTAACTGTCCCATTCTGTGTTGGAACGTCCCGTGGCACTGCCATGTTCCTATTCATCAGGCCCGAGCCCTCCTCAGGAGACCAGCGTCTCCCGTCGCAGCACCCTCCTTGGTCCACTCCATCCGTATTCCCGATGTCAGATGCTGGCCCACTCCTGCAGTTGGCCTGCCTGCTCTGACTAGGGTGGCCAACTCTTTGATAGTCTTTTGCAGGACATTTAACCGCGGGGTGGTGTTGACGTCACAACATCATTCACGTTTGGCCCACCCCTTTTTGTAATTTAAATTTGTTAATGACTTTTAATTCCTGGCTTAATTGAAATGCAAATGGTTTGTCCCTGGGAGGTGATGGTCACGTTTTTTAACTGCAAACATGACCATCACAACCCCAGGAACAAAGCATTAGCATTTGAATGAAGCCAGGTGTCAGAGCGTTACAGCTCGACCTGCAGGCTCAAAAGGAGCCAGGGCTGCAGAGCCACCCAGAGAAAGAAAGCAGCAGGCGGCAGCACCATGCTGTGTAGAATGCCACTTCAGTTTGCAGAGTGGCTGTGCTGGAGGCAGGTTGTCCGGAACAGTTGGCCACCCTAGCTCTGACCGCACCTGTCAACCCGAGACATTTCCGGGTCTCCTCCACCAGTGTCGATGTCACTGCAGGATCTGCTGCAGGCCGACTTGCTCCAGCAGTTTCCATAAACTCAGGACACCACTGGGTTTTCTTCCGTAGTGTCCTCAGTGCTGCTGCAGCCCCCACTGTCTTGCATACACCAACCAGCTTTGCATGTTCTGACAGAAGCCTGAATACCTGTGTGAGGTGAAGGGCATCTGTCACTCTCACCTTCTGACACACAGTGCACGTATGCCCTGTGGACAGACGATGGAGGTGCAGGCACTTTCACCCCCATTAAATGAAAAGGAGACATCCAGTACCTAAAGGATAAACCTAGTCCCACAAATTGCACTGTTTCGGTATGGGAGAATGAATGGGTGTCGGTGTTGGTTTTGTTTTTTTAATAACCTTTACATTTTTTAAGAAATCCTTCCCAAAATGTCTAGTGGTTGCGTGCCAAACATTCTGTTTTGGAATATTTCATCTAAATTTGTCCAGCAAGTCAAACGTTATTAGCAATAGAATTTTTAGAAAAGTCCATGCACAATGGTTTCACCTGAACTATAGCCCTGTAGTGAAGGTGAGTAACTTGATCCATAGGAAATGTGAAAATTCTATTACTAATAACGGTGTCCAGTCAACTGGTCGAAAAAAAACTGGTCGACTGCAGGTCGACGCAATTTGGTCGAAAACCAAATGGTCGAATTTTTTTTTTATTTATATATTTATTTTTTGGGTTTTCGTTTAGTATAAAAAGGGGTTTTTAGAGAAAAAAAGGGGGTTGGGGGGAGCCCCCCCCCAAAAAAAAAAAAAGGGTTAAAATACAAAAAAAAGAAAATTCGACCATTTGGTTTTCGATCAAATTGGTTCGACCATTTGTCTGGTCGACCAATTTTTTTCGACCAAATGTCTGGCAACCCTAATAACTTTTGACTTGCAGAACTGATTTGGCTGATATTTTCCAAACAAAAGGATTGTCACAGCTCCCTCCGTCCCCGAGTCTGGAAACTTCGGGAATGATTTGTTAAGAAATTAAAACGTTATTAAGAAAGCAAAACAAACTCTGTTTTCGGCCTACTTTGATTCATTTTCCCATAGAGGAAAAGTCAAACCTTTGTCACGACATAGCGCAAAAACTGCTGGACTGAATTTGACCAAATAAATAATTTGGGCACATAACATTGACTTAATTTCCTTGACTGGTTTGGGGTAAATCAATTCAGTAGCTTTTAAAATATTCCACAAGAAATAGGGTGCCCCCTGCTCCTTAAAAATATATATATCGACATACATTGTGTGAAACCTAACAGTATTCTCCCACCCACTCACTTTGGCTCTTTGATTCAGGTTTTCAGGGAAGGGCCATCCCTTTTGGATCCCGACCCTGGGGGTGGACAAGCGAGGGAGGATCACCTGAGTGGAGGGTTACCAGGGACTGGGAGGAGGATGCCGAAGGGCGATACATGGTATTCCCCCATGTTCTTGTTTTCCTTTGGGCCGTGTGCCGGGCCCAAGGGTGTCTGAGGCTCAGGTGGTGAGACCCTTACCTTGACCCAAAGGACCCTGGACAGACCGTTGGCCAGTGCTGTGCTACCCAGTGAGTTTCGCATGACAAGAGAGATAAACTCAGGAGCATGCGGGTGGCTGGAACAGGAAAGGGGGAAAAAAGGCGAGATTGGGGAAACCGCATGAAGCGGAAAGCAAGAAGCAGAAAGTAGAAGGAAAGAAAGAAAGTAAATGGTGCATGTGAGCGGTGCAGAAGTAAGAGGACAGAAATATAAATGGATTTAAAAGAAGCAAGCAGCCCGGATGCAAATTTAAAGCAGACAGAAGCAAAGTAAAAGGAAAGGTTCAAGGGTGTACAAGGAAGTAAAGGGAAGTCAAGCGAGGGCAAACGGCCTGAAAGGAAAGTAAGGAAAATGTGCCCGTGAGCACAGGGAAGAAAAGTGACAGTATTAAAGGTGCAAGGACGCACAGCAGAGGAAAAGAAGTGCAAGTGTGCACCCCAAAGTAAAAACAATAAGAGATAATGCAAGTGTGCACAATAAATACCTGAGGATAAAAGGTACCAAGGAAAGTGCAAGTAAGAAACACAGAGAGGGGCAAAGGGTCTGAGTGATAATGCTGAGCCTGGTGTTTTCGAAAGCCTCTGATTACACCCCATGAGAAGATTGTATGTAAGAAAAGCTGTAAACAAGAAAGGGCATATCATGACCAGCTGACTTTATGCTTAGAATTAGAGGGGCCTAAACTTGGGGATGGGCACTCTGAGGAACCCAAAGAGGAACTATGATGTTTTATGTGTAAAAGTTGGAAGAGGCCTGTGCTTGGGTAAGCAAACCCTGAGAGGCCTACTTAAGAAATCAAAGTATGTCCCGATAAAACTGACTTTGTGTTTGAAAGCTGGAAGGGGCCTGAGCTTGGGGAAGGGAACCCTAAGAGGCCCAGCTAAATTGTAAACCTATGGGTTTCTTTTATAGTACTGAAAGGACAGAAGCTTGGGGAAGAGAACCCCAACGACACTGAAGGTACTGGAGTTCATTGCAAGGATCCTGTCATGAAGGTCTTGCAAGCAGCCCTGTTTCATTGAACTAATTTTGATGAGCTTAAAACCACACCTGTCAAGGAAGTCAGTGAAAACCAACCCTGGTTTCCTTATTTTTCTGTTGAACCACTACTTTTTATTTTTGACAAAAGACTCCCCCCCCCCCCCCAACACATTTTTGTATAGAGTGAGGGCAAGCATCGGTTTAGACACAGAAATACTTTTTATTTGGACTTTCAGAAAACGGCCCTTAGAAACATCATTTCAGGGAATCATCCCTTTAGAGCTAGGGCTAGTTAGGTATTAAACCAACCCTGAAACTTTAAATAAAGGTTTTTAAATCTTACTTTCTGAGTCTGTGTCTCTCTTGTCACCATGCCTGTCTCACAGTATATTGACCTTGGTGCTTTGCAGCAGACAGTTTGAGTCTACCTAGAAATGAAAAGCCACCATTTTTGTATGCTCGATGCAAGTAATTCCCGCGATAAAGCTGAAAATGAACACTCAAAACGCTATTTTGAAGAGGAAAACGGATACCATCAAACTTTGGAATGAACTCCGCCATGACCTTAAAGAGTCTAATAACATTTGTGACCTCAGAAAGAGACTAAGAACACATATGTCTATGCAGTTCCTCCTAGGGAAACACTGATTGTTTTGAACGACAGCGCTAGGTAGCCTGGCCATAGGCACTAAATGAATGCCAATACCAACAGCAATCGCAATCTCTTCAGCCTAGAGGTCAAGAGTGGGAAAGAAGACACCATAAGAAGTTGGGGATTTGGGGGTGGGTTGGAGAGCCAGTGGAGGGTAGAAAATTTTCAGTTTATCGGGAAGACTGTGTGAATTCTACGAGATTACAACAGCAATGCCGCAAGATGCGCTTAGAAATAAATGTGCGTAACACAAAGCAATGAGTAATCAGGAGTAGTGGGAGAGGAGGACGTAGAAAGCTTTTTAATTCTGAGCAATTTTTCCTGTTATCGTGGGAATTGTCCAACAGCCACCCTACGGAATGCATTTTTGTTATTGGAAATGATTACTGTTAAATTATCGCGGAATTAGGGAGTTAGAAAAAAAGATTTAACCTCTGCAGTACCAACATGAGCAATGGGTGTTTGGTAAGAAATTAATGGTGTGACATGGCCAGTGGCCATGGCTAGTGGGCCTAAAAGAAAGGATATTGGTGCAACACGTAAGAGGACATGTTTGAAAGACATAGCCAGTGAGACCTCAAGAAACTATGCAACATGTTCAGCCATGGCCACTGGCCATGGCTAGTGGGCCCGTAAGAAAACTATTGGTACAACATGTAGCCATGGCCACAGCAGAAGGCCATGGTTAGTAGTCCCTGAGGAAACGAAATATAGCAAAACCCTTGCAATTCATTAACAAAATATTTGCTAAGGGGGAGTTAAGGTGATCGGATTTGATGCAGCAAAACACCCTCAATTTTAGCACTTGCATATCAATCAAGTCCACCTCGGAGAAGAACATGCGTCACACAAACTAAACCGTGATTGGGGAGAATGGCCAGTGAGGTAAAAAGCAATTGAGATGAGATTGGGGTTGTGGGGGCATGGAAAGAGGAGTGGGGGCACATGGTGTGAGTGCCTGTGAGGACAGGGAAGAGTTTTGGATTTTTAAGCATTAGAGAATCCCGAAGGCATGGGTAGTTCAATGCTGCTCTGTGTAGTTCGTTGCCATTATCGGGGGAATGCTGCGAGTTTGTGGATAGAGTTAAAAATAAAAGTAATTTTACACCTGCAGGGGGTAATGGGTCTAAGTGCCGAAGGTCATGGCCAGTGGGCTCACAATAACCCTATTGGTGCAACTTGTACAGTGGCCTTGAAGGCCACTCCTTGTGGGCCCGAAGAAACCTATTGGTGCAACGTACAGTGGCCACAGTTGAAAGGCTGTGGACAATGGCCATGCCTGAGGCTCATGGCTAGCGGTCCGCAAAGAAACCTATTGATGCAACATGTGTACAGTGGCCACGGCCTAAGGCAATGGCTATTGGGCCTTGAAGAAACTATAGTATAACAAAACACTTGAAATTCAGTGAAAGAACTTTAGTTAGGAGAGAGTTAAGGTGATCAGATTTAACGTGAAAAATATGTGGCAACAAAACTGTGAAATTCAGTGAAAAAACCTTGATTAAGAGAGTTAAGGTGATTGCATTTAACATGACAATACCCCTGAAATTCAGCAATCGCATTTTGAGCAAGTTCACTTTACCTATATGCTCCCAGTTGCGCAGCGAATGACCATAATGAGGACTGCATAGATGGCATCGCTAATTACATCATACATGGCATTACTGATGTCACTTGTTTGATTAATTACATTTTGAAATATGACAACTCTTTTTAGCATAACATATATGTACATATTTCATACTTGTATTCTGCCCTTGTTTCATATAGTTATTATGTTTGAAATAACTTAAATAGATTTACCAGACTCGGGTACTTTCCCTGCAATTAAGTATTGTAATTGTTTACTAATACATGAAATTCAAACCATTTGTATAACGCTGCATATTTCTATTTTAAAGTTGATACGTACTACAAATGAATGCTTCACACGTAATCATAGCATACTTCTGTATCAGTGTGTTGTTCCATGTCCTGCTGTTATTGTTTGACTGTAATTAAAATATGTATCAAAAGAGGTCTACAGAAGTATTCCAACTTATTTAATCAGTAATGTCCAATTTGATGTAATTATTGATCTCATTAATGATGTCTTTTTTGTCATACGCTGCCTAGCAGGGGGTGCCTAGTTAAGGTGGACTTGCTCAAAATGTGATTACTGAATTTCAGGGGTTTTGTTGTGTTAAAAATCTGATCACCTTAACTCTATAACTCTATATAACACCAAGAAAGTTATGGTGGGTTTGAAAAAACCTTTCACCTGAAATGTGAAAATAGTAAAGTGTATTTGAGCCAAGTCACACATTCCACAGTGCCACATAGTACCCATCGCTGGAAGTTCACCTCCATTCTGAGCCACAACACCAGGGCATTGTGGGTATGCACATTAGCTGAAATGCAAAGCTTTTTCTCCAGGAAACTGTCTAAGAGGGCAGTGCTTCTTTATACATACCCACAATGCCTCGCTGTTGTGGCACAGAACTGGAAGTGAACTTCCAGCGATGGCTACTAGGTGGTGTTGTGGAATGTGTGACTTGGCTAAAATGCAGTTCCCTATATATACACCAAGAAAGTCATGTATATTTTTGTTTTACTGTTCCAGGTCCCAACAACCAATTTCTGGCAAGGATCCTTTCTGACACTGAGGCATTTCTTTCCTTTTCACTTATCAAAGTGACTAACATGACTAACTGAAGGAATACAGGGTAACTGGTGGCAGTGCTCCCCTCCCGCCAACCATTTCTTTTTTTACTTGTTTAAACTATATTTATTGGCAAACATATCAGAGTACAGTGGGTTACAGGTCATTTTCATAGCAGATACGTAGAAAGGTGCATTACATCACAGGGGGCCTCATTCCGACCCTGGCGTTAACCAAGGCGCTATTAGCGCCTTGGTTGACGCCGTTATTTTTCCGACTCCGCCATGGTGAATGGCGGAATTACCGCCCCATTCCAAGGTTGGCGGGGTCGGTAATTCCCCATTTACCAAGGGCCCTTCCCCATTCCCATTTTTGCCCCATAGGGCTCAATGGGAATGGGGAAGGCGCTAATTACGGCACCGTAAATTACGGTGCCGTAATTAGCTCCTAGGTCCCTTTGCGGGTTGGTTTTTTAACGCCTGCAAAAAGCAGGCGTTAAGTACCAACCCGCAAAGGGAACTCGGAATAGGGCGGTAAGGGTTTAACGGCACCGGTCTCGTTAACGGTGACCGTTAACCCTTAGCGCCCTACTCGGAATGACCCCCAGTATGTTTTGAGCGGGGAGCATTCAACATGTATACAGTTAGATTAGTGGTGTGGATTTACAGCTGTTAAGTGGCATTCAATGGGGTAGGTTAGACAGGTATGTTTGAAATTCGGACCATATGTTCTTCAGGCGGAGGGGGCAGTAAATTCACATATTGTTCTCCGCAGTCCTGGGCCCAGGTTAGTGCAGCTATCCAGATTTGATTGCTGGGTGGAGAAGCATGTTTCCAGTACACATATCTTAGCGATCATACAACCTATATTCACAAATGCACTCATTTTTTTATTCAGGATGTTGTTCCCTACACCAAACAGAACTCCCAGAGAGGAGCGCTCAAGGGGAGCGTCCATTATTTCGGCGAGAGTTTGCAGTACATTTTCCTAGAAGGTCCCTCAATGGGGACAAGACCAAAACATGTGCATATGGTCCGCTGCGTCTGCTCGGCATCTAGGACAGCGGTGCTCTGTGCCCTGGGAGATTTTGTTGAGCTTTTGGGGGAGTATAGTACAGTCTGTTCAGCAGTTTAAATTGCATACAGCGGAACCTGAAATACAAAGAGACCTGTTTTGTATGTGTACACATGCGTTTCCATTGAATCAGATAGGCCCACCCCCAGGTCGTCAGGCCATCTAGAGCGTGCCCTTGAGGTGGAATCTGATTGTCTGTTCAACAGCATTCTGTACATTGTTGACATTATCCTGCTGGTTCCATAGGAGTTTGCAATGTACATCACCTCTTGAGTTTCGGGGTTTGGATGGTAGGCAGGGCCACAGGGAGTGTGCCGCTGCGCGCAGCCTGTAATATTGTACTAGTTCTAGTCCCGAGCCAGTGTGTTCCCCCCGCCAGGACTGTGGTGTAATGAATTTCCCGTCTGGAATAGGTCTGCAATTGCTCTGTAGCCCAGCCCTCTCCAGTGTGTCGCCAATGCGGTGTCCCAGGTGGGATCCAATCTTTCCACAGGGGGAGCCACTTGTAGTATGGATGTGCCTCGACACCCGGTGTTGGTATGTGGTGCCAGGCAAGTAGGGTGGTGGAAACTGGGTCGTACGGGCAGTCATCTTTATATGTGCTATTCATGATTGTTTTTAGCTGAGATTCGCCGGCTGCTAGGCTGTCAAGTTTGACATGTGGAGGTTGTTGAGTTTCGCCATACCAGTCGGAGGCATATTGGGCTTGTGCCTCCAACCAGTATAATTCGAGGTTGAAGGCCGCAATGCCTCCCTTGTCATATGGTAAGGTCATATCCAACCATTTCTTTTATATTGCCCTGGCGTGCCAAAGGAGTAGCACACAAAGTACATGTATTTTCGAAAAACAGTGTTTTCCTGGCCAGGTGGGAACGTTGGAGAATATGTATAGACTTTTTGGTACCAGTATCATCTTTACCAGAGACAATTTACCAGCCATCATGATTGGGAGTGCACGCCTCCTAGTGAGTTTGCTTTCCACATAGGATTCCATAGTGCCATAATTATCTGTCAGAAGAGATGGCTTCGCCTCAGATACCATTAGCCCACTTTGAGAGTTTGCAGCCATCGCTTTTTGCTCACTGTACCTTTCACAGATGGGAAATATCCATTTGCATATCAATCTTTGTCCCGCCCACATGGGCAGTCCAGCACTGAAATGCTATGACAATTCCGTTCTGAACATGATTACCAACAACAACCCCATACATGTGTTTCAGCCTTTTTGGGCCTCATCATTGAGGTGGAGCTCTGCCTCTCTGAGCACTGTGAGCAGGAAGTCCACACCTGGGTTCCCCCAGGTAACTCAGGGTGACCAACCCCAAGTTCCTTGCAAAGAATTTTCAAAAAATTTGGGGTTGGTCACCCTGAGTTACCTGATGAGGCCACAAAGGCTGAAACACGTGTATGTGGTTGCTGTTGGTACTCTTGTTCAGAAGGGAATTTCCATAGCATTTCTGTGCTGGACTGCCCATGTGGGCGGGACAAAGACTGATATGCAAATATATATTTCCCCTCTGTGAAAGGTACAGTGAACAAAAGGCGATGGCTGCGAACTCTCAAAGTGGCAAAACGCAGAACAGGTTATCATTCCATGTACTTTCTGGAGAGGGGCGCCTGCTAACTTAGTTGAAAATAATTAACCAGATTTGATTCTGTCTATAATGCAGTGCAGGGTTACATAGCGTCCTCTGGGGGTCTAAGTATTTCTTTTTTAGGGCAAATTTCACAGATTTGTGAATTAGTGACACGACCCCCCCTTGATTGGGTAGAGTACAAGGTGAAAACCTATTTGTCCCCCATGCTGTTGCAATGCCCATGGCTACTCCCTCCTTGGCGTGTGTCTCCTGTAGGAGAATAATCTATACCTCATGCCTATCTGCATAAGCCACTATTCTGTGCGATTTAGTGAAGTTCCCCATCACCCTAACATTCCAAGTCATCACTTTCAATTCTATAGCAGCATCATATCATTTTAGTTGAATGCCCCACCAACCTCTGGACACAAGTTCTGTCTTTCAAAATTGTGTTCTGCTGCCAAATGATTTTCCTGTTTTCTTCCCTTGATAGGTCCCAAGGCGCATCCAGCGCGTAAACTACTGGATGGGTCCGTTGGTCATTTGGACCCCACCCCCTCACTGCCCTCCCCAACCTAGCAGTGTAAACCTCTCCCCCCCCACCCCGTGGCCTACCCCAACATGGCCCAATTTCTTTATCATAACACACCATTAATTTAGCAGCTGTTGCGTGGTTAGGGTGCTGCCGCTGTGGCCCGTTCCACAAGTTCATTGCAGGATCATTGACTCAAATGGGTTTGTGGAGGTGCCGGGTACTATGTGCCCTTGATAGAAGTAAGAGCAGTTGACGGTACAATTTTAAGGAGTTCGTTTATATTGGCGGAGGGATGTCTTTGTCATCTTCTCGGTTGTCTGGGATCGGTATTTGAGCCTCTATGAATTTAACCGCCTCATCCGGAACCCTAAAGTACATTTTGCCTCTGAATTTAAATTTTAGTCGAGCTGGGAACAGCATTGCGTATTGGATGTTGCGGTTTGGAGTAATTTCTTGACTCCAATAAACTGGCGTTTTTCATGTTGAACCGAGATTGGGAAATCTAGGAAAATCTGTATTGTCTGGGAGCCCAGTCTGAGTTCTTTTTTCTCTCTGGCGAGGCGGAGGAGTTGATCTGTCAAGAAACCTGAGGATCTTCATGATAATGGGTTGTGGAAAGTCGCCCGGTGGTATTTGGGTCCAAGTGCCCAGTGGGCCCGCTCCACTGCAAAGAATGGGGAGACCACCGGTGCACCCAGGAGGTCTTTGAGTACCTTTTCCACTGCCTGTTCCATGCCTCCAGATAATGCATCCTCAGGATCCCAACAATTCTGATGTTATTTCTCCTGGAATGATAATCCAAATCATCGCATTTGGATTTCACCGTTTTCATGTCTTGTTTTGTCACCATGTTGTGGTGGCCTGCCACTGTATCTTCCGTCGCCCCAATTCTTTTTTCAGCCTCTGTAATGCGTACAGCTTCCTTGGCAAGTTGGGATCTCATGGATGCAACATTGGCCGTGATATCATCCAGCTTCTCATGGACAGCTGCTAAATCTTTGGCCATGGCTTCCATCATGTGAGTGAGGTCGGGTGGTGGACTCATGACTGGGCGTGCTTGCTCCCGTTGCGAGCTAGTGGGTTTTCACTGGAAGCAACTGTCGCAAATTTGTCCTTGGCCCCTGTCTTCTTCCCACCACCTGTGCCTCTAGTCATGATGGTTGGGCTGGTAGGTCTGCCCTGGGGGTGGGGGGGTCAACTGGCTCTCGGATTGGGTGGATCCTCAGGTCGTCACTTCTTGAGTTCAAATTAGAGACCTTTGGTGCGGGTTCCCTTGAGGGGGTTTATCTGGAATTGTCCGGCGTGCGCCGGGCTCCATGGGAATGGGGCCCGGCATGGGAGGCCAGCCAACACGGGTAGCTTCAGTGGGTGGGCAGCGGGCAGGATTACGGGGTCGTAGGACCAGCATAGTCAGGCCCTCCCTGCATTTCCACTATGAGTTGATAATGTAACCTTTAATATTGGACCCAGTCACGGTGGGGGCACCAAAACAGCAGTGTCAGATGAGTGAGTAGGCTACTGTTAGTACTGGCGTGTGGCAACCTTAGTCGCGGCCTAGCCTGGCTGCGCCCCAGACTCTGGATATGCTGTCGCAGTTTCTACCCCTAAATTTGGTGTGACTTGCTTGGTCCTGGCTTGTGGTGTCCCGCCTGCGCTGTCAGTTTGGTCTTGGTTCTGGTCCGACTTTGCTGCCTCGCGCCCTGGTCATTCCTGTTGGGTGGGGAAAGGGGATTGTGTGGGTTTCTGCTGCCCAGATCGAGGTGCATAAGTCTGCTCTTCATATGGCCAGAGATTGTTTGTTTTCCGCCCTATATGGGTGGTAGCTGTGCAGTACTTGTCCCCCTGTATGGCCAAAGATAGTATAGGTTACCAGCCTGGGGAGTGGAAGTCTGATCAGGCTTTGAGGGCTGGTGGTCGTGGGTCAGACAATGCGGGTTGGCCAAATCTGGAAGATTCCACAGGTTGATCAGTGTGAGGGGGGTCTGCGTTGGCAAGTAAGGTGTGGGTATGGGTGTAGTTACGGGCCCATCCCTGCTGGAGTTTGTGCAGGAGGGGTCGCTCCAGGCCGTGGAGTGGAAGGGTTGCGAGTGGCCGCCGGCCCCTGCGCTGCAGTTACTGCAGGGATGAGGCCCGGCAGTCTGTGGTCCCGAGCGGCATGGAAGCCGTGGATGTCGCCATTGTGGGCTGGGCTACCGGCGTAGTGGTCAATGGTGCAGCCCCGCTCGGCAGGGCGCAGGCTCCCCGATGGCCCGCTCCACAATCCATCCCTCGGTGCCTCCTGTGGTATTAGCCCAGTCCCTCGCATAGGGCCGGGAGGCCTGAAGAGCTGATGAGTGGCAAAATGCAGGTTTGGTGCATTTGTATGGGGGGACGCTGGCAGGAGTATGAACTGAGCCCGCAAGAGGGATTCCCACAGTCCGGGGGTGCGACACTCACCGTTAGCCCTTTGCAGACTTCCCGAGGGAGCGCCTCCGTCTGCCGGCTGGTCCCGGGCTGTGGTGCGAGGGATCAGCGAGGTCACGTGCCACGATATTCTCCAATCAGATGATGCCAGCAGATGCTGGTGAGCCGCTACCACAGGAGCAAAGCGGAGGAACTCGGCGTCCCGTGCCCGCACACCCCATGCCGTGCCGGTGCTCCAGCATCTCCTCCCCCCTCAGAGCAGAGCGGTTCATACCAGCTTGCAGTGGGTCGTACAGCCCCCGGTTTTTCACCCCACCGGAACCAGTGGGTCTGAACAACGTTAGGCACCGATGCCCTGAGTTGAGTAGATGAGGTTCGGTATTGCAGCCACCACTTGCAATCTCAGATGGGCCATTAGCAGTGCTCAAATACTAGGCAGCCGTTTTCCTGGCTGCTCAAAAGGGCCCCCATCCACCCATTTCTGCTCGCACCTTTCTACTTGCACGCTCTTTTACGCTCTCTGACATACTTCCCATAATTCCCTCTGTTTGCAATACATTTACCTATAGATCTGTGGAAGGAAGAACGGGCTGGAGGGAGAGCACAGCCGGGTTTCCTAGTATACTCCCAGTACTTTCTATTAGTCCTGTGTCTTCTGGAAGCATTCTGATTCAAGAGAGGCGTTCCCCTAGTTACTGGTGGACAGGACTCTGTCCTGTTGGAGAAGCAGTTCACCCTGTAGCTCAGGGATAGTTATTGCATAGGGAGCTGGAGTGATTGTAGCTATCATGCTCGTTATTGGAGGCGTACAAGCCTGAGCGTAAGGAGCGTAAGGTAGGCCTGACTGAAGCAGGTGACCTCTGCTTATTTTCACCCAGGTCTCCCTCTGGAATGCTATAGTTTTGAATGTTTTTTTTTTTTTTATGTGCTCTATGCAGCGCGTACATGCTCAATCTCCCATCGGGAAAAAAAAGATGGCTTCCACCATAGGAAGTAGAAAAGGGTTTTTCTTTTTTTGTGGTTGAGATGAGGGCGAGTGAGTGCAGGCAGCCAATTCACAAAGCTGCCTTTCAGTTGTAAAAAAACCTTCATGGAAGGTTTCTCCAATGATCTTTTTGCATCTTCATGCGCAAAGTGGGTGAGAATGTACGGCACCAGCCCCCACAACCCTCCCATTTTTTCGTCCCACAAGTTGCATCCCTCACTTATGTGACAAAAATGCTATTGATTTGAAGTGTGGGTTAAAAGCAGTTTACCTCTACATGTTTTGGCGACTTTTAAATTTACCTCCATATTTAAGAGTATATTTGAGTGGTAAAAACAAGCGACGTGAATTCTTTTTTTAACAAATGTCACCATATTCTTAATGAGCCCCTTTGCATCACTTCACGTGAAATTGCTGCTGTCTGATGTCGACACACAGTTCATGGCTGGTGAATGAATGTGACTGACTGGGCAGTGGCTGTGCCCGGGGGCGCCCTGCACAGCCAACTAGAATTCCCTTACTGTGAACCCAGGCCTGTGTCTGGGTAGAGCATGCCGTGGTGCCTTCACTGCGCGAGATCCGCATGCATGGATTTCTGCACCTTGTGCTGGCTGGATTGCGATGAGAAAGAAGGAAGTGTGTGTAAGTGCGCGTGTATGTGTGAACTTCCTCTGGCGGCTGTATTTAAGCTCTAGTTCTGTGTTTGAGCCCTGCAGTCTGGCTGGTGGCAGCGCAAAAAGGAGCTGGTGCTTAGGAGAGCAAGGTATGTGGCAACGTCTTCTCTCCTTCCAAATAACCGTCAATGGGTTGCCTTCCTTCCTTCCTTCTTTCAGGGCCTTGCCGTGTGCCGCCTGGTAGTCTGCCTGGTTTGGAAGAAAGCAGTGGATGGGAGGGGGTTTGCGCCCTAGGAGATTTAATTATCTAGTTGGTGCCTAGTTTAGTAGCAGTAGAGCAGGGGTAGGCAACATGAGGCTCTCTAGACGTTTTGGTTTGGGTCCCCTGACCCCTCATCTTTCACTGCACGGCCTGCGGCTGATGGGAGGTGTAAACCAACGTCTGCCTAGACATGCATTAGAGCATAGCTCTCGACGGGACCCATGGCAGGTAGGTGTAGTTCATCCCTTTTTTGTTGTTGTTTGTTTTGCATTGCATTCTGGGATTGTCTGTAATGGGAAAAGCTAAACTACGACTACCACAATGCAAAGTACAAAAACTGGTATGGATAGGCTGCGTCCACAGGACCATGGCTCTGGTGGACCACTAAGCAAGGTGCCATCGCACTTCATCTTAGGGAAGAGGGGAAGCCTAACTTATCCTCACTTTTCAGCCACAGTCCACCACTAAGCTAAATGTCACTCTCCGCTAGTTAATCGTTTAAGGAAGCTTCACTATGTGTTTCCCTCAGTCTTCTGCTCCACGGTGGACCTTGTTGGGGGAGGGAGAAGAACTTTCAGGAGTGTGCAGTATGCTTTCAGGGTTTTGTCCATAGGTGGTGTTTCTTAGCAGCTAGCAATGGTGCTTTGATTAGCACCATTGACATCACAGAACACAGCAGATTTTAATGAACTCTGACATTTAACATCTCCAGGGAAGAGTATATGGGTATTATCTGCAGTGTGTGTGTTTATAGGCTTGGCATAATAGACTGCATCGAATGTGATCGCCGCTAGTACACCTGCACTCAGGGTTGGACTGCGCCTAAGAATAGGCCCTGGTTTGAACAAAAGTATCCCACATTAGCCAATCAGTTATGTGCATTTTTGGAAAAACTTGTGTCAGAAGGAGCATTTTGAAGCACTTTGGCCGAGTAACTTTGTTAGAAATTACCAGCTGCACTGGGAAATGCAAATCCTCGAACTGGCCCACACCAATCCACAAATCTGGCAAACATTAGCTTATAAAACAGTCCAAGACTGTCTACACTACATACCCCAGCCATAGGGAGGGTAGCAGGACTATGTCCTAAAAAGAGGGAGGGCCTCAGTGCCCAAAAAGAGACTAGGAAGTGTTCATCCCGGTTCCACTCAGATGATTTTAAGTAAAAAAAAACAAAATGGGAAAAACAGACTTTTAATGCAAATGAGAATCTTTTGATTGTTAGAATGAACTCTTATGACTTTCTTCATCAACGACACCAAATACGACAGCGAATACTTTGTACATTTGTGTCCACAACAGTATCTTTATTTATATCAGAAGTGCAGAAGGGTCAGTGGTTTTATAAAGGCTTGTGGGTATCTATGCAGATGCGAATGCACATGTAATGCTCCTCTGTAGTGTACGGTGGAGGTACAGAGCACGTGCAGCTTGATTTGAGTAGATCTTCTGTCGACACTGAGGTACATTGTTACTCCACGTTGTAACTGCGGCTGAGTAACGTGCGTGTGATCTACACAGGAACCAGAAAAGTTCTGTTTATTTACTTTTTTAATAAGGCTTGGATTAGTGGCTCAGCAGCCTGCACTCGTGCATGCAGCTGTACCAAAACGTGTTGGTTGTCTGTAGGACTGCAGCCTTTGGTTGCAATTCCGTCTGTTGTGAGAAGTGAACTGATGCCATAGACAACACAGGCGTCCTACCTCGACGTGAATGAACCCTGTGCGTGACGTTTGGGCCAGACCATTTCCGGTTTACTAGAGTGAGAACAAAGCAGGTAGGCCGAATATGTCTTCCTTATTTATCTCCGGAAATCTCTTGCCCGCATCCCTTCAAACTTTGTGAAAGTTAATTTTCTGAATGCGATTGGATGCTGGCCATGTGTATAGTAAATCGGATCCTCCTCGACATAAACGTAACACCATTGGGATCCATACCCCTCCACCCCCTCCGAAAGTCTGGGCCATATTCTCATCAGTGCTGTTCTTCGGCGTGAATTGTCAGCCAGCAGGCACAGCATTGCAGTAGTGTATTTCCAACTGACCCTCACCCCTTACAGCTCCAATTACCTAGCAATTCTGTGCCTGATTTTCAAGTGTTTTTTCAATGGGGAAACCGCTTTGTAAATTAGGTCACGTGTGTAAAACAGAAATGCTACCTTTTTAAAGATTAGTTTATACTCATGATGTTCACTAGCTTGACATGCAAAGAAAGCGTTTGCTTTTATGTGGATATCAAATGCCCCTCAGATGTATTACAGTTAGCTGGAGGGTTGTGTAAAAGGGTCACCCGATACATGTCCACTTTTTTTTAGATTAGGAGGCATGTTTACTATGACAAAGCATAAAAAGCATTTGTGAAATGTATATGTAAAAGTTTAGCGCATTTTTTTTATATGCGGCAGTGGGGGCACGAAAGAAAATGGCCCTTTCGGCCCCTGCCCGTCATACAAAGGCACAAACGTGTATGCCATCATGATATTTTCAAGATGGAACAACTGCTTTGGATACGGGTTTGTTGCTCCCCTGCAGTGGGAAACTGGGTCAGTCATTTCCCCACTATCGCACCATTCTGATTTGACAAAGTTTAAACCGCACACACAAGTACCCATCACATTTGAGTTAATTGTGTTGACCCGGGGCATGGCTCCCAGAGGGTTAATGTGTGATGATTTTCATTTACGGCCTTGTCACGGAAGGAGCCATCTTGAAGCAAAGCAAGGGGTCGTTGTAGGAGGTTTGCTTGTTCTCCTCTTAGATTCCTGAGCCGCTCCTGTGCGATTCCCTTTTTTTTCCAGAGTGACGGGTAGATCCTGGATTACTTTATCAGGGTTTTACCAGAATTATGCCTGGGATTTGCTAATTGAGCAGCATAGGCCATCTCCACAGTTTGGCTCTGCACCCACAGCTTTGGATGCCCCCGAGAGTCCTGCCTCCTTTTTCTGTTTATGGGAGAGTGTAGACCTATGCAGAGGCGAGAACTACAAAAGAAAATCGGGAAAAAATGGGGACATGGGCAGAACCAAGTTTTTGGAACTGTTGAAGTGGAAAACCACCTGTTGTGATGAATTGACGACACAACCCCCAATTGGCAATTATTGTCATGTACACAACAGCTATGTGTATATTCTGTATGCAAAGTAGTGCATCTCAGAAGGATACAGAATGGATTAAATGTGATCCATACTCCTCGATGCAGGGGAAGAGCCGGGTTTCACCTTACAGTAAAAAAAAAAGGCTAGAGTTGCCATGCAGCTCTGAAAGGATTCTTTTCACTTTCCACCCCAGTTTCTCAAAATATTGGTACTGATGTGTGCACACAGGCTTCCAGTGGCAAAACCCTGGTGAGTGTGTGAGCACCTGGGCTTTAGATGGCAACAGCTGATACATAGTTGCAGTATGATTTTTAATATTATGTGGGTACCAGAGCAATTGGTGATAGTGCCTGGGTGTATAATAACATCAAATGGCAGATACCTGGCAAATGCATATTCAATGCCTATCCAGAGCCCACATTGTTGGCTTTGTTAATTATTTCATGATATTATTATAGAGGTTTATATGTACATTGTGTGTGTGTATTATACGGGGGCAGTCACTGCCCTACAATCAAGATAAAACCTATTTGCATTGACCTTTACCAAACATCTGTTGCTCATAACGTTTTGACTCGCTGGACAATTTGGATTCAATTTTCCCAACTAGTTAAATATGTCTAGCATGTGCACGTTTTAAGCTGAACATTTTGGGGAAAATTCATAAGCGGTTCAAAAGTTATTTCAGAAAACAGTTTTTGGCCCTTTCCTGTTAATATTCCAATAGAGAAAAGGGTGCTTCCATTTAACATCTCTAGCGTAAAACCCGCTGAGGAATATGCACCTGTTAGGAAACAAGTTGGGCACAAAGCATCAGAGATATGCCCTGTTTTAAGGTTTGTGTAAATCCAACCAGTAGTTTCAAATAAACCGACAGAGGAGGGCGGTGTCCCTGGTCCAAAAACACCTTTCATATATATCCTATGGTGCATTGCAGCAGTGACGATTTTCAGAAATTAAAAAGCAACCTTTTTTGTTTTTTTGCTCAATGTGAGCAATTACAGCGGGAATGGAGCCAGCAGGCGAAAAAGACATTGGGCCTCATTACAAGTGTGCCGGTGCGGTAGTAATGGTGCCGGTAAGCTACCAGCACCGTTACTACCAGACCGGTAAACTACGAGTTGTGCTTGCGAGTATCTTTCTGCCCGCCAGGTCTGACCTGGTGGGGGGCAGACCGGCACCCGCAAGCACAACTCGACACATGCACCGGCACCATTCATAAATGGTGCCGGTGCATCCGGCCTCCCCATTCCCATTGAGCCATATGGGGATTAATGGATTCCGGCGCCTGGCAATGGGGAAATACAGGGTCCGCCAGGGTTGTAATGGCCCTGAATTTCCGTATTACCAGGTGCATGGAAAATATGCAAGTTCGGCGGCAGTCTGCCGGTTTTACTGGCAAGGCTACCGCCAAACTTGTAATGAGGCCCATTTGTTCAAAATGAATTTAGAGTGAGGGCAAGGGTGGTTTCATATTAGAGGTGGGGAGATTTTAGGGTGGGCTAGCATGAATATTTTGGGACTGAATGTTTTTGTCTTGCCACCGGGATATTGTCGGGTTCCTGCGGAAACGTTGCAAGACTCACTCGAGGTGGAGGCGGCACAACAAGTGTCGTAGAAGTCGGCAATTGAAAGGGTATAGAAGGCAAGGGGCATGGAGGATTTGCACAGAGTGGGGCAGGTGGAGGTAGGGATCTAGAGTAGCACTGGGGATGCGAAAGACTTGTAAAGTGTTGAGCGTTTCCCATTAACACTGCAATCGGGAAACTATGCATCACCACTGAAGGATTACAGGACAAGATTAGCGCAGTAGTAGAAGGTGGCATCAATGTTAACGTGGGAATTTCCTAGGGAAAACTACCACTGAAATAAAAGGGGATGGCCTTGTGTTGGTGCAACAGGAACAGTGCCCATGGCCGATGGGATCTGATGATTTAATAGGAGGATATTGGTCTCGGATGGAGGCCTGGCTCACTCGCCATGGACAAAGGCTATGGCCAGTGACCCATGGTATTTCTTGCCTAATTGTTGTGTTGTGGATAGTGGAAATGGCCATTAGGATATAGGTAGTTAAGCAGGGAGGGGGATATGAGCCGCAGGCCACAAGCCAGTCTTCTTGTCTTATTATTACAACGTGGATAGAGGGCCCAGCCAAAGGCCAGTTCCTGTTGATTCTGGTTGGTTAATTGGCAGGGGGATTTGGGCCACATTAGCAGTGGACATGACCATGTCCACTGCTAATGTGGCCCAAATCCCCCCCACATCTTCATCCTCCTGCCACGGCCCTGATGAAGATGTAGCATAACAGCCCCCTTAACATTTAGTGAAGCAACTTTAGTTTAGACCAGGGGTGCACAACTGATTTTGACAGAGGGCCGAAAGTACCTTACATGAGGGCTAGAGTGGGCCGAAAAGTAAATGTGGGCGGGGCGGTAGGCGGGCCGTGGCAGGAGGCTTTTTATACCCCCAATTTGTACTAAACACATGGAAAAAGAATGTTTTTGAGGGGTAACGATTTTTATTTGCATTTAAAACTTACATTTTGTACTACACATTTTCCATTGTTATAATTTATTTCTATTTAGTTATTGTATCTCGCCTGTTTAATTAACTTATATATATTTTATTGACCCTAGATTGGACATGCCGTTATTTTGGACTGCTACAGTTTGCTATTTGGGTTGCTCTTCGTTGAGTCAGGTTTCCTCAAAAAGCCAAAGATGAACATCTCCTAACTGTGCCTGTTTTAGCTTTATTATTGGGTTCACTCTTGGAGTGCAACACTATGCCCCATGGCCCCCTCTCGCCCAACCAAACACTATGCCCCATGTCCCTCACCCCCAACCAAACATTATGCCCCATGTCCCTCACCCCCAACCAAACATTATGCCCCATGTCCCTCACCCCCAACCAAACACTATGCCCCATGGCCCCCTCACACCCAACCAAACACTATGCCCCATGGCACCCTCACCCCCAACCAAACACTATGCCCCAGGGCCCCCTTACTCCCAACTAAACACTATGCCCCATGGCCCCCTCACACCCAACCAAACACAATGCCCTATGGCTCCTTTACCCCCAACCAAACACTATGCCCCATGGCCCCCTGACCCCCAACCAAACATTATGCCCCATGTCCCTCACCCCCAACCAAACACTATGCCCCATGGCCCCCTCACCCCCAACCAAACATTATGCCCCATGGCCCCCTTACACCCAACCAAACATTATGCCCCATGGCACCCTCACCCCTAACCAAACACTATGCCCCATGGCCCCCTCACCCCCAACCAAACACTATGCCCCATGGCACCCTCACCCCTAAGCAAACACTATGCCTCAGGGCCCCCTTACCCCCAACCAAACACTATGCCCCATGTCCCTCACCCCAACCAAACACAATGCCTCATGGCCCCCTCACCCTCAACCAAACACTATGCCCCATCTCCCTCATCCCCAACCAAACACTATGCCCCAGGGCCCTCTTACCCCCAACCAAACACTATGCCCCTTGGCCCCCTCACCCCCAACCAAACATTATGCCCCATGTCCCTCACCCCCAACCAAACGTTATGCCCCCGGGCCCCCTTACCCCCAACCAAGCACTATGCCCCATGGCCCCCTTACCCCCAACCAAACACTATGCCCCATGGCCCCCTCACACCCAACCAAACACTATGCCCCATGGCACCCTCACCCCCAACCAAACACTATGCCCCATCTCCCTCACCCCCAACCAAACACTATGCCCCAGGGCCCTCTTACCCCCAACCAAACACTATGCCCCATGGCCCCCTCACCCCCAACCAAACATTATGCCCCAGGGCCCCCTTACCCCCAACCAAGCACTATGCCCCGTGGCTCCCTTACCCCCAACCAAACACTATGCCCCATGGCCCCCTCACACCCAACCAAACACTATGCCCCATGGCACCCTCACCCCCAACCAAACACTATGTCCCATCTCCCTCACCCCCAACCAAACACTATGCCCCAGGGCCCTCTTACCCCCAACCAAACACTATGCCCCATGGCCCCCTCACACCCAACCAAACACAATGCCCCATGGCCCCCTCACCCCCAACCAAACATTATGCCCCATGTCCCTCACCCCCAACCAAACGTTATGCCCCAGGGCCCCCTTACCCCCAACCAAACACTATGCCCCAGGGCCCCCTCACCCCCAAGCAAAAACTATGCCCCATGGCCCCCTCACCCCCAAGCAAACACTATGCCCCAGGGCCCCCTTACCCCCAACCAAACACTATGCCCCATGGCCCCCTCACACCCAACCAAACACTATGCCCCATGGCACCCTCACCCCCAACCAAACACTATGCCCCATGGCCCCTCACCCCCAACCAAACACTATGGCAGTTGGAAAAAAACACCTTTTTGGAGGTGTACCATTTTATTTGTATTTAAAACTTACATGTTGTACTATACATTTCCCCAAATCATACAGGATGAAACAGTGAACCAGACATAGTTGATCAGTGAGAAACATTGCAGCGTTTCTCAGCTGTCAGTTTCTGGATCTCAGGCTCCAGTGAGGTTGTTCCTACTCTCAGGATAGCATGGAGATGTTGGTCAGTTAGTCTTGTCCTTAGGCTGGATTTATGTAGTTTCATTTGTGAAAAAACGTGCTCACAAATGTAAGTACTGCCAAACATAGAAACCATCTAGAATGCTTCCCGTGACAGATTGGGGAATTGCGCAGTGCCCAGAGACTGATAGAAGACTAATAAAGGCATCTCGCTGTGCTTATTTTTGAGGGCACTACAGCACCGAAGTTCAATCAGTTCCAGTTGCAGTTCAGGTTGCACACTGTCAACATCAGCTGAGAAAGGGTCTGCAAAAAGTTTAAAAGAGGCTCGCTGGGATTTGAATTGTGAGAAACGATCCTCAAAAACATTTTGCAGTTCCTTCAGGACCTTCACATGCCGATACCACCCTCCATACTTGTCATGGGGGAAAACCTCTGCACATGCGGGGTAGTGTGCCAGCATCCCTTTCTCCAGTTGGGCTGTCAGAAGCCTTAACTTTATTTGAAAGGCACAAACTGCCTCAAACAGATCCGATATGAGATTTTGGCTTCCTTGCAACTTTAAATTTAAATCATTGAAATGGGCTGTCAGGTCAGTCAGAAAAGCAAAGTCAGCTACCCAGTCAATATCTAGCATGACAGAAGTGTCCATTCCCTTTTCATCAAGGAATGCTTTTATTTCGTGCCGTAAAGCAAAGAATCGCTTCAGCACATTGCCACGACTAAGCCATCAAACATCGGTGTGATATAGGACATCACCATAATCCGCCTTTACCTCTTCTAGAAACGCCTGAAACAATCAGTGATTTAAAGAGCGTACACGGACAAAATTAACCGTTTTCGCAACAAAGTCCATCACTTGAGTGAATTTCAAATGTTTTGCACATAATGCGTCCTGGTGGATTATGCAGTGAACATTTTTTAAATGGACAGCCTTCTTGCCTAAGTGCCTTTTCAAGCAGTCAATAAACCCATTTTGCTCCCCAACCATGGCTGGCGCCCCATCAGTCGTCACGCCTACCAACGCATCCCATGGCAAATTTAAATCATCAATGACTTTTTGAAAGGCATTAAAAATGTCAGCACCAGTAGTCCTGCCATGCAGAGATACCAGGGAAGCCAGTTCCTGAAATACTTTGCATTGATTATCGACCCCCCGAATGAAAATTAAGAGTTGGGCTTGTGTAACCTGCATCTGTGCTCTCATCAAGGGCAGCTGAAAAGAACTTGACATCCTTACACCGCATTTTCAGTTGGCTGTAACAATTGTCAGCCATATCTACAATACGCCGCTGGATACTCCTACGTGAAAGCATCTTTTTTTTCTTTGCACACTGCCTCGCAAATCTCCATCAGGCAGTCTTTAACGAAATCCCCATCTGTGAAAGGACGTGCTGACCTTGCAATAAGCTGTGCAACTTTCTAACTCGCAAAGGTGGCGCATTCAGATTCTTTTTTTTTCTGGGCAAAAACACCCTGTTCCTTAGCCAGCTGTGTTTTTAGCTCCCCAGCTTTCTTAATTCTCGCTTCCCCCTGCAAATCCTTATATTGTGAATGTTTTGATTCACAATGGCGGCGGATATTATATTCCTTGGGGACTGCTATGCGTTCGAGACAAATGAGACACGAGTACACATCAGGTTTGGACTCGATGAAAAAAAACTTCTCAGTCCACTCATCCTTAAATTGACGGTGCTCCTGGTCAATCTTTCTTTTTTTTTATTGCACTAAACATCGGCAGGGACATCTTTGGATAAAGATACGAAATCCACTGTTATGCTCCCACTACGACGGTCCAAGTCTAGAGTATATACAAATTATAAACTTTTTGGAGAATCCTAGAAGCGACAACAGAACAAGATCAGATAAAGAACATAGCCTTGCCAGCATACCTTTTCATGCACTTATTGATGGATACTTTCAGGAATAGCGGGCTGCATAGCATATCAACCTGCTAGGTTTGAGATTAAGGTGGAAATTGAGGACATACTTTAAAAAAAAAAATAACATTTCAAAGCACAAGCTGTTGCCAAATTATGAGCTTTTGAAAGGAATTGTCACAGGATAACCAATTACTTTAGTGAACATACAAAGAAACTGATCTCAGTTTCTTCCTGGGCAGGGCAAAACTGGCAGGAGCTCCACCATATTGCGCCAGAGAAATAGTTTCTGCTTGTGCTTCTATCCCCCTGAACAATGCTTGATGGGGTTGTAGAAAGGTAACAATTACCCACACTCAATGGGTCTGAAACGCTTGATCGAGGTTTAGTTGCAAAATTACAGGAGCAGACATCCTCCAGGACCATACTAGAAAAGGCTGCAGCCGATTTTGAAAGCTTTAGGAATGTACAAATAAACCACACCCACTGCTGACCCTTGACACTCTGGCCCAACATCTCTAATGATATGCTATGATAGTTTATTTCTGGTAGAGCCGGAGAATTACACAAGGTGAGGGAGAGGAACAAATCAAGCTTTTATCGTACTAGGCCTGACGACATTTTAGATAGTGCTGGAGAGGGAGAGGGGATAGTAAGTGGGGGTGGGGGGCAAACATTTGTTACTATCATACCATGTCCAGGGACAATTCTGGACCTAGGAGTATGATCTTTAGGGGACTGCAGCGAATGCCAAAGAGCATCACTAAATGGGAACAGATCTACGTGGTGATGCCGATTTGGGTTTGGCCCGGGATTTACACACTGGGTGCAGTTGCTATACATCAGGCCAGTGGCCAGGGTTCACACTGGCAAACACATTTCACCTGCCTGGGTGATCCTACGGGGCACCAGGCAAGGCTGCCCGTTGTCTCTGATGTTATTCACCCTGGCCCACCTCACCCCCCAACTCAGCACACACACTCTCAAGCATGCACCCATACAGACCCGAACCCCCCACCCCCGACTCAGCACACACACAAACATGCACCCATACAGACCCGAACCCCCCACCACCCCCGAACTCCAAGCCCCCCACCCCCCAACTAGGCACACACACTCTCAAGCATGCACCCTTACAGACCCGAACCCCCCACCCCCCGACTCAGCACACACACAAACATGCACCCATACAGACCCGAACCCCCCACTCCCCCAAATCAGCACACTCTCAAACAAGCACCCATACAGACCCGAACCCCCCACCTCCCCAACTCCGAACCCCCCACCTCCCCAACTCCAAACCCCCACCCCTCAAATCAGCACACACACAAACCAGCACCCATACAGACCCGAACCCCCACCCCCCAACTCAGCACACACACACAAGCACCCAACCAGACTCGAACCCCCACCCCCCAACTCAGCACACTCTCAAACATGCAAACATACAGACCCAAACCCCCACCCCCAACTCAGCACACTCTCAAACATGCACCCATACAGACCCGAACCCCCCAACTCCTAACCCCCACCCCCCAAATCAGCACACACACAAACATGCACCCATACAGACCCAAACCCCCACGCCCCAAATCAGCACACACACAAACCAGCACCCATACAGACCCGAACCCCCACCCCCCAACTCAGCACACACACAAACATGCACCCATACAGACCCAAACCCCCACCCCCCAAATCAGCACACACAAACCAGCACCCATACAGACCCGAACCCCCACCCCCCAACTCAGCACACACACAAACATGCACCCATACAGACCCAAACCCCCACCCCCCAAATCAGCACACACAAACCAGCACCCATACAGACCCGAACCCCCACCCCCAACTCAGCACACACACAAACATGCACCCATAAAGACCCGAACCCACCACCCCCCAACTCAGCACACACACTCTCAAGCATGCACCCATACAGACCCGAATCCCCCACCCCCAACTCAGCACACACACAAACATGCACCCATACAGACCCCAACCCCCCAACCCCCCAACTCCAAACCCCCACCCCCCAAATCAGCACACACGCAAACCAGCACCCAACCAGACCCAAACCCCCACCCCCCAACTCAGCACACTCTCAAACATGCAAACATACAGACCCAAACCCCCACCGCCCAACTCAGCACACACACAAACATGCACCCATACAGACCCGAACCCCCACCCCCCCAACTCCAAACCCCCACCCCCCAAATCAGCACACACACAAGCACCCAACCAGACCCGAACCCCCACCCCCCAACTCAGCATACTCTCAAACATGCAAACATACAGACCCGAACCCCCACGCCCCCAACTCAGCACACACACTCTCAAGCATGCACCCATACAGACCCGAACCCCCACCCCCAAATCAGCACACACAGACCCGAACCCCCACCCCCAACTCAGCACACACACAAACATGCACCCATACAGACCCGAACCCCCCACCCCCCAACTCAGCACGCAAAAATATTAAAATCCAAACATTCATACACATCCGACACACATCCGACACCCCCCACCCCCGCATCTCAACATACACACAAAATACATTCAAATCCAAACATTCATACACATCCGACACCCCCCAACCCCCGCATCTCAACATACACACAAAATACATTCAAATCCAAACATTCATACACATCCGACACCCCCCATCCCGGCATCTCAAAATACACACAAAAAACATTAAAATCCAAACATTCATACACATCCGACACACATCCGACACCCCCCCACCCCCGCATCTCAACATACACACAAAATACATTCAAATCCAAACATTCATACACATCCGACACGCCCAACCCCCGCATCTCAACATACACACAAAAAACATTAAAATCCAAACATTCATACACATCTGACACACATCCAACACCCCCCCACCCCCGCATCTCAACATACACACAAAATACATTCAAATCCAAACATCCGACACACATACGACACCCCCCTCACCCCCGCATCTCACCATGCACACAAAAAACATTAAAATCCAAACATCCGACACACATCCGACACCCCCCCACCCCCGCATCTCAACATACACACAAAATACATTCAAATCCAAACATTCATACACATCCGACACACATCCGACCCCCCCTCGCAACATACACACACAAACATAAAGCAAAACAGACCCGAAACACAAACACAAACAGACCACTTACCGGAGACGTGCTGGAAAGCAGGCAGGTAAGCTGCAGGTAAGCTGGAACGCTGGAATCGTACTACGCCTGGCGTGGTCCAAGGCTGAAATGCCTTCCGGCATCAAGCCTTATGGACCACGCCAGCCGTAGTGCTGGCCCTCTATTGGTGCAGCACACACGCATTACGTGGCTCGTAGGAGCGACGTGGTGCGTGTGTGTGCTGAGCCAATGAGGGCCAGTGTTTTGTCCGGCCCAGACGGCCGCCCTCCATTAGGAAAGTCTTTGTGCCTCGCAGGCCGGACAAAAGAGCATGGCGGACCGCAACTGGCCCGCGGGCCGTATGTTGTGCACCCATGGTTTAAACAGAATTAATATGATGTGATTCATCACAACAAAACCAAGCAAATTTGGCGGTTGTGGGAAGTGACAACCATCTTAACTCTGAGTCTCCCTGCTGGCCCTTGCTCAGCCCACGTGCGCATACATGAGATCACAGCCGGGTTCATGAATGAGATCCAAAATGACATCATGAGTGACATCTACAGGGAGGACTAAGAGTTATGATGGTCACACCTGCCGAATGTCCTTGGTTTTGTTGTGAGGAATCGGAGCATTTTAACTGTGTCTTAGATGAAGGTATTTCACCTAATATTTCTCTTTCTCTCTCCCCCCCTTTTTCTTTCTCTTTTTTCTCCTTCTGTCTTTCTCCCTCTCTCTCTGTCTCTTTTTCCCTCTCACTCTGTTTTTGTGTAGATATGTAAAGTGTACAATAAGTGGTTCATATTAAATCAAAGCTATTAGTATAGTCGTGTAGGCTATGTAGACAGAATGAGATTTTTCTTATTTTATTGTTTAAAGCGTGGACCTAGCTCGAGAGCAGTAGTGTGGGTAACCAGCATTTGGGCTGGCATCTTTTAACAGTAACGCAGTACTGTGAGGTATGTGCGTCCATTTTTAATTAGTCCTTGGCCAGGTGTTCAAAGAGCCATGTTTTGAGAGATTTGCAAAATTGGAGAATTGTGGTGGCATTCCGAGCCAGAGGGTGGGTGCAAGACAAGAGGATTGTTTGCGGGTCCACTCTTTGCAGATGATTTATGATTCAAGCAGGTTGGTCGATTTGCTGCGCGAGGAGTGTGTTCCACCTGATATGTGGAGCTTAGCCACCAGTTACGCTGGTTTGCTACTCACGACTGCTTTGTAGATGATACATGCAGTCTTGAACAGTATCCTGGCTTGGAGTGGAAGCCAATGTAGTTTGTGTAGGATGGGGGTAATTCGGTCAAATTTCTGTGCTCCCCTAATAAGGCATGCTGCAGTGTGGTGAACTGCTTATAGGGGAGCCAAGTGAGAAGCTGGGAGTGAGGTACGGTTGTCATTAGGGTGTGTTTCTGGGATCGTGGGGATTGCACCAGGAGATTAGTGCGATTCTGTCTAGCTGGAGCAGCTTTACTCACCACATTATTAAGCCTATCGTTGTTCAATTGCTCCTATAATCTCTAGACACCTACTTCCCCCGAGACTTGTTCTGTTGTGGTATAGTGGCTACAAGATTGGCTTAAAGCTAGGCCTCTGCAAAACTGCTCATCAACAACATTGGACATGCAGCTTTTAAAAATTGCGTCCCTCAATGAGGCATGCAGAGCTTTTGAAATTGTTATATTTCTCTTCCTTGGGATCCCAAAGTATTTCATTTACATGGAGGCCCCAGGGGTGCCGGTAGAACTGGGGATTGCTAGTCATAAAGAAAATAAATCTCTGGGTTTAGTTTTAAGCGCTTTGATCAGCAGATGAAATTGCTTTGCTTAATGTACCAATGGAACTGGTTGCAGCTGGCTGCCCCTTGCTAAACGCCCAGCTGCCCACACCACTTTGGCAACAGCAAACACTCTACCAAGCAGGCAATGGGGAAAGAGAATATTATTTTTTCAGATGCACAGACTTCCGGAGTAAGAGGCAATTTTACAGGTCCCTTAAACCTTTCACATTTGTATCCTTTACAATGTGAGTTCAGATGTTGTAAGTAACAAGGATAATGCTGGACTGGGTGGGGGAATGAGGTTATAGGTTTTTGTGGGGTAACTTAACATGGGCATCTCCTTTTTCTTTCTTTTTAAAATTTCAACTTTTATACAGTGCTGGCCATAGCCCGAGCAGCTCTCGAGTGCTTTACGAAGATCAAAATGGAGGAGGTGAAAACGAAGTTGCAATGTTTTCAAAATAGTGTGGTAGATTGGGATAGGCAAAGGATAGAATGGGAGGAAGTGTGGCTGGTTAGGTGAAGGTAAGGCAGTGAAGGAAAGTGCGGCAAGGATGTGGAGTAGAAGGTGCATTCCGGGCTCTGGGTGCCTGTTGGGTGATGCTGGTTTTTGTCTGTAGGTTAACTTGCAGAGGGAATGTGTTGGAGCTTTAGGGTAGCTTGTCTGGTGTTTCTATGGGTGAATAGTGTCAGTTATTTGTAAATGTAGGATGGGGTTTTGAAGTGGGTGGCCTTGAATATGATGCTGAGTCCTTTGAAAGATATTCTCTGGGGTAGGCAGTTGAGCTGGGTTGATCTGTGAGGGGGTTGATGCAGAATGGGTCGTATTGCTGCATTCTTTATGACTTGCATGCGGGGGAGAGTGTTGTTGAGGAGTTCAGTGAGGATAGCATTTTTCGGCTTGGAGAAAACTAGTTCCTAGACTGTGGTATTCAAGCCGTCAAGGGGAGCATGTGTCTTATCTTGTTTGAGCGGTGTGAAGGACCCGAGGGGGGGTCTGTACTTCCACTCTCTATATGGTTGAGGAGAGGCACAGAGGACCCCTGCCAAGATTCTCTATTGTTTGTACGCGCAAACAGGGCCTAGCTTCTCAGGAGGTGATGCAGGCTGGTTCTTAAGTACAGTGTAGCCCCAAGCACCCACAAAGGAATGTCCGCACACTGTATCGGTTAAAACACAGTATTTATATAATTAATATTCAAGGTTATTTACAATATCACGATAACTCACTTTGTACTCAGTTATCTATAATGGCAAATATACAGTTCTACGTGGTAACACAATTACTATTAGATCTCTTTCAAGTGCATCAACTGTACGGTTAAATGTCACACAAATCAGTTTGTAAGGGAAACCAACAATAGATATAAGAGGAAAGCAGTTGGTTGAAACAATTGGCAGAATACTGGCCCCTACCGTTAGACACAGTTCTGTGTGGAGATCCCCCCACCTGTGTAGATAAAGGGGTCCCACATTTGTGGGACAAAATGATGCGATAGTATATTGCATGAAGTGATCTGATTCAGTTACAGTGTCACATGGGCAAACAACTCAGCCTTAGTCGGATATATTTCTGTATTCTTTGATTTAGAATAAAATAGTTTTGATGCACACAAAACATTGGGATATAGGTTGGCAGCATTTTTATTCATTGTGTGATGTAATAAATATAATGGATTTGGTTGCATTTGTATTGTAGATTTTACCTGGTAAAGAATGAATTAAGTCTCTGAATGCGACATCTACAGACCCTTCCATCTGGGGTAAATGTGTCCTGATAAAAGCCTTAGTCGGATGAATAGACGTCTGGTTAAAGTAGAGGACACTTCTGTCAAACTTGTGTCCAAAACCTAAGGCTGGAAACAGACTCATTTCTGTTGGCACAACAAATATGGGAATTCTCTTTGAACTGAACTATATATCAGATTGTTTGAAGTTGCCCATAAACTACTAACATCACTTCAGTTTTTGATGTATATTATTGAGACACAAATACGTAAATAAGCACACTCTTGCCACAGAACCAGCTTTTGTTCTCTGTCACATTGTGCTATGTGTTGTTATATATGCTTTTATGATAAAGGGACCGATGGTGCCCAATTTTATTATATGTTATGGAATAAAATTTAATATATGTTTATAATCCCGACCTTCTTTCATCTCTTGATATTTGTTTGACAAAAGATGATAGCTTGCATTCACCCAATGTGATGTTGAATCCCCAACCTAGAGTGTGACATTAATAGGTAGCTCGCTGCGGACTCCTTGTTTTCCCGCTCTGTTTTGCAGTCCTCCCCCAACAAGCCCCTAATAAAAAAGAGGACACATTTTGCTCTTTGAGTATTTCTCCGATTCCCCTCACCTGGGCAACCTGTAGAATAAAGATATATCACAAGCCTAGTCCATATATTGTTCACAAGAGACTTTCCAATAGTTCTGCAACCCCAAAGTACCTGGCATTGTAGCGTTCCTCATCAGGGAATCGACGGTCCTTCTTGAGTGCCCTCCCTTTAAGGCAGGAGTCACGGGTTGTCGAACGTCCGACGGGGAACAGAGTGAGCTACGGCGGTGAAGGGACAGCTTCTTTCCTAGCGGTGCTCGTCGACGGAGAATCGTAAACGTCCTGCAAGGAAGAGGCATGCGGGGCATCTCAATGTCGATAGTTCTGGACCACAAAGAGTTTGAAGAACTGTGGCCCAGCAAGGGCATCGAGTCGTCGGCGTCTCTGTGGTCTTTGGGTGGTGGGAAACCTACCGGCGGCTGCTCTTCGGCACATCGACGGCCTGGGCTTCTCCAGCGGGATCAGACGGGCGATGATGCAGACGAGAGCATCATCGTCCTTGGATCAAAAGTTCTTAGGCAACGGGAGCACAGCGGCTCCGGTCGGCAACGGCGGTCGTCAACCGTGGCGGACAACAGTCCGGGCGCTTCTCTTTGGGGTTCCGCGGCAGTCCCCGTCTCCGGTCGGCAGCCTGTCGTAGGTCTGTCTACCAGCGAGCTTTGGCAAAGATCAGCTGGTGCACGATGGTCCCTCGTAGCTCAGGAAGAGGGCGCCTTACTAGGTCCTCTCTGGTTCAGTCCTTGGAGACACAGCAGCTTTCAGATCGATGAAGCAGAGCAACAGCAATTCTTCTCTTCCAGCAGGGCTTCAAGGTCAAGCGTCAGTTTCACTGCAGTTACTCTTCATAGTTTGGACTTCAGCTCTGAACACTTCTGAACACGATTCCTAGCAGTGAGAGGTCCCCAGATATACTGTTGATCTCCCATTCATTCCGCTGGGTCACACTCGAGCATCCAATCACTATGAAGGGCATTCAGCAGTCTGTCAGCCAATCAGGCGCATGGTGCATTCAGGCCATTCTTCTCCATCCAGACACTCACAACACAGAATGTGGATTCGGACAAGTGCCCCGCCATTCAACACTACACACTGCATTCATACCAGTTTCGGGCAGGGTTGTCTCAATCATTGTGTCAAACACCAGAAACCAGACATCCACAACAAGAAGTGCATATTCGTCACACACTCCATTCACCCAGGTCCCACCCACAGGCGTACCCACAACATACAGTCATTGGGAAGGCTCCTGCCAGTCTGGTCAGCACTTCCCCCACACTACCATATATGGAACATCCACCCAACAGCCAGTCAGGGGTAAGGAACAGAGTTAGGGCTTCCCGGGACTTTGGGAAGATCAAGGTAACGGGTGATGGAGGGCAAGAGGCCACAGGGGCCATCTTGTCCATCAGGAATCTACTGATTCCAATGACAGGGCCTGGGCATCCCAAAATGGAGGATGCTCAGGGCACCAGTCATTTCAGCACGGAGCTGCCACCAGCCCGTTGCCTGCTCTGTGGGCCACACACAGGTGCCCGAAAACATACACTAGGGGCACATGGTTGTACCCCCACTCATGGGTGCCATAAGGGTATCCCATGGGTACGTTGACCGAAACCAAAAGAGAGAGCTGCACCGCTAGAAGTCCCACATGAACTCCTGTCCCTCCGATGCATTTCCAGCATCACAAGTGGTAGCTATAGATTGCGTGTTTTGGTGACAGCAGTCATGTCATGTCACGTGTGAAGGATGAGTGGGGGTCGATGGTGAAGCCTAGCCTGGAGTGTAGGGGGATATAGTTGGGTTGTCTGTGAGGAGTCCTTTGATCCAGGGGGTCAGGTCGGGGGGTATGTAAGGGCGGAGAGATGAGGAGGTATTAACGTTTTGTATGGGTTGAGTTTCAGGAAGTGGGTGACCGTGCAAGTTGTGATGGTGGGGAGGACCGTTTGAGGATGTGGAGTTGAAGGTGGAGGAAATTTGGAACTATACTTGTGGCTCGTCTGCGTATTGATGAAAGTGGATGTTGCGATTGCTAAAATACTGTCAGAGGGATTCAAGATATAGGTTGAAGAATTGAGGTGGGGGAGCATCCTTGCTGTACCCCATATTTGACTGGGGTGAGATTTGATCGATAGGGGTGCATGGAGACCAAGTGTGCCCTGTGAATGGGGTAAGGAGGTGCAACAGTTGCGAACATTGCTTGAGAATGTTATCCTGTGATATATGATGTTTAAGAAGATGGTATAGTCTGTCCATTTTCAGGGATGTTGTGGAAGTCATCCAGGATGTACAATGTGACATTCGCAGTGCTCTGGCTTTGATGGAAACCCGATTGAAAGGGATTGATGAGGTTGTTTATGGTGATGTGTTGGAATTACCTAGTGACATGATTCTGGCGGGATATGGTAGGATTTTGATGGGATGGTGGTGCTTGGGCAGAGTGAGCTGAGGGATATTTTCTAGAGATGGGGGAGATTTCACCTGTTTGGAGCGTGAAGGGGACGGCACCATGCTAGAGTCATGAGTTGATGTTGACCCACCGTGAAGCAAGTGCAGTGGTGCCGTTAGCTACAGCCTAATCAGGCTACCTGATCAGGAAGTGTGCTGGTTTAGTTTGAATTGCGAGGGTGTTGTGGTCGATAGAGTAGAATGTGTTCCATATGTTGTGAGGGTATGCAACTGGGGGGCTTCTCATGTGTATTTTGGAGTTGTAGTCTATGAATGAGTTGCATACTGAGGTCGATTGGGGTGTCTTAGAGTGGTGGGTGGTTTGGAGAGTAACCAGATGATTGAAAAAAGGTTTCTGTGTACGATTGGGGGCAGATTTGAAATATTGGAGGTAGTGAGACGCTTTGATGCTGCATATGGCCATCTTGTATCTGGAACTTCGGGACACAAGTGACATTTTATTCTTTTTCTAGGCTCTTTCTAGGCACCTGGCTTCTTGTTTGATAATGATGAGGGAGTCATTGAACCATGGTTGAGGGTGGTGATTGCAGGGTTTGTATTTTGTGGAGACTATTTGTTTGAGTGATTGTGCTGGTGGTGTAGTTGCTGAGAGGTTAGGTGCAGTAGGTCTAGGGTTCGAGAGGTGTGATTATGATTGATTTGTCTGGAATGAGCTGGAGGGGGTATGTGTGGCTGGTTGGCGAAAGTTATGTAGCAATGTGGGCATGCAAGGAATGGCAAAGTGGCTTGATCATAGCACCCAGATTTGATTTTGCACAAAACCATATTATTGCAGGAAATCTGAAGGACAATTGTGTTGCCAGTTATGTGTGAGCGGTGAGTGGTGTTTTGGGTGAGGCTGGAGAGGGAGCGCAGAAGGAGGGTACTGTTCAATATGGGGTTGTTGTCAGGGTTGGCAGAACCTAGGTTGAAATCTCCCTGGTGGATGTTTGTGCGGGGGAGCTGTGATTGGAAGTAGTGAAGTCTGAACATTCAGTGTGGAAGTTTGGTTTGTGTGTTTGGAGGCGTTAAATGAGGTGGTTGAATGTGGGGTGTGGACGTTGGGCTTTGATATAAGAATCATATAATTACTTTTTCACTGAATTTCCTTTGAGTTAAATTTGTCAGACTGGTCCCCAAAAACCGACTGTGTGTTAGGGAGAATTATCATCTATGGCTGATTTCCCTCACCTAGTGAGTCCCCCAGCAGCTTTGCTGGACTTCTGGAGTTTATTTGTGTCAACTTGGTAAGAATGAGAGCTTTTCCCCCACTCTTACCTGTGTTTTGCTATGTGTTTATACCTGTTTTTGTGATTGGAGACTCTGAAGTACACCACTTCAGTAGTCCTCTTCTTTTTGTGTGTCACACAGCACCTTCAGTGCCGGTGGCACAGGTTTGTATTTGAGACTTCTCTCGACTCCATTTTCTGAGGCAACTACCGTCCCCCAGAAAAGGGTAAAGTTACCATTACCTTTACTTAGTCAATCTACCACAGATCCAGTACCCACCATCTTCCATGGAGTACTGGAAAGGGTTAATTTGTATCCCTTTTTATCTGTACCTCCTAGAGCATTGTTTTGCTCTTTTAACATTTAGACTTGGCTGGTGGCAGTGGTATCTACCCTAACTTTTCTACCGCGATTATATTAGATAAACGTGGTACTGTTCTTGGCTATTATATTAGCCTCGAACATAAACCCGCTTGACCAAATCGTCTTTCTTTTGGCTCCGGTAGGGTTTATTCGCCATTTCTTTTTGTTAAAGTCCTTCTTGTGTCTTACTTTGTGCGGCAAACTAGGTTTGCCTTCTTTGTTCACTGTCTTTTGGCGGGCTTCTGCTCAGAAGCCCTCCTCAAGGCACCTGGGTGTCTAGGTGGGCTGAGTGTGAGGGAGGGGTGTAGTCACTCCCTGCACAGGGTATCCTAGGAAACCCAAGTCCCACTTTGTCATGATTGGTCAGGGTAGTTGCTGGGTGATTGACAGCCAGGCTGTGTGAATGGGGGTTTTTCGCATAAAAGGCAGGTCTCTTGGGCTAGAAGTCAGAGAGTCGCCACTGGAACTACAAGGAACCGAAGAGAAGCGGAGAGAACGACGGCTCCTGCAACTACCCCGCCCTGCTTCAGTCCTGAGCTATCTTCCCTTCAACGACTTAGAGAAGATCCAGTCCGGAGTCTTCTTCCCTTGAGATTGGTGGGGATAACCAGCTCATCTTCTACAGCCAGAGGATCCTCTTCCTTGGTCGAAATCGCTGCACGTTGCTGTAGTGGTCCGGATTGCCACCTGAAGAGCCTTTCCTGTTTTTAAGGAGCGTACCTTTTATTCTGCGTCGCTGCTGCCGGCTTCATCCCAGTGTGGTGCAGACCCCCTTCAGACGTCCTCCTTCACAACAAAGCTCCAGGAATCGTGGGTCTGCGGGAAACCAACAGGAACAGCTGCCAGGGCACCAGCTGCACCATTGGAACAAGGTACTGTGTTCTGCTTGAGGAAACTGGGTGAATCCCTTTTCTTCATTTCCAAGGCTTGACCTTGTCTTCCCTCCTTCTTATAACGTTTGCTTCCGAACATTGACAATAACGAAGTGCTTTTGGCTACGTGGAATCGTGAACTGTCTGACTGTGTGATCTTCGGCAACAGGCCCCGGTGTCTTTCAACCCTGGCTCCGTCCCTTTGACTTTTGAACTCCTGTCTGAGTGTTTCTTGATTCTGCCTGCCTAACCAAAATATTGCCTGTGATTTTTGCCTCCAACTCCCTCTGGGTATCTCGGGTGCTAAGTGTGTTTTTGCCCCGGTAGCATTTCATGTCACGGATACGCGTTTATTTAGTAGACCGAACTGTCAAAATGTGATCGCAATTGTGTTCGCGGTAACGTGTTTTGTGCCTAACACCGGTTCATTCAAACACAAGGTACTTACCTTGAGACATACTGTACAAAGTGAATTGGTTAGTTGTAGTGTATTTAACGTGTGCTTTTTATTTGAGTTTAATAGAAGTGTTGTGTTAATAATGAATGGTTTAAAAATAAATGTACTTATATTTTTTACCAGAAACCTTGAGTCAGTGTTTGCTTGAGTCACAGTGATTGTGGTCCCTTTGTGTAATCTCTGCTACTGCTCATATACTCTGGAGATAAGCCTGGCTGCTCCGTCACTGCTACCACTCTGACATAGTAGTACAGGCTTGTACCAAAGGTAAAACTTGTATTGCCACCTGTAGTCTTAATTGTGTGTAGTGGTCCCTAAGGGCACAGGATTCTGCCTAACACTGTGCCAACCACTTTCTTCTGCATCATGTAACAAAACATTGCCGTAGGTCTGGTTTACGTTTGTTTGCTGGACCAGTGCATCATTTTCTGACCTAGTTTATGATTCATACTGTGGTCAATGGAATACAGGCTGTCTGGCCCTGGGCTGGTATCCCTACTAATTATTAATTTAGGTATTTATTGGTATCACTGTTTGTGGGTGCAGGGTTCGTAATTGCTGGGAGCTGTTTAGTTCCTGATTCTACCCTAGGAGAGCCTGGTTAGCTTAAGACCAGCCGTTACAAGGAGCTACGTTTGGCTCCCAGGCCAACTGGTGCCGTACAAGCATGCATATGTGACATTAATTTTGAGTGTTTGATAATGTAAATCATGAAAATAAAGAAGAATTGGGACACATACACATTTAAATATAATTGATCGTACATAATGGGCAGAAAGTTAAAGTGTGCATGTCCTGTGGAACTTAGATTTGCAGTGCGCTGTGTACTCGCTCCTGGTTCCCCAGCATTAGATCCAGCCTACTGGGTGATGCTTGACACCCAGGAGCTGATTTTAGCTCCTTCTCATTCAATCTTAATTTCGAACCCTGGAGTGTAATGTACAAGTGATAGCAACTCTGTAGGTTTGGTTAGATTCGACTCACAAAAAAGGAAGATACTTTTTTAGATCGTTGTATCGTTGGCACTGTTCGACGACACATCTGCACAAAACTTTCCAAAATTAATATACATCCAGCTTAACGTTTTGTGGCGTTCTTTCCACGGGGCAATATCTATAAAAGTCCCGAACTTACATTTTGCATGCAAACAGTCCTAGGCAGTTTTGCTCTTGCTTACAGCAAATAAAATAGCTGTATGGATTTGCACCAAGCCTGCACGAGAAGCTAGCGGTTTATCTCATTCGTGATTTTTAATTGGTCTGGTTAAAACCAAATCCCAAAACATAGCCAGAACTCCTCTATGTAGATTTTGGGCTCAATGCCCTTTTCACACTTCCACATGGCTTTTTTACCGGGCGGGGGGCACACTGGCCATTTCAGATCATGGTCTTGGGCCAAGCCTGCCCATTTTATTAAGGAGCAACCAGATTGGAAAATTTCTGGAGAATCCTTCAATGGCGCCCTTTAAATTGGGCAAACGGCTGACTTTTTTTGCATGAATTTTAGAAGGGACATATTACAGCCCTCTGGGGGTGCAATATACATATTGCCATATGCAGTAACCATGCGCAGTAGCCACGTGGGGTGGATTTTGAGTGCCTAGGGCATGGTCATAGGATGTACCCTGGGCAAAGTCCTCACGGGGAACGCCTTGGAGATGCCTTTGCAGTGACTGGGGGATGACCAGGCCAATAGGCCACTTTGGTCTCTGGGAGAAGGGATCCACTGGGAAAGTCGGTGAATTCAGATCGGTGTACACTGATGATGTAAATGGTGAATATTGTATCTTTTCTCCACTGGTTCCAGAAGCGGATTGTGACCAATTAACAGGCCCGTGGATGTGTAAGTTCACGTCAGCAGGAAGGAAGCGTGCAGAGTTGTGAAGATGTCATCGTAGCGCGCACGCAAACTGTTATGGTATTTCTGTTTTATTAAAAAGTGAGCGGCTAAAAATGTCCATTCCTGAAAAAGCTCCAGTTTAATGATTTGGTTATTTGGAGAGTGCACATTCCCCTGTTTGGCCTCGACTCTATAAAGTCAGTACACGTTAACGAATTGGTTACAAGCCGGCAGGCTTCAGGAATGCAGTGGACCATTAAAACGACATAAAAGATGGTAGATCCGACGTGATCCCCTCCACTCCTTCTGTCACTCCCCTCAATTGATAACACCCCATTTTTTACTATTGGGTCCATTATATTTGGCCGAATTTGTCCAGCAGAAATGTATCGGCCTGAAATTAACTAATTGTCTCTCTTGTGAATGAAAATTATGTTTTCTCCTTACAAGTACAATTCTGTCGCAATCATAATTTTATTTTTTTATTGTTCATTTATATAGCGCCTATACACTAAGTTTTTCAAAGCGCTCAAGGAAGGGAAGGGGAACAGTGGGTAAAAAACAACATTCATTCAGAGCCCTTGACTTTCTGAATGATGTTGGCTTGCACAGAGCAAGTAAGTGCAGGAATAAGTGCAAATGATACATATAACAGTGAAGATAACTCATTCATGTCTGACGACAGTCCTTAGTTTTTCCAAGTGCATTACACAAATCGGGTAAAGGTGGGTGGGTGGGGGAGGGAGGGAGGGCAGGGTAAAAACAGGCTGCTATACAATGCAACAATTTTATAGCAGTGTAATGTAGAGACAAAGGAGGGGCGTGGGTGTGTGTGAGGGGTTGGAGTGTAGGAAAGGTGGACTACTGGGCATTACTATGCTTCCGGGTAGTTGAGCAGATTAACCGGTATGGGGAATGGGAGGGGAGGTGGGGTGGAGAGGGAAGAGGTTTAGGGAGTTCAAACAGAAGGGGGGGACAGTAGACCAACAATACAAGGAGGAAGAAGAGAGGAGGTTGAAAGCAGAGAGGGTGAGGTAGTATGTGGAGGGCAGCAGGGGAAAAAAGGGTCAGGAGGTTGATGCTGCAACTGGACACAGCCAGATTCGAAATTGGCTAGGCAAGGTGAAAACAACATGCAGCAACTGGGCAAAGCCAGAATAGCGGTAGTCCAAATGAGATCGAATGTGAGGTGAGACAGTCCCAGGAGTGAGGGGAACAGGTCGAAGAAAAGTTTATTGTGGAAAACTGACCTTTAGAGAAGTGTAGGATGCACCATTTGATCTGTGAGACCGTGGCGTTTGGAGGTCTCCTCAGCCTCCATCTGCAGGGGGTAAGGGGTATGAGAGGGCCAGCAGACACAGCCAGGCAATGGACAGGGGAACAGGCAGGGCCTTTGGAAACAGGCCTTTGGTATCAGGGGCCGGCTTCCACCTACCGGTCCCTGATTGGTCCAGATATCAGGCCCCACGACCAATCAGAAGGAAGGGAGGATAGCTCCGGGGCAACGTGCTCGCCTTGGAAGCAAGACAACATGGAGCACCTCAGGTTTGATCCCCGTGTCCGCGCTTAGAAACCTTTGGGTATTAAGCACGTTATAAATAACCTATCATATCATAAGGTGCGGCCAGGCCGCCCAGCAATGAGGCAGGCAGCACACCAGGTCGGCCATGATGGAAGGTGCTTTCTTTCCCGCACCTCGTGGCACAGGCCCCAACAAGGAGGCAATATGTGCAAAAGGCAGGGAAATGGTGATTGGAAGCGCAGTGGCTGGATGGCAAAGCCCAACAGGGCCATCAGGTGGATAAGCCGCTGTCTTTGTCGCGCTCGCACTGAGCAAAAGATGTTGTCGCCAGGTAGTACATTTCATCTTCGACCCTCTGCATGGTTGCAGGATGTTAAAGCAGCCCTGAGACCTCGGGTGGAAGACGTCTGGTGGTCATCTGCTAGGAGTAGAGTGAAGGAGGGACAGAGGAACAGACGGGAGCATTCAGAAAACCATCATTCAGAACCATAACATTCATAAAACCATCATTAATTCTTAAAAAAACACGTTACCAACATATCTACTAGATAAAAAAACAGCTGGAATGAATCAGCTTCACTTATTAGAAAAGTGCTCTGTGCTACAGGTACAAAAAATCATTAATTGACGTGTACATAAAAAGCAAGTACTCCACAAAGGGGGAAGACTCCACTGAAAATGTTATCAAGGAATTCTGGCATTCCTTCACTTATTAGAGAATCTTGAATACATTTACTTGTTGGAAAAGAGCTAGGTTCTACAGTATAATAATACGCAAGGTGGCTGTACGCATGGCACTTGTACCACAAAAGTGGGGGACTCTGCTTTCATTTATCAAGGACAATCTGAATTTGTGTCTCTTCAAAAGAGTTTCCTCGCTTCTCAAGTATAAAAAGTATATTAAGAAATGGCATCGTTAGCCACATACCCCTTAACAATCTCCTAGATGGCTGGGTTCATTCTGTTAGGATGTGTTTCAGTTAAGTTGCTTCTACGAGCACACGCAGCCTGTGAGCTTTTTCGATGTTATGTATAGGGCCAATACATTCAAGCGTATTTAGGATTTTCTCAGCTATGCCATGGGTTGCTTCATGAGCGTAAGCTATTTAATAAATCTCACCAACCGCGTGTATGCATTCAACTGTGCCTCATTTTCTATTATATCCCATCTTTTCATTTTTGGTTTAACTGTGTTGTAGTTCTCCCAGAGATAACTAGATTCAATATTTTTCTCCTAGTGGTAAACTCTCACATGAGCAGATAAAGTCTTTCATGTATGTCCACTTGATTGATTTCGTCATTTTCCCAAGCTCATTATACAGAATATTTTTGTTCGTAGGAGGCGGTAATATTTTTTATAGAAGTTCAGTTTATCTCATTTCACTATTGATATTATCGTTCTGGGACCTAATTCCGCTCAGATCGCCGATGTAGTAGTTGAAGGTGGCAATCTCAATACTCTCCTCACTACTGCATTCTGTCACTGTCACCAAGAATGCCACTGGTTTGGATGGAGAGAAGAACACTGTAGGAAATAAATGTGTTAAAAAGAATTGTGTGTGTCAGAGGATTGGGGGCATGTCATGATATCACAATGTTGGAATTGGTGAGTGGGTCTTGGGGCAGCTCTTTGGTACTGACAGCATGAACAGGTATTTTACATGTTAATGCTGGCATATATTGGTCACTGGCAGCATGAAAGTGGCGCTGAGCTGGATTATTAGGTTGACTTGCCTCTTGATCAACTTGAAGCACAAGGAGCATGAAACCATGTTTTACATGGCAATAGTAACATATATTGTTGGGCACTGGCGGCATTAAAACATGTGTTTTACTGGGAAACACTGACGTATAGAGTTGATAGGCCTCCTGATTTTTCTCTGGGTACAGCCTGCATGCCAGTGTTGCAAAGCACTTCAGTGTACTGCTGGTGAGCTGTCATCTACTGACATTTTTTCATATGTTTCCCTACAAAAGAATTGTGTGGCTGTAACATGTCAACATATTATTTAATTAAAACATACTTGGGGAGAATCTCCCCCCACCTTTCCGGATCCCCTTAAATATATTGCACCAAAAGATTCTCGGAGCACATCATCCAGAGGACTCATAGTGAATAATAATTCACAAGTTTTGTATCTATTCCGATTACAGTTACTCCGTTAGTTGCATGTGACACATAGGCTGACACCCACTAGCCAATCTATTGTGTTCATACTGAGGATCAACTAACCTTCACACAACACTCATTATGTAGCCAAGATTCTCCTGAGCTGCTTATGCAATATTCTACGACAGGCAGAGATATCCAGCAGGACAAAACCTAGCAAAATGTTTCGGGCTCACATGAATGGGCCAAATATAACACTTACTCCCTTGCACTCTCAAAATTCACTTGGCCAAATTACAGTCCTTCTCAACTATCTGTCCAAAAAGACTTGCGTATACTCCCTGGCTCTGAGCACTAGCTTAGCAAGCATAGGAATACTTTTTGACTAAAATCAAAAGGGATGTGGAGGTAAAATGCTGGCATAGATGGGACCAAAAAATGTGGAACCATCGACCAGTGGATTATATGACCACATAATGTTCCGGAAGCCAATACAAATGTTTTGCATCACATCATTTTTCTCAGTCTATCCTCTGTGGGCAACCACTCAACAAGAAACTTCACAGAAACTTCACAGAAACCAAGGATTTATGGACCGTCAAAGTCATATGGAATCCAACAGTATTTTTAGCTGTGAAAGACACCATTAGTTTTTGTTTTTTTTGTTTACCTTGCCAACTTCATGCAAATCACACCCCCTGTTCTCTCCCTCCAAACTTTTCAGGTCCCTGTTTTTATTTATGAGGTTTTTTTAGAGTAAAGACACAGCCTCATAAATCAACGAAGTACCATACACTGAAGACATGACAACCCCTGAAGGCTTTTATAACAAATTATTAGAAGATCTCCACACAGAATTGCAAGTACAATGAAACTCAGACTGTGGACATGTTGTTCATTAAATGCCTTAATGTGGTTACTGTAGGCATAGCCTTCCCATATGAAACACCAAGAAAATGGTTCTCCAATCGCAGCGTAGGGGGGAAGGGGAGGCGCCAGAATATACTTCAAAAGGCCAGTCCAAAAAAAACCTTCAAATATTCACTAGTACAGCCGCCGTAAACACCTCAAAATGGTCTTCAGACACTGTAGTCGAAACACTGTTCAATAGGCCTCCATAACACCTCACAATAGCGCTCTGAAAAAGAGTTTCGGAAATCTAAAATATGTCCATAAACACTTGTCAAAAGGGCCCATAAACATATTGCAGTGTTTTTCACCCATACCTCAGTAGTGCCTTTAAAAGTGTCTTGAAATCGCTGCTAAATACTTATCAACATGGCCCCAACCTACTAAAGAAATGTTCACTAGGGCACCCAAACACCTCCATATGGGTGCTAAACAGCTCTCAATAACGACCACTAATGATTATGAATTAGACCCCAAAACACCTCGATTTTTTTTTTCTTTTTAAAAGTATTTTATTGGCATTTATATAAGTACATAATAACCATCAAACGGTAACATAACAAACAAACAACTAATTAACTACCACAGTCTTCGCAGCTCAACATGTTGTTCTTAATTGTGGTGGGGGGGAGAGGGGCCGGTAGTCGGAGTACCCAAGGTCGCGGGGGATGGGTTTCCGGTTGTCCATTCTTGGGGGTAAACCTCAGGCAAGTCTCTGGCAGGGGTGAGAGCTCAGGGGGGTTTGTGATCCGAGGCGTATTGGATGTCGCGCAACAGGGCCTTCCATGATTCTAGGGTGTCATTGGAGTCATCATTGTTTGAGTGGATTCCATCCTGCCAGGCTCTGGTCGCTGCCTCTGTCCACTTTTCCAGGTCCTTAAGCCAACGTCCGTGCTTCGGGCCCCCTGGTGATTTCCATGCCATAGCTATGGACCTTTTTGCGAGGATGCAGGCTAGGTCCATTAGTTTGACCAGGTGTTTGTATTTGCTGAGTCTGGGATGGGCTCCCAGTAAGCATTCCTTTGGGTTCCACTCATATCTTGTGAGTCCCGCTTTGGTGCAAGTGCTTTCCACCATGGACCAGAATTCCGCCGTTTTGGTGCAGGTCCAGAACATGTGGATCATGTCCGCTTTATCATTTCCGCACCAGGGGCAGTTTGGTGATGCTTGTTTATTAAAGGTAGCAACTGTTAGTGGGGTCATGTATGTTCTGTATAGCACATTCAATTGAACATGTTTGAATCTAATGTTCCTCGACACCTCTTTGGGGTATAGTAGTATTCGCTCCCATTCACTGTCAGTTAGTGTGGTCCCTAATTCGGTTTCCCATTTTTGTCTCAGGCATGCGCTTTTGAGATTGGGTCTATCATTCAGTTTGATGTATAAGCGGGAGACCAGCTTCCAACCGTCTGCTAGATCGTACATCTCCTGGAGGAGGGGGTCCGGCGGAGGTTCCTCTGGCCAGACAGGCTACTCTGCCCTGGCTGTCCGCTTGAGGTGGTTGTACTACAGGAATTGGGTGTTCGAGATGCCTTCATTAGCTTGTAACGATTCAGGTTCTCTGAACATGCCGTCTTCAAACAGGTCACCCCATGTGTAGATTCCGTATCTCTCCCATTTCCTGGCTGTCGCTAAGGCTGCCTGAGTTTTGCATACATCCGTTGGGATTGTAGGGATGTTTTAATTGTCGAAGGAAGCCAATTCTGGCCCATATCTGCCTGCCCAGGGTAACAATCATGGGAACTTCGGATGTTTGTTTTGTCGGGTTCCAAAGCATTTCCTTGGGGAATAGCTTGGAGGTCACAGGAGCCCCACTTCGGCTGACGGGTCATCGGAGAGCCATTTCGTCACGTGGCTGAGCTGTGCAGCTAGGTAGTACCTTTGCAGATCGGGTAGTTGTATCCCTTCTTCCCTGTACGGGAGCGTAAGTGTAGACAAAGAGAGCTTGTGTCTGGATGACCCCCATATGAAGTCCTTGATTAGAGAGTCCAGTTTCTTGAAGAAGGGAGGTCTGATGTAGAAGCAGACATTCGTGAAGTGATATAAGAAACGGGGGAGAACTATCATCTTGACTATTGCCGCTCTGCCCATTACTGCCAGTGGTAGCTTCGACCAAAAGTTCATGGATTTGCGGAGGGCTCTTACTGCTTTTTCAGTGTTGTGATCGTGCGTGAGCGCAGGGGTATGACACACTTCGATTCCCAGGTACTTGAACTTCTCTAATTGCCATTGTATCCCGACTTCTGGAAGGTCGGACTTATCCAGACCCCTGAGTCTGGCCAGTGGGAACGCACACGACTTTAGCTTGCTAAATGTTGTCCCAGAGTATCGGGCATAGTTGTCGAGGATGCCCAACGCGACTTGTGCATTGAGCTGAGGGTTATTCAAATACAGGAGGACGTTGTCTGCATACATGGATATTATGGCATGGTCACTGCCCAGCCCACTGCCCGCGTCGAAGTGTTGTTTCCTGAAATAGGCAGCCACTGGCTCTAGGCCCAGTATGTATAACATCGGGGACAACTGGCATCCTTGTCTCGTGCCCCGCTGTATCAGCCAGGCTTCGGACACCGTCCCTCCAGTCTTCACTCTCGCTGCCGGTGTATTATACAATACCTCGACCCATTTTACAAAGCCCTCGCCTAAGCCGAATTCCCTTAGCGCTTCGATCAGCCACTCCCAGTAGATGGAATCGAAGGCTTTTATAGCGTCTAGCGATAGCACTGCTAGGTCCTCATCTCGATCATAGGTCTCTGCCATGATGTGTTGGAGCCTCCTCAGGTTCGCGGTAGTATTGCGTCCTGGAACAAAACCATTCTGGTCCTCGTGAATCAGGGTTCCTACCACCCTCGCCAGCCTCTTAGCCAGAATTGTGGTCAGGATCTTGCAGTCATAGTTTAGCATGGCGATTGGGCGGTATGATTCACAGTTTTCGACAGGTTTGTTGGGTTTAAGTATAGGGATGATAATTGTTTCTTTCATGGAGTTGGGTAGGATTCCGTTTTCGTATGCCTCCATATACACCTTGTGGAGTATTGGGGCAAGGGTCGCTTCATACGCTTTATAGAATTCTGGCGGAAGCCCGTCACTCCCGGGGGTCTTGCAAGTGGATAGCGATCTAATCGCCTCTGTCACGTCTTCTGGAGTGATTTCCGCGTCCAGTAGCTTGCTTTGGGCCTCCGTCAGTCTTGGGAGCTCAATCTCAGCCAGTGTAGCCCTTATATCCTCCACTGGTATTTTGGTGTTGTGGGCCTACAATTTGGAGTAGAAGGCCACAAATGCAGAGTTAATATCTTGTTGCGTCCTGTGAGTTATCCCCCTTTCGTCAGTTATGTCAGTTGGGAGGTGCCTTGGGAACTCGCGTTTGCACAACCAGGCCAACATTCTACCAGGTTTATCTGCTTCTTTGTGTGCCCTGTCTATGTAGGTCGTGTAGTCGAATTTAGACAGTCTATTCCAGGCCAAAAGGCACTCCTCCCGTTTCAGCGTCCGGCATGATGTCGATTTAGGATTCCAGGTGTGTAATCTTATTCTCCAGTTCCAACTTCAGATGCTTGCGGGTGCCACCAGCACCGGATATAACTTCTCCCTGTGTTACAACCTTCATGGCCTCCCATAGTGTGCTCCAACTTGACACTGAGCCTGTGTTAATGTCTAGGTATTCCTCAAGTTTAGCACCAAGTTCCTCCTTAAATGCGTGGTCTGTGAGTGCTGCGGGTGGCATTCTCCATAGCGGGATTGGCGGTCTGGGTCCTCTAGGAGCCCATTGCATAATCAGCGGAGAGTGATCGGATATGTTTCTGCCTAGATACAATGTGGAGTCTACTTGTTGAGCCAGCTCACGATCTATGAACAAATAGTCTATCCTCGTGTGGACCTTGTGCGGGGCCGAGTAATAAGAATAGCACCTCTCGGTGCGATGTTGTTCCTTCCAGATGTCCACTAGGTCGAGCTGCTCTATTGTGGTGTTTAGCGTGTTAGATGCAGGGTTATTTAAATGACGGGGGGGTCTGATCTGTCCATAGCTCCGTTCCTGATGCAGTTGAAGTCGCCACCCCATATGAAGGCACTCTCTCTGCGAAGAATCATTTAGCACTGAGTTTTTCGAGGTGTGAGGGTATTCCGTGTTGCGGAAAGTATGAGTTCACCAGGCAGACTGGCGTGGATTCGATAGTGCCCCATATTATTAGATATCTGCCCTCATTGTCGGCTTCATAGTCCAGTAGCTGGAAGGGCACAGTCGGGTTCACCCACGTGAACACTCCTCTAGCAAATTTGGAGTATGGCGCCCCTCTTCCGATCCCACCCCATCTTTCGGATAATATGGCTGTGGATTCTTCCGTGAGGTGAGTTTCTTGAAGCATCGCTATCGATACCTTTTTCCTGTGCAGGTAAGAGTGGATCCGATTCCTTCTCGGGTACTTGCCCATACCCCTCACATTCCACGTCATCACCTCAAGTTGGAGTGCCATTGAGTTGGGGTCTTAGTTTCATCTTTCCGGTCGCCCCAGTTTTCACGGGGCGGCCCTTTCTCCAGGTGGTAAGGCTCTCCCCCTGGGTTCTGGTGTTTTCTCATCCTCGGACCCCAAGGGCCTCCGGTCTCATGCTTCCCCTCTCCTAATATTTCGAGGACTGTGGTGTGAACAGAACAATTAACAAAACTGGAACTGGTGTGCCCAGCAATGACAAGTTCCTGCTGGTGCTCAGGCGCTCTCGTACCGTCAGGACCCATCCGGGTGTCAGGCACGAGGGAGTTCGGTCAGGCAACTGGCCTGTCCTGAACTGTTCGTGGGGGTAGGGCTTTGTGCCTGGCGTGGGCCGAGTGAGGGCCGCATCTACGTTGCTAACTGTTGAGTGATTTTACTTTCTCTTTGGTCATTTGCCTTGCGTCCGAGTTAGCTTTATGAGTCATGGATTCGTCCATGCCTCAAGCGCAGGGGATTCTTCAGTGTTCCGTGGGTTGAGGATCCTTATCTGCGGCTAGATTGTTGTCTTCCAACCACATGTTTGCAGCTGCTGGGTATTCCAAGAAGATCGCCCTCCCCGTGTGGATCACTTTCAGTCTGTAGGGGTATAACAGCATGTACTTCAGGTTCAGTTGCCTAAATCGGGCATTAGTTCCTCTCCCGTTGGACTTTCGGGGTAGATTGTGATCCTAGAGCTCCCACGATCAATGGGGCCCTCCTCTCTGGAGTGCCGGAGGATGGTCTCTCTATCCTGGAAGTTGAGTACTTTAGCGATTATAGGGCGAGGACGTGAGCCCGGCGGGGGTCTCTTCTGAAGTGATCTAGGATCTATCTCCTCAGCCCTGGCCTCAAGTGTGAACACCTTTCGTTCCAGGTCCAGTACCTTAGATTTCAGCTCCGCTGTGTCGTCTGACGTCTCTTTTATGGTTGTTTCTGTAGTGGTCACTCTTTCTGTTAGGTTGCGGGCATCCTGGCACATGAGTTGTAGCTCGGATTTGAACTCCCCGATTCTGGAATCTATTAATGTGCGCAGTGATGCAATTGCCTCCAGTACCTGGGCTTGATTTTCGGGGGAATCCACCGGTTTTGCTGGGGGAGGTTCGGGGGTGGAAGTGCGTGGCTGCGGAGGAGTTTTCACTTTAGCAGATACATACGTGTCCATGGTGCTTGTTTTCATCTTATTCCTGGCCGCCATGATAAGGGGCGTTCAGAGACGCCACTCGGTTGTGTGGGGCTAGATGGTAGTGGACGTTGCTTCCTCAGCAATGACCCCACCAGCCCGGTGATTTTGGTGTGCGGTCTGGGGGAGCTTATGGTTCCGGAGGTGGGGTGGTCCGTTTTTCGCGGGATCAGTGTTCAAGTTCTCGGAGGGGCATACAACAGCACATGTTCGATTGGTTTATGCCCTCACCCAGTGCTCGCCTCACCTCCACCTTCTTTTGCTGTCGATGGCGGGGCTCCCTGCACCAGGGGGTCAGTGTGTCCACTCACGGTGTCGTAGTCCAGGGCCCGGGCCCAGTCTCCCCGGACGGGAGCGCCCGGTTGTCTCCCCGGGCGGTAGCTGTAGCAACAGAAGATCGGACCCGGGTGGAGGGGGAGGCTCCTCCTCCTTGTTTCGGTCGTGGCAGCAGCTTGTGGGTCGGCTTTGCTGCGAAGGCGGCTAGCGTTTTCCTCCGGCATCGGCTTCAAGAGATGGCCGCCATCTTAGGTCCCGCCAGCAGAGGGGGTGGGGGGGGCCTTTGCCGGGAAGAATCCGTGGGTCTGGAGGTCCGAACCCAGGAGAAAACCACAGTATTGTGTCCGGGGTCGGTTCTCCTTCCCTCGGAACCAGTTCTTTCCGTCTCAGGTGTGATTACAGGCAGGCAAAAGGATCAAGATACGGCGTCTCGGCCAGAGCACGGCGACTCAGCTTCCACTCACCATGAGCTCCAGGCCTCGCCCCCAACACCTCTATAGGGCACCATACAACACCTCCCAAACAATCTTCCTCAATGGAATCCCCCAAAGTCACTCCAAACTGTTCTGAACAAGACTTCAACCTGTAATCACTCAACAGCACCGCAAAGTATTCACCTGGATGCTTCCCCCATCCCCCTGATGTACCCAGTAAACCGTCCCGAATATTCATCCATAGATTGCCAAATTGCATGTAAATATTCGTCCAAATGCCCCCAAATACAATTGAGATTGGTGGGAGGCTCCACATAGCTTCCAACACTCGTCACCAGGCAGTGTAGATCCCACGTGATGTTTCTGGGGTAGTCGCTGTCGCTGAGCATGAAGTCCAACCTAGATCATTATATTTTGAACTCGTGTTCTTTGCAACTTTATTAACAGGTGCTGTGTTCACTTTGAAGAAGAGGCTGTACAGTAACCAAAGTGTTAAATTGCTGCTATCCATCCCTCCTCCCCCCAACCCTCTATCCTCACCTTTGTGCAGCCTATACGTCAGAGATGGCTCCATTCATGATTGAACTTCCCAGGGTGTGGACTGTTAATGTTTCTAATGGCGCACCCCTAAGATGATAGGCTCATTGGTGGCACTAACGTCTAATTTGTGGAACTATGTCTCACAAACATATGATACCATCTACCACTCGAACGCTTACAGTGAAATTGCACCTGCTCTTGAAAGCATGCAATGCAAGGTTTTATCAGCAAATCTTGCTTCTTATCGGAGGACTTCCCCAAATGATTGAGCTGTTGAACCTTGAGTCGTGAGTTTGCCACTTGAGTAAGCAGGCGTTTACATATTTCTATTATCCAAGATGTGCTCTCTGGGACCTTCAGATGTGAAGACCTCACACACGCTCCCATGATCCATAGCGATCATGCAATCCCATCCAGCACTACTGCCCCGTCTATGTTATAAATGGCTTCTTGCTAATCGAAAAAGCAAGTAGCACTTCCAGGGCTCCAGATAAGTAGCGTTACTACTACATTTTTCTCCCTGAAATCGGGTTAATATGCTCAAGAAAATAAAATGGCGAATTAGTCAGTACACGGGTGCCTGCCCCACGATGCCTTCTGCACTGCTCCCCAGATGCAACATCCCTATAACGTGCCACAATCAATGGGAGCCTTGCAAATAGGTTATCTGATCTTATGTCAAGCAAGATATCAAAATTAGCTATTAATGTAGAGGAACTACTCGATTTAAAGAAAGTACGGAATATAACTCTGTTTAACATTACAAATCTATTTAAAAAAAAAATACTGGAGTTGAAAATGGGAACTACCTTTTTACTCCATAAAAATTCGATTTGCTTCCATCTTCCAAAAAATATTTCTGCTTCAATCATTTATAGCGCATTGAACACTGTCAGTGGGGACGCATCATGGTCCATTCGCAAGTCCTCGAGTGGTAGTCTCTGTTGGAAGACTGGTGCAGGCCTTCTTTGGGAATAGCCGGGAAGATAACTCGGGGGCAAAGCAATGCATGCAAAATTGGTTGGTCGCACGGGCGGGTGCATGAAGCGCTATATAAATCACCAATAATGTGTTTTCATTATTTATCTTGAATTGCGCTACCTTTGTTACAACATTGATATGTGTCTGGGTAGTAAGTTCATCGAGGGTGCATAATAACATGGCCCTTGGTTCCAGCATCCCATAGTCTGCATGAAATAGTGAGGTGTAGGTCTTATTACATAAGCGATTGCTTGCCGCAGTGATATATAGGTGTGGGACGTCATTGATGCAAGTAAATCAGATTTATTTTTGCACCCAGGCCTTACTTCACTGTTGGTCTAAATGAGCAATCGCCTTTATTCCTGTTTTCAAGGGTTAGCAATTGCCTGGGTACCTTTTTAGCACATCATGAATTGTGCTAACCTATGGGGTGCCTCCTATATACTGACTGTTCCATAGAGGCTATACAGTGGCTCTGTAGGAGCCCCCATCAAGAGTGCACGCTGACCAATTACCCCTTTCTGCTTATATTTACTTTAGATGCACCGTACATCTGTTGGACCCCAGTCTCATTTAGCTTTTATACTAAATGGATACTGACTGCATTACATATTTCCTTAAAGTTTTACAAGATAAAGAAGTTGTATCTAACATGCATATTAAGTTGTTATAGTAAATTGGGGTGCAATCTGTTGGTGATGCAAACCACAAATGCAAGGTGCACAAAGAGTAATCAAGACCATATACTTGCCTCTCCGTTTGAGCCCTTATCCCCTTTTGCGTTGGCTTTGTGTGAACTGTTGGGCTGCGTGAATAACCTTGCACTGATAAGGAGTACTTCAATCACTGACACCAGTATAACAGATCAGAGACTAAGCTGTCTAGTGAGGTCCGGCGAGAGAGTATTTTACTCTGGAAGCTCTCTCTGGTGGTTATTTGCTGAACAATCAAGAGCATGGACTGAGGCATGATGGATACAGAAGATGGATGATATATAGATAGGTGGATGGATTTCTGTATTACAAGATGCAGGGTTGTGGGGCTGTTGGGAGACTGGGTAGAATGGTTACCATACAGATGGATGGATGTACATATGTGCTGCACTACATGCTTTAGAAGGACAGAACCCTATTTTGTGTAGGGAGTTCAGAAGACGTTTACGTTCTGAGAACAGAATTCTAATCTCCTGCCACAATGAGGCCAGGCGCATTGCACACTCATGTCGAAACATCCTGTGGGCACCTCTCACAGGGAGGCACACTCATGTTACAGTAGAGGAAAGGGGAACTATTCGGCAACTGCTCTTGTGACTGGACAGTAATATTTTGAATGTGGAGATGAGAGAGGCTCAACATTAAGAGTGAGCTAGAAATATAGGGATTGTGGCGGTAGACCGAAGAGCCTGGGAGAGGAAATGAGAATGCATGGTTTAGAGGCTTCCACTGAAAAGCAGCAAAAGTGAAATTTGGCACAGGCCAGACGAGGAACAGATCAACAAAGATAAAAAGAAAAGCTTAACCAGGACATTAGAGTAGAGAAAACGAAAATGCGGATGGAAATGGGACTTTTGGTGGCCTGAAAGTTAGCAATGGGTAGATTTTGCAGATGTTCCGAAGCTGGAAATGACAAATGGGTGCAACAGAAGTTGTGTATAACCAATGTGGGGGGCGGGGATCATAAAGTACCTCTAGATTGCAGGTAAATTAAGAAAGGCGTGGTTTTAGGAGATTGAGCGGGGAAGAATACGTGCTTTAGTGGAGGCGAGAACTTTTAAGCATTTAGTGAAAGATGGCAGTCTGAGTTAGTTTGGTATTGTTGATCAGAAAAAACATGGAAAAGAGACAAAGGTTTGCATCTCATGCGTATAAAAGTAAATTCTGAGTCCATAAGAAGAAATAATAGAAGAAAGGGGAATGGTATAGTAGAGCGAGAACAGAAGGGGACCAAAACAGAGCCTGTGGGGGCACAGAAGAAAGGGGTGGGGGAGGGGTAGAATTAGAATTTACTCGCCCTGATCACCAAGTTAGTGCAGTTTGAGTATTTTCTTTCTGCTTATCTTTGAAGTACAATGGATATACGAGACACATTTCATCGGTAAAAGAAAAAGTGATGCCTCCATAACCAGCCATCCTAAAACAACGAGGAACATTTCTGGAAATTAAGACCTAGATAATAGTGAAACGTTTAATGAACCAAACTGCACAGCATTGGGAGAGAGAGCTAGAAAAACTGTCACAGCTGAATGGGTCAGCTGATAACTTGGAGCCCAGATTTAAAGTTAAAGGGTTTTTATTTTTGGAACACAAAACTACTAAGGGATTAGGTTGCATGGGAAACCGCGCGATGGGGAACACAAAGAACACAGATATGATATATAAGGCGCCTGTACACAAGTGTTTCTAGGCACGACGAGACAAGGGAGGGAAGACCGTGAGAGGACAAGATAAATGATCTTACTAGGCCTTGTGTCATTCAGATCGTAGGAGAACGAGAAGTGCAAGGGGAAAGGGAGGGGGAAGTGCAAGGAAGAGGGGAGGGGAAAACGGGGCAGCAATGCTTTCAGTAAGTGCAGCCAGGGCAGCGCAGCTTTGGGTAGTGCAAGGAGACCAAGGGATTGTAGAGTTACAGTTACATCCCCTAAGTGCGTGATAGGCCCGGAGGCAGTGCAAGGGTGACTGATCACGAAAGAGCCTGGTACCCAGTGAGACTCTGAGGGTAGCTAAGCAACGAGTTGGTACAGCAGACAGATAGGTCAGGTAGGTCAGCAGGGGAGGGAGAGAGAGAAAGCAGAGAAGAGGAATGTTTTGAGCTGCTTCCGGAACTTCAGGTGGTCTGGCTCAAGTTTGAGAGTGGCAGGGAGGCCATTTCAGAGAGAGGCATCTGCAGAGGAGAGGGATCTACCCCCCACTGTCTGCCTGGAAAATCATCTAACCCATAGAGAGTTGGAGGTAGCTGAGCAAAGGCTCGGGAAGCAGGGTATTTTGGAAGAGAGCGTTGGATGTAGTGCAGGCCCTGGCCTCAGAAAGCCTTGTGGACAATGCAAAGGGTCTAGAACTTGGTCCTTGCAGCCGCCGGGAGCCAGTGGAGAGATTTCAGGGCTGGAGAGATACAGTGCCTGGGCTTGAGGCAAGGATAAGTCTAGCAGTCCTGTTCTGGATTAGTTGCAGAGGGCGGAGAGTAGAGGAAGGCAGATTGAGAAATAGGCTGTTGCAGTAGTCCAGCCTAGAGACAACCAGGGCTCTGGAGACAGTGAGCTTCTGGGGGAAAGTGACAAAGGGAAGAGTCCCTTTGAGGAGGTGCAGCTGGCAGTGGGTCTTCTTGGCGACATCCGAGATGTGAGGAGAGAAAGAGAGAGTGGAGTCGAAGATGACCCTAAGGTTTTTTGCCTCGCAGGAAGGTGAAAGAAGAGGGCCCAGGGCGGGCAGCTAGAGTGAGAGAGGGGGGGCAGGGGTCCGAATGAGAAGGATCTCGGTCTTGCTGGCATTAAGGCAGAGATCGTTGGAGACGCACCAATCCTGAATCACAGAGAGACAGTCAGGAATGAGCAAGAAAGGAGAGGAGAGGAGAGGAGGCTGAGTGGATCCTGAAGGAAAGCAGTGTCTCATCAACATAACACTGAAAGTTAAAGGAGAAGGTAGAGATCAGGTGGGCCAAAGGGGCCAGGTAGAGGTTAAAAAACCAGGGTGAGAGGGTATAGCCCTGGGAAACGCCACAGGTAGAGAGAGAGTGGGGGAGAGAAAGGGACCAAGTTGGACCTGTGAGGGGCAGTTCAAGAGGAAGGACTTTAGCCACTCCAGGGCCTGATCCGTGATGCCCAGGTTCTCACTGAGTCAATTGATGAGGATGGCGTGGTTGACAGTGTGGAAAGCAGAGGAAAGATCAAGGAGGATGAGGACAGAAGGAATCAAGGTTGGAGAGCAGATCTTCATGGGTGTTCAGGAGAGCAGTTTCCGTGCCGCTGGCAGCTCTGAAGCCAGACTGATGGTCATGGAGACAACCAACAGATTCAGTGTGGAGAGTAAGCTGGGAGATGGCCAGATTTTCCAAGAATTTGCCCAGGTAAGGGGTGATGGAGATTGGGCGATAGTTTTCCGGGCAGGTAGATGGCTGCTTGAGGAGGGGCTGCACAATGGAGTGCCTCAGGGGAGAGGGGAAGTTCCAGTGGTGAAAGAGTGATTACAGAAATCGGCCAAGGCTGGAGCGAGGGTGTCAATATGGTCCTTGATGGTTCTAGAGGAGCAGGGGAGCACCTGTTTGGAAGACACTTTCATAGATCGGACTTGTCTAGAAACCTCGTCAGGTGTTGTCTGGGAGAAAGGAGTATGAGAGGGAGAGATGGCCAAAGAGGGAGGGGGGGGCGAGACAGGGAGAGGAAGAGGAGGTAGAGGATAGGATGTACTGAGTTTTAGAGGAGAAGTGAGAGGCCAGAGCCATACATAGGACTTGGAAGGGAACAGGAGAGGTATAGACTGCAACAGGATTGGCCAGTTCCTTGCAGATTTTAAAGAGTTTGGGCGTGTTGTTAGAGGCCGCAGCGACGCAGGCTTGAATGTGTGCTCTCTTCTTGGACAGGACAGAGAGTCTGTATTGCCTTTGAAGCAGACGGCAGGCCAGTTTCAGAGGATGAACCCAAAGCCCTCCACTTTCTCTCAGCCACCCTGCACTTGTGTTACAGGACGTTGAGGTCTGAATCATACCAAGAGTTGCGCTTGGATGTAGGCTTCAGCCGGATTCTCATGACAGGGGCGAGGATGTCCAGGGTGTTGGAAATAGAAAGATGCAGATTAGAAAGGGCTGTGTCAGGGTTGAGTCAGCCACAGGAGTGGGAGGAGCAGAGAAAGTAGAGGCAAATGCATACACTGACACACGATTCATGGGCTGAATGACCGAGAAGGTAGGTGGCAGTGCTGGGGGGGACTTTGCCTGAGGGATAGAGAGTTTCAGATCAGAGGAGAGTAGAAAGTGGTCAGTCCAAGAGAGAGGCGTTATGAGAGGGTTAGAGAGGCGAGGGATGTCTGAGTTGATGAGGACATCCAAAGTATGTCCGGCAGAGAGTGTCGGGCCAGAGGGCAGAATGGAAAGAGAGAGAGTGTTGCAGAGGTTGCGGAAAAGCCCAGAGGAGGGATTAGAAGCATCTAGGTGGATGTTGAGATCTCTATGGAAGAGAAGTTGAGAAGTAGAGGCAAGGAGAGATCGGCCCATTCTGAGAGGAAGAGGGTGAACTGGCCAGGTGGCCTGTATATGGAGAGAGGTCAGGAGAGAGAGAGCCTGCAGACCAGGCATTTAAAGGAGGAGTAGGCTAGGTAGGGATGACAGAGGCCGGTACCCACTCTGGAAAGATCAGGGCTACTCCACCTCCAGGTCAGTTGGTTCTGGGTTCGGAGAGGATCTTTTAGCCCACAGGGAGGAGTGTCAAAACCCATGAAAGAACTGGCCGTAAACCATGTCTCGGTGAGAGCAAGTATACACAAAATGAGAAATTGATTACTCCTCTTTACGCCAATGGCAACTGGATTGGTGATGCTTTCATGCAATAGTCATATTTACATTTGTACACATAGGTTTTGATAACTTATAACAAACCCAATGAACCAAAACAATTAAGTTGTGGGACCAAACATCAACCTCATTTAAAAAAAATAATGTATTACATTTCACTATGTGTAAAACAATAACCAAACTGGACAAGATAATTTCATTTGTTATAGTTTGCACATCTAAAAATCACAAATAACCACAAAATACAAAGAAAAACAAATTTCATAGGGGTGAGAATTACAAAATTTGTGATCAGTAATCAAGTAATTTGTATCAGAAACCTCCTCTTATTGTTGTAGGTTTTTCAGATTGTTGACATGTTTCGGCCTCATTTTACACTTATCCCTAGTGTCTTTGTCGATATAAATATATAAATATAAGGGCCATCTTCAGGACAACATTTCTTGAATTTAATAGTTGATTCTTGTATACCCCAATAGTTGGTGTTCATAAAAAGTAATATTAGTGCCACAGCGGCTGAACTTTAAATCCTAACATGGACGGTTAGCAGAAGTTGATTCTAAACGTACAGTGACCATTTGTCATTCACCACATGTCGTCCAGAGCCAGAAGAAGGGGGCCTCTTCCACGGGCCAATCGAAGTCCATGGATTTGTATTTGAATCTATCAGCAAAGGTGACAAGCTTATTCATCCAATTATTATATAGAGCAGAAGTAGTTTACTGTCAATAACGTGGCAGCGGAACTCGCAATTCCCACAGTAACAGATGGCATCAGAATGTTCTTGTAGTGCCGAACCCTTTATTATTCCCCAAATTGCCTCGCGAACTGCGGTAGAGCGCTCATACGTATATGCGTTCTGCTCCCGACTCAGCACCACAGCATCGGTGAGAGCAAGGACATCTAGGTCGAGTTCTTCGAGGAGGTGACATATGTCAGAGAAGCGTTTGACAGCAGAACGAGAGTTGAGAGTAGCGATGTGGAGCAGGTTGCCACATTTGAAAGACTTCCATGGAGGGGTACAGGCTTGAGGTACACCCTGCGGAGGTGGTAGAGGGGCCTGAGGGTGCGCAGAGGATGAAGATGAGGGTGCCAGAGAGGTGGCAGAAGGAGTAGCAGGAGAAGGGAGGAAGTTGCTAAGACACGGGTAACACCTATCAAAAAGTAGGAGATTGGGCTGAGGGCCCTGAACCAAGATGGTGCAGTTCAGATAGACATTAATGGTGGTCTTGGAGGAGTGGAAGCGGGCCAAGAGGGCCTCCCACCTAGTGCCAGGAGAGGAGGAGAAAGGAGAGCGAACAGAGACCATATGATGGGTCCATAGGTCTGACAAAGAGGATGTCAGTGAGTCTGTCTGGGGGAAGCATGGTGTAGGCATCAGCGATAGGGAGCCCTGGATTGGAGACCAGGATATCCCTCTTGAACTTCTTCCTTCCAGACTTAGTGAGAGGGGTAGGGTAAGAGATAGAGTAGCAGTTGGAGAATATGGGCGAGACAGAGAGCACCATAGGTGGTGCGAAGGAGGTAGGTGGAGAAGGGGGTGAGAGAAGAGAGAGAGAGACGCACAGCCCTGTGGCACACAACTCAGAATGTGCTGGGGGAGGAGGAGAAGCAGAGCTGGGGTCACGACAAAGGAAGATACAGGAGGGGAACAATTAACTCACAACAGTGAATGGCATGCCTTCCGGGAGGGTTAGGGGGGCTAGGTGGGAGCCTAGAGAGAACCAGCAACAATGCCACAGTTACCGGAATGAGAAAACACCCAGATTCGACTTTTCCAAAAGGGGGGGAAAAGGCACGTTTTTGAGCAATGCACAATACAACACACCCAGATTTGTCTTTGCTAGAAGGGAAAAAGGGCAGGTTTTTGAGCACAGCACAATACAACTCACTCAGATCACTTACCTGATCATTTGCAGCAGGTCGACTGCTGCAGGCTATGTGCTACCACGGCGGACACCGGCAGACACAACTGGAGCTGTCCTTCGCCTCTGGTCCTTGGCCAAGGGGGCTGCCACAGCAGGGTGTGCCTTGGGTGGCCGATTTAAAGAGCATGCCAACCAATAGGAACGCAGTCAGAGGGAGGCAGGGGAGGCATCAAACAAGGAAGCAACCGGGACAAAAGGAGGGGGGAGTGGGCACACACGCGCTGCAGCGCGACAATTACACTTTTACAAATGCACAACTTACTGTCCACACCCCAGCACCGGAGAAGTTGACACTGGCATTGCCTGTTGATGGTGGGGATGTATTGTGGGGACAGAGGGAGAAAACACACGTCGGTGCATTCTTTGTCTGAGCAGGGGTTCGGGCCTTGGGTCTGAACAGGCCCAAACAGGAATTGCCCTTTTCTTCATCTGCCCTTCACTTCAGATGCCCAGGTGAGAGATGCCCTTGATCTAAGAGTTAAGGGCAGAAAGGAAGAGGCAGGGCTAAGAAGGTGGTTAGTGCTTAGGCCAGGTGACCTAGATCCACTTGCACATGCTCACCAACTGCGTGATAAGAAAATAAAACTTGTTAGAGAACCGTCATCTGTCAGTCCTTTCCTCTCTCCCTTAAGCTTGCGCCAACCCGGCAATCAAAGGTCGGTTCCCAGATGCAACAGTGAAAACCACTCTGCTCTGCTTCACCTTTGGGCAGGGAAGCAGCTGTCCTGCCCCTCTGTGCTGTCCAATCCCTCCACAGAATACGCACTGCTTTCAAGGGTCAAATTCCTCTCAAAGATGCCTGAAATCTTTGTGGAATGGGATCCTATCCCTTTTTGTCTTGAGCCATTGTATTCTGGTGAGGTAGAGCACTCCCCAATGAGACTTACGGTGAGTGGAGAGGATTTACTGGAGTTGGCTGGCAACCTCCAGGAGGCCAGTGGCTTGGACACATCTCCTGAGTAGGAATTTGTTCCAGAGCCAGCCTTGGGGAAAACCTCATGACTCTTTTGTGAGGACCATTGCTAAGGTTCTGGAGACTTTAGGGTTGTCCGCCACCCTTAAACCAAGTATGAGGTAAGACATTTTGGATGAGGGTCCCCCACAGGAGGCCCATTTGTGATTTAATCCAGCTATTGATGCCCCATTTTGGGCTGTCTGGTTCATGCAGTGGAGCCAAGACCATGCTAAAAAGTATCATCTGGTTCCCTCAGCACACACCTCACCAGTGAGCTTGGTGTTACAGGCCACTACGGTGGGTCAGAAAATCCACTACATTCCCCACTTTGACCCCTGAAGGGTAGAGCAAAAAGCTGGATGCCATGGGGTGCAGTCAGCAAAGCCCTTAGAGCTATTAATGCTACCTGTGCTCTAGACAAGTAAGCACACTGCCTGTGGAGTTTGACCTCCAAAGTTTTCTGAGAACATGCCCAGTGAGGAGATGGCAGGATTCAACTCTCTGGCGGCAAATGGAAAAGAAGCTGCATTTCAGATGTTAGTCTGATCTTGATACAGCCGACTATGGGCTGCATGCAGTGGGCACTGGGTCTGTCCTGCGTGTGACCTCAAGTTTCACCCCCGATTTCCAGGCCATGCTTATGGGCATCCCAGTCGACTGGTATGACTTGTTTGTGTCAAAGGCTGACCATCTTTGCACTCCATGGTAGGGGTCAGGTGCCCTCTAGCAAACAATTGTAGCATCGCCTCTCCCTGCCCCCTCCCAGTTAGGGGGGGAATTGGGAGACGGTTTGTCGCCTCCGCTGTCCCTGTGGCAACCCCATGTCTAAAACCTCTATGAACTGGACTTCCTCCTTTCATCGCCGGTGAGGGGCGGTTGTCTCTTTTCTTCAATTAGTGACAGCAACCCCTTCTGACACTTAGACCTTACAGGTCACATCAAAAGTCTACTGCCTCCCTTTTCTCCAATGCCCATCCGGCAAGCTGCCTTCCCACCCTTCCATCATCCCAATTCTCTCCGACTGGAAGACGTCCATCAACTTTTTGCATAGAGTGCCAAAGAGCTGGTGCCTATTACAGAATGGGTGAAGGGCCTGTACTCCATATACTTTCTGGTGCTGAAGATAGATTGTCACCTGTGTCCCATCGTGGGTATGTGGTTTTTGGACTTGTATCTGTGCAAGGACAAGTTCAAGATGGTCTCCTTTGCCAGATCAGCCAGGCAATTGGGCTGCAGGACTGGCTGGTGTCACTGGACATTCAGGAGGCTTAATTCTACATGCCGATCCATGTGACGCACAATAAGTACCTGAGGTTTGTGGTTTGGAACACACATTACCCATTTGAGGTCCTGCCATTCACTCTTGTCTCCATCACCTAAGGTCTTCAGCTTGCTGTGTGGGAGTAGTCACAGCTTGTCTCAGGACGGAGAGAGTTCACTTCTTCCCTTAAATGGTTGGCTGGCTCATTAGAGCCCAGAGCTGATATTGGCCCATTTGTACCACACCTGCTGTCTGTTACACAGCTTTAGCTTCTCCCAGAAGAAGTCCCTCATTTAACCATTGCAGTCCACCCAGTTCCTCTGGGCAGTTGTGGACACCCACTTGATCTGGCTTTCCCTCCTGAGAATCAGTTAGTGAACATCCTTCAGGTGGTGCATGTCTTCCAGATGAAGTGGCACCAGCCTCAGGTCTTTCTATGTCTACTGGGCCTCATGTCCTCCTGCATACTAGTGGTACCAGAGGCCCGGTTACATGCTACAATGGTTACTTTGAAGTCACTGGTCTTAGTTCCAAGGTGAAATGTTGGACCCTTTCTTGATCTTGGGCACTTTGTCTTAGGGTCTTCTGTGGTGTGCCTGAGAGATAACACACTAATGTAGTTGCTTTAGCAACTCTGGCCACAACAGACTGTTGTTGTAGATGTCTTCTTGAAAGGTTTAGGCTATCCACTGCTAGACCTTAGGGAGTGCTGGTCCTCGGTCCCTTCTTCCCATCTGTTTGAGGCAAAGTTTGTCCTGGTTGTGACTGACAACAAGGTGGCAATGCACTGGTGCATGGTCTCTGCCTCTGTGCAGGGAACCTATGAAACTGTGGTTCTGTGGTCTGTTGGGAGACCATTGTGTCGGGACAGAGAAAGCTATAGCAGATGGACTGAACAGGTCGACTTCGACCACTCCTTGCCCTCACGAGTGGGTGCTCTACCATGAAGTTCTGTGGAGGTCTTAATCTTCTGGGAGACTCGACAAGTGGACCTCTTCACTTCCAATGTGTACAGGAAGTACTAGTTCTTCTCAGGGGAATTTCCTCCAAGGGGGAACTGGGGAGCACATTGGAACCTCAAACTCCTTTATACATTTTGGACAATCGCCCTTTCTGCTGGCTCTCAGGAGATTGCAGAGGTTTGGTCCATGAGGATCCAGGTCACTCCAGCCTGGGCCCGGAGGATATGGTACCTGGAGCTTTTGGACATGTATATCTGCCCTCCCTGGTGCCTCCCGGCAAGCATGGACCTGCCCTCCCATTCAGGGAATTTGGTCCACCATCTAACCCTTAGCAGCCTGAACATTCATCCTTTCGTCACCATCCCAACTGTTACACAGTTTTTGCAGGTTTAATGTAATCCATTTCCTCCCTCAACAATTTTTTGTTTGTTGGATTTGAACTTGGTTTTGACCTTCTTTGAGGTGGATCAATTTGAAGCTTTGCATTCTTTTTCTTTGAGACTACTCATCCTTACTGGGATTTTCCTTGTGGCCATCACTTCTGCGAGATGAGTGAGTGAGCCGCATGCTCTCTGTTAATCCTCCCTATTTGGTATTTTCCAAGGAGAAGGTGACTTTAAGATTGAGACTGTCCTTCCTGCCTAAGGTTGTATTGGAATTTCATCTTTCTGAATTGTCATTTTCCTCCATCTCATCCTTCTAGGATGCAGGAAATATTCCATTGGCTGGTCGTTGTGTGGCTCTGTTCTGTCTCTCGGATGAGCGATAGCAGGAAAGATGACTAGCATTTTGTAGGTTACGCTGATGCCTGTGCATGCTGGGCAATTGCTATACAGACGCTGTCCAGGTGGATCATCCTCTGCATTTCTAGGAAGGATGTTCCTGGTGGTCTTGGAGCTCATTCCACTAGAGGCCTGGAAGCCACCTCTGCATTACAGAGGGTTGTCTGTTCTGGACATTTGCAAGTGGCTAGATGGGCTTAGCTGCACAGGTTTGCTGAAAATTACTGCCTGGATTACCTGCCTGGATTAGATGCTTGCTTTTTCTGAGCAGGTATTCGGAATTTTCTGGTGTAGTTGGTGGTTTTTCACTCTTTTCCCTCCAGATTTCTGTACTGCTATGGAATTTTAAGTAAAATGGGGCAGCTGTTCGAGAAATTAATTAATTGAAAGAACAAAATGACTTGCCTCTCAGTAATGTTCTTTCTGAAGGATTAGTGCTTCCTTATCGCCCCCTGAACTTACCTTTCATAGCAGGGAGCTTGTGCACCTCCTTTGTTCTGCTGCCCTGCGGCTGCTGAGTACTAGAAAAAACAGCAGAGCTGAGGTCATGGGGCACAACGGCTCCATATATACTGTGCCTTGATGTCATGTCTGGCATCTAGGTGTGCAATTGTGCTGGACGGAGCCACACTGAGGCCTCTGGTGGCTTAAAGGGTTCTGAAGACAGACATCTGACCATGTAGAAGATTTATCTAAGATGAGGAATCTGTGGGTGGAAGCACTAATCCATCAAAAAGAAAATTGGAGGCAAGTCATTTTGGTACTGTGATTTGTAAAGGGCTGAATCACCTTGAAATGGTATCAAATCCGTGAATCCGATCAAAACTACTGTTGACCTGCCATCAAGAAGGTGGAAGTATTGGAACAATAAATTGTATTGAAGGCTACAGACCTACATTGCAGAGACAAGGAAGCAAATGACTAGCCTGGAAACAGATGGGTCTTTGATTGTCGCCTAAGAGTTCCACTGTATGAAAGCCTGCACAGAAAAAGAAAAGAATGGCTTTTGTGAACCAAGCAAAGTGCCCCACACTGAATCTGATTGTTTATTGGTAACTAGAGCACTGTAGAAGACTGGCAAAATTCGCTCTCTTTGACCTAAATGCAGCCGGAACCTTGTCTCGTGGCATTCTGGACAATTTAGGGCTTGTGGACTGAGGCTTTTGGCAGCCCCAAGTAAACGTCATTGCAGAATTCTAAACGACTAGAGACCAATGCATTTACCAGTTGCATCTTATATGAAAAGGTAAAGCATTCGAAGAACCGCCTTAACACACGCAACCCTAAATTATGTCCACGGTTGACTGTGGTTGCTAATAGAGCTGGCCACAACTGATGCCCACTGCATGACACTAAAATACTGCTGCTATTCGAGAGGCCAGGCAACGCAGCCAAACAACACCCAGGATCTATGCCTGCCTCGATATGCCAGCCTGCACTCCGGCGCATCTAGAACATTACTGTTGGGTTAGTAACAGGGTGCCCAAAAGTGCCGCCTACATGAGCTAAAACGTGAAATGGTGGGCTCCTGTCTACTACCCTCCTCCACATAGTTTGAATCTCCGGGCCTGCGCCATACACATCTGCAGTGGCAGCGGGAAACGGGCATAATTGCATGTTGCGTGTATTCATACACCAAACTCCATATTATGGGCACCATTTGCGTCGCTGTGCCTTCGATCTAAACGCAAACCCTCCCTAGCGTTTGCGTTTTCCCAGGGCATGTGGGTGCCGCACGCTGCTATGGTCTCACCAGTAATCGGTGCCCTTCCAGTAGGCAATCTCTTGTTGCCTCTTTACCACTCATGTGGCACAGAGCCCCTGTGCAGTTGCCCCATTGGTTTTGGGGTTGTGCTCACCCTGGTAAAGGGTTTCAAACTGTGCTGCTGCCGCTTTAGGGAAGGACCGACGGCTGTATCTTGAGGAGTCTTGCGCTAGTCATACCCTACAGATAAAGACATTGCTTTCGACAGAAGCAGGCGGTTTCTCCAGTAAGTGCCAAAGATAAAATCGCGTTTTCACAGAGGGCCGAGCAAAGTAAAACATGAAAGAGGAAGATAACTGCAGTGCCAGGAAGGGACTGACGACAGAGGTGTCCCTCATCTGCACACCCTGTCTGAGACTAGCATGGCCTTTGCAGAATTAAAAATGCTTTTTTATGTGCTGTTCAAACAGGAGGGGGAGGGGGACATTGTGGAGTGGGCCAATGATGCCCAAAAGCTAGGATGTCCCACCACCCTCCTTGCCAGTCCACACATAGCATACCGAAATGTAAACACTGCAATAATTGGACTAATTGCCAAATACACTAGAACTTGACTTGTGTTTAAAATATGATACACCTGCCTCGATAGAGGGTCAAATTGACAGGTTGGGAACAGCTTTGCTTATAAGAGCACACCTGCTTTCAACTTCCTCCTGATAGAGGCCCTCTAAAGGGACACCTGGCCGGGGTCTGTAATATTTCTGGGACAAATCCCCTTTCCCTTAATACATCAGGCATCATGATGCACCCCTCCTGGGTGTACCTCTGGTTCAGTATTCAAGACGTGATCATTCTTCTGGTTTGGGTTGCTCGACATGTCCGTCCCACCAAAATAGGTGACATGATGGGAGCTTAACGGCCCTGGAAGATAGTGTTACCTCGCTTCTCTGCTCAGGAGACCAACGTCCCTTTTACCAGGTGGGTGGTCAAACATCTGCTTATGACACGGGAGAAATTGTTGTCACCATGTCCTCATTTGGTACAGCCGCAGCAGCAAAGTTGTTAACCCCAGGCTAAGCGACACCCTCACTAAGCTACCCTAAACTCTAGTAGTCCGTCCCAACTATGATTGTACACATATGTATCATACACCCACCCATCAGGCATTCCTGCTTCTGCTCAAAAGTGCTTTATTTGCTCCCTGCCTTGCGCCACAACTTTATTGGAACAATGTTCCAAAGAAAATCCCGGGGAGGTGCAAAATGAGGCCCACCATTTAACTCTGCTGCCACCAGTGCCCCTTCAAATTGCTCCTTGCTGCGGGTTGGGGGGAGAATCCCACACTTCTAAACCCCAAATGCTAAAGTGGGTTCAGCAGAGACCCTCAGGACCCCTCGGTGTTGACCTGACACTGAGTTACTTGGATACTGATAGAGGAGTTCCCTGCAGTAGTTTGGCCAGGGACTGTCATAATGCCTGCAGAAGGCCAGGTGCCAGCTGTCAGCTCATAACGTCCTTTATTGCTCTGCCCCCCCCCCCCCAAGGTCTGCAGTTGCATCTTCAGATGCCCGAAACCAGAGCGAGCCAACCCACACTTTGCACCAGTGTACAACATCTCTACACCAACCTCATGCTATGCAGTACATTATTGGAGCAGGTACTTCTCAATAGTAATATCCTACTATGTGATTTAAGCAGATCATTAACAACTGCTCTCTACCACTCTGCCGCTGCCACACATCCGTACCCCATTTTTAAGTCAATGTGCAGCACCTTTTGATGAATCTGCAATCCACCTTTTATCTTTTCTGCTCCTTGTTGCATCATGAAGGACCCCATGCAGGGTTGCAGCATCACTGATTTTGCCATGTCAAAACCTGGTGACTTGCTCCCATTGCGGGTTGGTGGGGGGATTTCATTTTATACTAGTTTGGGGCTTGTTGGAGACAGCACGGTAGATCTGTGGGAGAAATGAGCAGGAATTCTGGCCACTGTCCCAACCAGTGCCTAACCAACACCCTGCCTCGACGGGCAAAAGTCCCAGCAAGCCACTGAGGATAGCAGCTGAGCATGTTGGGGTTTGGGTAATTCATCAGCCTGCCAAGCAACGTATTAAGGAAGGTGAAATGGGTCCCTGTTTTCCTCAAAACCCAAGCTGCCCTTTCCTTTGAACTTCAGTTCCTGCCCCCATAACCAGTAGGAGGTAATGCCTAGCATTTCCAGACGGACCCTTTTCTCCATCTGCCAACTTGCAGATGCTTGTTTTTGTTCCGCGTGGGATACAGTGTATCAATTTGAGACAGGCAGCTTCTGGCATTGACAGGTGGCATTGTGAGCCAGAGACCTATCTGCAAATGGCCAATTGTAGAAGTGAGGGCTGCAGGCTGTGTTGTCTTGTAAGGCCTCCTCCCCCTTTCCTTAACTAACAGACTTCCCCTCTAAGAGCTCCTACCACCTTACACTACTCACACAAATGTCCCAAAGACCACCACAGATTTAGCCATCAGCACATCAACACTAACCAAACCACTACTAAGCACTTGTCTCTAGCCCTATCACACTCTCCCACATCAGTGACTAACCAGACCAAAATGCTGTAGCTGATCATATTTTAGGCTCATCTCTATGGATAACATACTCCCAAGATTCTCTGCCAAACCTATAGAAAGGAGATTGGCACTCAGGAACCAGGTACCCATCAACACCACTTCACATCTCCCTCTCCCAATGTTCCCCTAATGAACCCCACTCCCTTTTTTTCTTACAGAGCCAGGCACAGTGAGAACAATAATAGGGGCAGAAGGGCGCTATACAGGACAACCTGCATTACATTACAATTCAAGCATCATAAATCCACATGGACATATTAGTGAGCAATGTTCGTCTCATGCCATGTACTTAAGTCGTCCCTCTCGATCTGTTTTTGGCACCTTTGTACCTCGAAGGGTGTGGATACACCCCAAAAAACATTGCTCTCCAGGGTAAACGGCTGGAGCTAGAGTCTAAGACAAAGTGTGAGACACTCTGTAATCTCCCTCCTTCAAACTGCACCCAGTGGCTGCTAGGTGATACATGTGACATGATATTAATGGATGCCACCAGCTTGGCTCTGCTATGCCTTAGTGGCCTCCGCTGAACGTTAATGGGATCTTGTTTGGCTCCCCTTGATCCTGATGAATTTTGACAAACCTCTTAAATGTCAATATTTCCGTCCCCGTTGGTAACAACAAAAACCTGGTTGGTGTAAAGTTTAAACGTATTCTCCTCTACCCTACCCCCTTAAAAATTGAACTGTAAAAATCTCCCAGAGGCAGTTGCTTTCTGGGCCTCATTTACATTACATCACTAGCCACGTTAATATTTCGGCATAGGTATCAATTGTATGTGGAAAAAGTGCTAAGATTCCACGAAGGTGCCTGCATTACTTAAGCCGATCGCCACTATTGGAACTTGCTTGGTGGCAGTTAGACCTGCAGTACATGGTACAGCCCCTTAGCAGCTATGTTGATCTTGCAACTGCCATTCGGTGCCATTCTCATTAACTCTAATAACGTTTCTAAACCTACCGTAAATGGTACCCTGATATCTGGGGAGCAGCCGATATCGTATGTCCTGTAAGTGTACTTCCCTTACTCCTTCTTACCCCTGGTCTAAAATACCTAGACCCTTCCTCCCATATTCAATTTCCTGTCTGGATTGCTGCTATAATACTGTGCGAAGGAAAATCATATCTGACACGATTTCATAACACAATCCAAGTTTTACTTGAGCTGGGCAAAGAGATGTGTGAAGCCAGGACCACTTACAGCCATGTGTGACTTACATTTCACGAGAGTGGCGCTGCTGTCTCTTAAAACCCAGAGCCATGTGGAGAAACCTAGGAGCATTTGTAGCAAATCTGCCCTGAACATGGGCTGCCCTGCAGTACATTATGATGGGAAGGGAACATTACGTTTGTATTACTCTGGATGCCCACCATTCCATTCTCTATTGTGGTTTACAATGTACAGATTTTGTATGTTGTTAATGTGTGTCCTGACAACGTGAAGGTGACTGCCTAGAAGCACTCCATTCTTTGGATCATCCATCCAAGCCTGTATTACAACCCAGATCTACCTACCAAGTTGCTAGGAACTTGCTGCTATGTTAAATATTCTCCTATAAAGGGAGACATGCAAGTCCACTAGTCCGAAAAGAGAGTGATCATCACATACTACGTCCTTAATACAGACAACCCGCCCCTCTGAGGGCATAACTACCAGGGGCCCTATTGATAACGGTCTCTTTCCCTCACCCTCACATACATCGACGTTGAGGCTTCCCAACACCAGGATTTGGATCTCTTGACCGTGGGTTATTATCAAGCATTTTCATTTATATACAGTTCTTTTCCATTTGTACAAAACGGAGTTCTTCCCTTATTTGAAAAAAAAAACAATTAAAAGCAAGCCCGTTCAAATTTGATGTTTGCTATATACTTGATTACATTAATATTGTCATTATTTTCACTTTGCCCAAGTTTTGTTCCAGTTTTAGTCTTCAGGTAGGCCTTGCTCATCAAATAAGCAAACGGATGAAAACTGTAAAGTAGGCTTCAGGGATTGCAGTACTTAGTGATAAATATGCACATTGGTTGGTGTGTATTTGAGTTGTAGAGGGTTCAGAATCAGACCATAGAGCCTATTGATGAATAATTTAGAGATGCATGTGAGGATCAAGGTTTGCATCTGTTTGCAATTGAAACGGCCTAGGGTAATTGAGAAAAGTTCACGCCAGACTTGTAATATCAAGGGATCCGTGCACTCTTGAGAATGGAACAAGAGTTGGAAGCTGATGGGATACCGGGAGCAGCCTTTGCCTTCCTCCGTTGAGACAACCTTTGGGCTGGTTGTAGGGGGTCATAAGGGTGCCTATTACAGCCAGGGTGCAGCCCTAAATAACCAGTGAACCAGCTTTGAAGGTGTTTAGGCGGATCTTGGTTGTTTGTTTGTGCCGCATTTGTTAGCGGCCCAACCGCCCGCAGCCTTATTGCTCGGCCCCTGTTTTTTTCTGTTCAAATTTTATTTTGTCCCCTTCCGCCAATGCAATGGAAGTGGGGGACACCCCCGAAACCCCAAAATACCTAACATGGCGAGCGGGGGACACCCTTGCATCCCCCGCTCTTCATGTTCGGTTATTTGGATCTCGAACAAATTAATAACATCCAATTCGATCAAAACATCGATGCAGTTTTTTTTCTCCATCAAATTGGGTGTTACTGTTATGCAAGCATCCTGCCACTTCCAGGAGTCAATTGACCATTAACGCGTGTATGGTAATGAGAAGTAATTCTGGTCACAATAATTTGAGGGCAAACATAAACCAGGCTGCCTACAGCATTGGATCTGCTGGAGTTCAGTGAAATAGTCCAGTGAAGCTTTTATGGTTTATGCAGCTTTTGAACATCTTGTACACCCCAGCCTAGATTTACATTGCAGAACACCTTTTGTGATGGAGAATCCCCATCTAGAGTCACTATAAAGATGTTCAAAACATGTTGATTCGACTTCTACTTGGTTGCCTTCACATCATTGCCTCTCAACACTGGTTGCACCTGGCTACGGCTGTGACACCCCTCTTCCCCAATGCCACTAGCCCAAGGAGAGGGCGCAGCTCAATTGACCTTTTGTCATGTGACAATGGAAGAGAGTAACCATCCATGTTTTGCTGGATGGACCAGGATTTTCAGGTGTGCTTTAGAGTTTGGGGGGGGGTGTGTGTCCCCACCAATATAACATTGGCTGCTCCAGTCTTGGATGGCGTGCAGAGATATAACTCGCACAAGCTTAGTTATCTTCTAGTTGGTGGGAGGCAACTGCTGATGCTCATCTTCTTTCAGAATATGTATGTCCGCCCTCATTAATGCACTTCAGAGCAGGCAACAGGCACCATTTGGCCAAACCATTAAGCCGTTGCCTTCTGTATAGTCAATGCCATGATGACAAGGGTAATACAGTAGTGTCCTACAGTATACTCTGTGTCTCGAATTCCTGCATTGGTGAGGAGAGCTTTTTCCGGGGCCATCATCCTGTTTTTTTGTCCTGTCACATATGTGCACAGTGTTTGGGCTACTTTGCTCATTCACTATGCATCTCAGTTGGAGTGTGATAAAAGGACCCACCCAACTCACCGCAGCCGCTTCTGCGCATTTGGTGAAGGGACGTTGTAAACTTTTTTTTCTTTTTATTCTTTTTTTTGTCTTTTTACAGTAGTTTGGCGAGGGAGCAAGTTAAGGGGATATTTTAAATGGGATGTTAGGGTAGTGTGGAGGTGAATGGGGATGCTGTTGGGTGGCATTGAAGGGAGGACGGTGAGGGAGCATGCCCCCATAAAAATGCCGCAAAAATTGCAGTAAAATGATCACCGCAGTGAGATGTACGAGATTCATGGTAAATGGCATGTATGCTGACATTTCATTTTTTTTTGTGCTAAATCGGTGTATCACAGACTTGTATAACCGAAGATCTTTCTGGCCAAATTGGTAAACCATCCTACTTAAGTCTGCTCTGATTACATACTGTAAACCCAGCTACACATCTGGCACGGTTCGATCCCAAAAGGAGCAGTGGTCATATCCCTTCTGCACAGACCACAAGCAGCCCCAGATGTTTAAGCCTCATTGGGCATCCTCAGTGAAGTGTAGCATGGGACACTAGTCCCATATAGGCTCATTTTGGTGACACAGAAGTGACAACTGAATGTTTTAAATCCATCCTAACCGCTCGAATTTCTCTGGGCAAATATCCTAAACATCATTTGTTGTTTTTCAGCGCGCTGTGCCCTCACGGGAAGAGAAAAATCATATGCAAATGAGACTTGCTTCTACATGAAAGGGGGTAGTCCAACTCAAACCTCTAGGCCGCGTACATTCTGCATTAGACCACAAGGAACTCCAGACATGTTTCAGCATAAAAGCTTTCCATTAATTGGCTATTGGTGTCTTTGGTGAGGCTCCCTAAGTGGGAGGGGATATGTCGAGTCTTGGGTCCCTTGTTCACTGTGCCCATGCAAATAAGGGTGCACCTCGCGGATGATGCCCAGCAAGGCCAGCACACGTCTGGGGCTGCTTGTATTTCGATTCAGAGGTTCTACGGTCTTGCAGTTTGAGGTGGACTGCTCTTGAAGGTGGCGGGTCAAAGCTGATTTCCATGTGGCTGTCCACCATTCTGCAATGGCTCAGGCGGAATTACAAAATGAAATGGAAGCTACATAGAGAAATTCAAATTATTATGATTTGTTTCAAAGTTGTCCACTCAACAGGTCTAGGTGTCTAAAAACAAATAAGACTATTAGTGTTTTATTTTCCAGATTAGATAATTGGAAGTACACATTTCAGAAAACCTTAAAGCCAGTCGCATAAAATAGTCGCAAATTACGTTCTCACGGGTGACTTACTCTGATGGTAAACACGGTTTCACCTCTTCTAGGCATTTGAGCATTGGCTTAGTTGATGTACTGTAGCTTTTGGCTTCAATTTTTCTCTGTTTGCATGAGCAGTGCGTTTTTCATTCTGTTGCATGTCTGTCATTGCAAGGATGCTGGATGTGTTTGATAAGGCTCTGCTGCTTCTTCTCCTTAGTGTATCAATGGGTTCCACTCCTGAGGTTCTTACAGTGGTTCCTATTCACCGAAGGCCGGATCTCATCGAAGCTTGCGCTGACCTCATTAATGAAGAATGGAAAAGGAGCCAAGCCTCCCGCATCCACTCTCTCCAGAAGTCCTGTGAGGATTTCCCAGTGTGTCTTGTGCTCATCAAAAATCAGAGAGAGTCCCTGAGTGCTGGCGATGAGGTAAAGGTTCAGTGTCAACTCGTGGGGCATGCCAGGCTGGCCCGGGTTTTGGGACAGACCAAAAGCTTGTTTGTAGAGTCTGTGGTGATCAGCAAACAATTCCGAGGAAAGGGACATGGACGGAAGCTTATGGAAGCCACCGAGAGTTATGCCCGTTCTCGTGGTTTCAGACAGCTTTATCTCACCACACATGATAAGCAGCATTTCTACGCCCACTTGGGTTATACCTTGTCTGAGCCAGTCCAGAGCGTCGGAGCTATGACATCCTTTGTATCTATGCAGTTTCTTGAGGTACTTTCCAGACAAGCGCCTACAAGCTCTTACGAGTCTGACTCTAAGGCAATTAGTTCTGCATTATCCGGTATGGGTATTGGATCAACAGTATCAAGTCATCTGCCACCAACTCCAGCTGGACCCCTAAGCACTGTGGGTTGCCCACCTTTGCCATCTGTGGCTTCAACTGCTTCCCATGTTTCTATAATGGTTCCTCCACCTCCTCCACCACCTCCGCTGCCCAAACCTATGCTATCTGCTCAGGTAAGCTCCATAACCCCATGTCCTCCGCCAGCACCTCCATTACCACCATGTGCTGATGTATGTTCCACGAGTTCTTTGTCACCACTGTTGCCAACTGCATCTTCGGTAGACACTCGTATGCCTGGAACAGACCATCGAAATCCCCCAAGTGATCAAGTAGATACTCGTCAATTTGACTCCACCAATAAAGAAAGAGAACCTCCTATTGAGCAGACCCTGCTGGAAACACCGTACAGAGACTTCAGGGGGCTCCCGATCTTCTGGATGAAGAAACACATATGAAGAAGATTTTACATCCAAGGATCTAATAAATCACTGCAGAATGTATCATTTGTATTTGGGGGTTTTATAAAGCAGAACCTGACAAAAAAGCAGCAGTGTTGTACATGTCGCTGAGGGTATCCAATGAGATAACGAGGGGATAGGTAACCATATACATGGCAGTCCATGTTCTGCTATCTGCTGAATCCTAGGAGTCTAGTTCAACTATAATTTGAGTGATGAGTAGTTTGGAGTGATTAAAATGCTTTTATTCTACCAGTGTGGACTATGTTCGAATTTGCTATTTTCATTGTGTGGATTTGGGGTTTCAAGCAACCCATTCAGCAGGTCTCGTTATTTCCTTGAGTAGGAAGTGAGGCAATCATTGCAGGAGTTTCATAGCTTCCACCTCAACAGTTTTTGTACATTAAATACAATCTGAGAAAAGCATTTTCTCTGTGTGCGATCACAAGCATGATGATTCTATCACCGTTTTATGGGCGACGTCCCCTATCGTTTTTGTGAGCAGTCACTTGCAAGTAGAAGCAGAGACGACACTTCGTAGAAGTCTGTGCACCTCCACTGTGGTGAGTGTGGGTGTTCGAATGCTGCACTTTCACTAAAGGTGAATGGGTGATCTGACTATGAGCACCTGGGCTGTGACAGTGAGCCTTTTACTCTTGACAGCCTGCGAGTGCTCTTTTGATGTGCCTGTAAGCGACTGCTGCTTATCAGTGGCTTCTTTATCACTGCTTAAAATGAGAGTTGGATTTCTAGTGACACTCTTGTTGAACCAAGGCAGGGATTTTGGCACCTTTAGGCCTTTCTAATGCCCCTCCATATGTGTGGTTTAACTTGCAGCGTGTGGCTCCGTTCTGGTGTAGCCTAGTGTCCTCCCTACTAGTTGTTCCCCGCACACATTAACTTGCCATAAAGTTAGTACTGGGTGGGGCTCTGATGCCGGAGACGCTGTAGCTTGCTCCACTGTCTTCCATACCGACTGTGACATAATTCATCTTGTCCTGCTACGGCTGCTGGAAACTGACCTATCGTGTCTAAGCCCGGGGATTTGGTGATTTTTAACATTCAGTCTTTGCCCCCCCTTACATTTGTCATTGCATTGTAAAGAACACATTTGTTTTAATTCTAGTGGGTTTGGCTACTTGACCTCGTTGTGTAATCCTGGCCAATTATTTTACACGACTGAGCTATCCTCCCAGTCCTAGGCAGCTTCTGCAGAAGTGCATGAATGCTTTAACTTATAACTGTGTGCCAAAGTCCTCCGTGACAATAAGAAGCTGTTCTTTGGTATTCTGAGCCTGAGAGACTTCTTTCATAGGCTTCCACAACAACCACTGCAGCCAGCCATCAGTAAGGATGGCTCTAATTTCTCGATCTGTGCAGTGAGTACCAGTCATGTCAAGAATCAAAATGCCACTTGATGATAGAGTAGAGAAGGCATACATGATGCTAAAGTGTTATCGTTAACTTGGTCCATATGAATCCCTTAACTACCAATAGCCTCATGTTTCTGCTTCCTCAAGTCAGGTCTCCTTCAATACTTTAGTCCGAGCCCCAGTGAGTGAATATTATGTTGGTGGGGTACCACCATGCTGATTGTTTTGTATTCAAAGAAGTCCCCTCTTTGAGCCCTGTGCCTCATGGGCATCCTCTGGTCAATCCAACAGTTTCAGGACCATTGTCTTAAGCACATAGTGACCTAAAAGACCACCACACTTCTCTAAGTTTCTTTCAGATATAGTGGTAAGTAGCTTTGTACCCAGAAGGATTGCCACTACTTTGAAACAAATTCTCCAGGAGCAAATACACGTTGTGGCACCTAAGTTTGTTCAAAATTGAGTGAAATGTATTGTACATGCTATTTTTGTAAACCTGTTTAATTTGGCTTGTTTGGTGCAGCCTGCTCTTAATTTGCAGCTGGATGAGTGAACAGTGGGTGACTATGAACAGAGCTTTCATTCTATCTCTATTCCAAATGATTCCTTCCATTTGATCAATGTTCTTCTTTGATTTAGTGCAAGTGCAATTCATCCACTCTTCTAGAACTGACCTTGTTACTGTTAATTTCTACTCGAAATTGGTGGTCAATCTGATTTTGAGTGAAATTGAAACTATTTTAGGCTTGGTATTTGTTGTTTATCCTTGCCTTCCATATACACGTATGAAAGAGGGTCCTAAATATCATGCCATATTGGGTTAGCCAGAAGCCAGTCTAAATAAAAAAAAAGGGTTGTTAATGTAAAGGACAATATTAATTGTACTGTCCAAAAGGAAGGTTTTAGGAAGGTATATTTTAGAGAAAATTACTTTTTGGAGGGTGAAGAAACAAATTATTAGTCTTGGCTACCCGATTTATTAACAGGAACTAAATCCTGTTTGGTTAAACCATCTGATCTTTAGTAACACCTATTTACAAATTCTTTCATGGAATTCAAGGTGCCATTCAAGCTTCTTGAAGCCTTCAAATATGTTTCCTCAAGTACTTAACCTCCCCATAGTTATGCTGCAAGAGGTATGGCTACAATCAGCTCCTTGTTTTGATGGTTACTCTGTATTTTTGAAAAAAGTGCATAGGGTCCTTCGACGACGCCCATATGGTGTCCTTTGCTGGAGATTAACAATTTGATGTGCCCTGCTATTAAGGAATGGGAAACAGTGTTCAGCAGTATAATGGCTGTCGAAATGACTTGTGGAAACAAAACCTTGGATTCTTCAATAAGCATTTTATATCCCATTAATACCGATTCTGATGTCTTCTTTAACACCCTTGGAACTTTACTCGACGAGTGTTACAATTATTGAGAATCAGATTGTATCTTACTTACAGTTGATTTAAAGTGTTTTTGCCCTGACGATATCCCAACTGGAGCTGAGAAAAATCGACCTTCTGGATTGAGAACCGCTTACTCAAATGGGAATCGATGGGTTGAGTTTGTCTTGTTGGTATTTGACAAAGGTGAATGATCACATTCAGGGAGACATTCCTAGACATTTAATATGGAGTAATGGAAGATCGGCTTCCACGATAGACTTCAACTATTGTTCTTCATCCATGTGGTGATGGTAATGTCCACAGTAGGTAAATAAAAAGACCTGTGAGTGTTCACTCGTGCCTTGTAACATCTGTACATTTCCAAATTCCTTGTTCCATTGACGAGAGGGGGCTTGTTTTGTTGAAGTGAACAATTCAGGGAGTCCAATCAATTAGTGCCATAAAACTATTTTAAAAAAAAGAATGAAGTACTTGGATCAACTTTGGATGCATGGTATGTGGCTGTGAATGATCCGTCTTTTATTTAGAAATTTGAGTCTCTATTGAAAAGGGTATTCAATGAGCTATCCTCTATTTAAAAAAAAAATTACTTACACCAGTCTATGACGTGACACTGGTGAATCGAAAGAAAGAGCATAAGAAAGGACTTAGGAAAAGACATAGGAACAAGTGTCTTTCTTTAGAGCAAATGGTAACAGCCGGAAATAAGTTTAAACAGAGTTCTAGAAACTGGGTTAAAGTTATCAGGATATTAATGCATAGACGTGATTGTGAGAAGATGGTGGGTCTTATCCAAACAAAATCTTAATATTCATACAGGAATATAGTCAATAGATTTATAATATATCAAATAGCCCTATGGATAATCCTATTGAAGAATTTAGGTGGTGTGACCACTTCGGGAAAAAATTCTTCTCAACACCGGAAACCTTATTAATGTTCGATATAGATACAATACCAATGTGCAATGGGATCCTTTCCCTTGAAAATATTGAAAAGAAAAATTGAAAAAGTAAAAATTCTACAGCTGCCGCTCCCAATGACGTGCCAAATTGTTTTTTTTTACAAAGCCGATCCTGAGCAATGGGCATGTACATTATTGAAATAATTCTCCAATATCCAGATGGTATGGGATTATTCTGCAGTCATGGCATAAGAGCCTTTATTGTCCCCATTTTTAAAAAAGAGGACACATCAGACTGACTCTAGCAACTACCGTGCCATTTTCAATTCAGTGTAAAAAGTTTCACATCTATTTTATTAGCCGATTTAAATAATTGGGCGACCATGATCAACAAACTCTCTATATTCCAGAATGGATTTAAACCACTTGCTGGCACATCGGTCGATGGGTTCATTCTTTGTCCTGGGAGAATAGCTCAGAGGCAATGTGCTCGCCTTGGAAGCAAGACGGCACAGAGCGATACAGGTTCGATCCCCTGGTCCGCGCTTAGAAACCTCTGGGTATTAAGCGTGTTATAAATAACCTATCATATCATATTCTGAGTATGCTGCAGAAACAGGTAAATATGCCGAGCAGGTGTCCACTGTACATGCCTAATGTGGATCTGTCATAAGCATTTGATTTTTAATCGAATAAACTCTGGAATAAGCTCTGGATTTGGGGCATTCCAGAGGGTCTTTTGCGAACAATCATTTCTCTACTTCGAGAAACCACAATACAAGTAAGACTTATGTCCAATGGGATATTGAGTACTGAGATCCATACAAACAGGGGTCTAAAACTGGGAAGTGTCCTGGCACTCAGTTTATTCAAACTATACTTGTCTGACTTGGATTATGCGCTTAACAACTCAGCGGCTTTCCCTCCAAAATTGGACAAACTAAAAATTTCAGTCCTGTTGTTCGCACACAATCTTATCCTTTTCGACCAAACACAGATTGGTGGCCTCAACAATCTCGATAGATACCTGCAAATTAACGGTTTGCACATAAATGTATCCACATCTATGCTATTAATAAATAGTTAGGAAAGAAAACCGAGTTTTAGGTGGTTAATGAATGGAAACCGAGCTACAATGGGGAGACTGGGGAGACTAATGGGAAAGATCTTGCCTCTAACTTCCCAGACGAAAAAAAATAAAAGGGTTAACTTCTCTTCCATTATTTAAATTCTACAAAGTAAATATAGTTCCTGAACATATGGTGTGGAATTTCAGCACTAACATACACTATTGTCCCAACCTGAGGCCTCCTTGTGGAAAAGTGTACTTGCACTCCCCAAATCAGTTCCTACTGTTTCCATGCCCCTTTTCCAATTAGAATTAGGAATACAATCTTGGTAGTCATTAATTGATTGGAACAAGCCAAACACTCTTCACAACATCTTAAATCCTCGAAAGAACTCCATGTATTTGAACTTCAACTCAATATTGCTAACCAATGCTTTAAATGTGCCATCTGCTTTTGTGACCAAATTTGACTCCGGCAGTTGGACATTGATGGAGAATCCGATTTTGAGCAAAAATAATCTGATTTGTGTGAGCAGCACACCAAAATAGCTAATATTAAAGTCTCCAAGCAATACTACATTTCAAATAGACCCTTTGGATCACTCCCTAAATATATTTGTTTTCTTGATCAGAAAATGCGTACAATTTGTATGCGCTTCTATTTCATCCTGTTGGGTACACTGGTTAGATGGGGCCCAATTAGTGGTATCTCACAAGAGGAACACCCCTGTTACTTGTGTAAAGATCATAAGAAACCAGAAACACTTAAATACTTGGTACTTTTTTTGTGGTTTCTGTGACGAATTAAAGGTATTTATCCCATCTCCTCATGGGGAGCCTTCCCCCTTTGAGGCTACGGAGATGAGCTTGCTCCGCAATAATAAAATAAATAATAATCCCTCACTTGTGGTTTGGGCAAGTGTGACCTCATTGGGAAAGTCTTCCTCCTAAGGGGACAAGAACTCCCGTTCCTGTGAGAAACTCCCTAGTCCATAATGGCATACATGGGATTGCCGTAAGCTGCAGGGACTTCAATGAAAACAAAATATCCCAGTGTGCACAAAAAGAGGATCTGTCTCTTTAAGGGAAGACGTACATTTACCCGAGATGAAGCGGCTGGAAGAGAAGAGTTTGCAGAGTAGAAGCAAAGCACGACCAGAGGGAAAAGAGCGTAAGCCAGGGAAGCCCCCTGATGAGGTGACACCTGGACAAAGCAGAGCCAAGGAGCCCATCACTTTTGTAGGAGTCCTGGGTAGGAGAAGGAAACACTAGAATCCCAGCGTTTCTGATGAGAGAGCCGTGAAGAAGGGAAGTATTATCTCTGGTGGCATGACCACAAGGACTTTCTGGTGGGCCTTCGCCCATCGAAAAAAAGAAGTAACCAGCAAGCAAGAGATACCCTGCAACCCGCAGTCAAACGGCAAGGAGGAATATGAGCAACAGAGTAGAGGAAAAGAACCTGAGCGAGTGTTGAGCCCAGAGGCATTCTTCTGCAAACAGAGGTAACTGGGAGAACAGGAGTACTGGGAGGCCGCTGGAGCATTGTCATACAAGATGAGAAACTAGTCTATGTGAAATTGACGAGATACTGAAAATAGCGCCAGTAAAGTGCAACTGTATGAATGTAACCACAAGAATAACAAATAAGCTTGAGAGAAAAGGTATCAAGAAATGGATACCAAAAGAAACCTAGCCCAGAGAAAGTAGGGAGTCTCTAAATAGAAAGTCTGTAAAATGTTACTTTATTAAGGTGATCCATAGAATAGTGAATAAACCTGAAAGAGAAGGTCTTAAGAACTGGAGACAAACACCCTGGGACGAAGGGTTGCAATCTCAATGGGAACTGAAGTTAAGTGAAGCAGAACAGAGAAGAAGTGGTCAAACTGAGCCACGGCAGGAAAGGGGAAGGCTCACATTGCTACAAAGGATAGCCAACTTAAAAAGGCCAGAGCTAACGAGATCAGAAGGCATATATACACGTGGGAGAGAGTATAAGAAGGAGAATTACAGAGCCTTGTGGAATTACTATCCCAAGAAGGGAGACCAAACCGAAGTACATTTTAAAAGAGCTACAGGACCATGTCCAGAAGGTGACAAGAGACTATTTCAAGACATCTTATTAACAAGAACTATGGAACACAGAGACATTGCCATAAGAGAACAACCAGAAGGAAGAGACATTTTCCTGGTATAATTATAAAAGGACTACAGGACCCTGTCCAGACAGTGACAAGAGACTACCTCAAGACGTCTTATTAACAGAACTATGGAACACATAGAGACATTGCCATAAGAGAACAGCCAGAAGGGAGACACATTTTCCTGGTATAATTTAAGTTGGACTTTGGACTTTTTGTGGACTGATGAGCACTTTTGAGTTATTTGTATCGGTAGGGAAACCACAATAGCGATAGGGAAGGATAAGCCTTATTCCTATTGTTTTAAAAAACCACACTCAAAATGTCCTTCAAGTGTCCGCCTCCTCCTTCCGACCCACCACAGCTCACTTTGTGCTATAGAATTCTCGTACTTGGGAAATGTGTCTATGATATTAGTGCAGTAAACTCGGAAGTGCTGTGGGCACGATTAATGGAGGGGGAGAAAACGTCTTTGACAATTGCATTAATTCGATTTTTGAAGATAATTACAGATTTTTAGGTGAGAATTTCTATGACGGTGAATTTTAGATAGAATACTTGGAATGGAATGTTTTAAGATTGTAATATGTAGGTCGTATGATTATTTGTGTTCATTAATTAACTATGCACTGTACTAAGATTATTGCTTCATTTTTGAACTATGTATATTGTATAAATTATATATTGTGAAAAGGTTTTATAAACTGTAACACAAATAATTGAAAAAAGCATGAATAGACAAACCTTGTGTATGCTTTTCTACAAACAAGTGCAAGTTTTCATGGAAGCTGCAGGAGGTTAATAGAATCTGAAAATCAGAGGAGTGTCAAACTAATTTCATCTCGAGCTCCTGGAGAAGCAAGGGTATCCGGCATTGTGGAGAATATGTGCATATTCACCTCCCCAGCGATCCCTCGCCAGTATCTTGAAATTGCCATCTTCTCTTGGCCTGAATGCAAATGATTTGTTAGGCTTGATTCCAAGCTGTGGGATGAAGCTCCCAAGCATGCTTGTATTGTAAGGTGTGTTCATGCCACTTGTACATTCTCCATACTTGCTTTACTTCCCTTTTATGAGCCTTTTTGTTTGGTTGTATGGACAGGCAAAGACCATGACAAGCGTGTGCATAAGAAAAAAGACAACATATGGGTTTAGATGTGTATCTCGTCTTTTTGCCATCTGGATAGTTACACTGCCCTACAGCTGTCGGGAGTGGTTAAGAACACAGGGTTCAATCTTGATTCGGGCCGATCTGATCCCCCAAATCAAAACTGTGGTTTCACCTTGTTTTTACCATCTTGGGATATTCCAGATCTTTGTATTCTCATTTCTTACAGTAGAACAGCTTCTCAATTGTTCATTAATGGAGTATGTTTGGATTATGGAAATGCCCTTTATCTGGGGATATCGTAGTTTTTCTCCTATGAAGTCGTGGCCACATCTCTACGTGTCTGAGGACAAGCCACTGGCACCCGATGAAGCAAGGTGTGCACGTCAAGAACCTTTGCCTCTGCTTTGACAGAGGCTATTTATTGATCCATACTTTCTTGCCCTGCAACCAGATCACTTATTTTGGAACAGTTTACGTTGTTTCAAATTCAGCTGTACCACAGGTAAGATGCAAGGTGGAAACACCTTTTGGTTCTAGCCTTCACATTTTGGAATATTCATCCAGGCTCACTGCGGTCTTAAATTCGGGAACATTTTAAAATTTGCCTGTGTCCAAAGTAGCGTTTTAGCCCAGGGTCGGATGTAACTGTTTTCATTGCAGTGCCAATAAAATACTTGTGAGGCATGCCTGCACTGTAAAAATGTCCGTCACATGTCCAGAAACGCATACTTATCTAAAGTGCGGTTATTGCCTTTTCCAAAACGATGGAGGCAGCTTGAAATGGAGGAGAAGGTTCGCAGTCTGCTTCTGGTAAACCGGTTTCTCAGAACTAAACTGAGCAACATTACAAGAAGAGGCACCCAAAGTATGTTTGCAGAAACCTGGGTAGCCTTGGCCACAGTGCTGCTTTGCAGGAGAGCTAGAGGGGGGCATGTTAATGAGAAGCCAGTGTTGCTAAGCTCTGGTAGAATGTGCGATGATCCCATCCGAATATTCTGCTGCAATAGGAGACCATCCTTTTCAATATTACCTTTTTATGTATGCATATATAATCCATAGACAATGCAGCCATTTCTTTCAAGTGATGAAGAAGTGAGCAGAAAATATATGGGAAAGGTTCTGTGGCTGATAGCGAAGATTCATGTCTCTCGACAACCGTGCTCAAAAGATGTTACTTGCTCCACAAACAAAACAAAAAAAACTTGTGATCATCAACTGTCATTTTGGCAGCGTAAGAACAAGAAAGACATTACAGACACTGTGTGAAGAAGACAGTCCACTCCTTCATAACAAAATGAAATGTTGTGGGAATATGAGGAGTTTGGAACACGTGCGCGCACGCGCGCTCTCTCTCACACTCACAATCACACTCTCTATCTTTCTCTTTTTCTGTCTCTCTCTCTACCTCTCTCTTTCTCTCTCTCTCTCACACCTATTTCTCAACAAACTTTTTGGCTCCATTGGAGCCGGTTAGAGAACCAGCGAGCACACAGCTGTACTCTAAAATAGTGACACACAGAGCTGGATGGAAGCCACTGCTCAGTCCCAAAGATGGCAGCACTCTCTTCCAGATCCTGAGTGACAAATTCTGTCAAAATCAGAATACCGTTTTTCCTTTCAGAAACAAATCTACAGCAGAGTAAGCAGTCTACTACAATGATAAATGGTTGTATTACGCCAGTCTGTCCAGTTAGACCACGATCCCCGTAAAATGAATTTGACTGCATCCAGTTGGACATGTCGTTCAGGTTAGTGTCTAGTGAGGGACATAAGTGACTGAACCTGTGAGAGTATCGGTGCAGTTCTGTGGAGTTGCGGCAGAACTGCAGTCTCTTGCTCTAGTATTGTGATCTTGTGGTGAATGTCTTGGCAATATTAGACCTGGATAAAGTTGTATGGGCAGAAGCTGGTTCCTCCAGACATGGCTGTTTGAGGGATGACACAGTAGTTCTGATGTCTGAGCAGTAGTCAAGGTGGTATTGTAGTTGAGCCTACATTCCAGGCAATTGGAAATATGGATTTCCTCGAACAGATCGATTTGGGGCTTCCTTATGTGGCATAAATATCCAGAAGGTCACTAATAATGTGCAATGTGTGATGAAACTAGCTTTTAACAAAACGGATCCAGCTGAACAGGAGTCAAAGCTATTTGAGAAATGAGAAACTGTCCACTTTTCACACCTCCTCCACGAGGTGGGCCCTCTTTTTCCTTTATGTACTACTTGATCACATTGTCTGTTTGAAGTTGGGGTCCTTTCCCCTTTAACATGAAAAGGAAAACTGACCAATGGCTTAGAGCTCCAGATACATCATCATGTCGATTGCTACCTTCACCTGTGCTAACAGGTCATAGATTGAGTTCCGCTCACAGTGTATCCCCTACCCAAACTCCTAAAAGTCTCTGATGATCGAGAAGTATATTTTGAGAGACTAGTGGATAGAGCCCCAAAGAAGATTTAAAATGAGCATTTATAGGTTCAGAGTTTGCTTTATAGGATTCTGCAACATTTTGACTTGGTGATCAATGGAGAATCCAACGGATCAGAGAAGTTTGATTGAAAGGCCTTTTACACAAACTGCCACCTGGAACAGCATTTATGCAAGTGATCCGACGACCATGAACAAAGTAAGAGAGCTGTGTGGGTAATGGTGCCAATTCTCTTGGCGGCGGAAAGGCAATTGTAAGATAGCCCAAAGGTATTTATCCTCTGAGAGAACTAAGTTAGGGCATGTGGAAATAAACTGAAAACATTGCATGACCGTTGCATCAAACATAACCAGATTGAGACTCTTCTGGGCCATGTTTAGTGATTGTGCCTTGATCTGATGGGTTTTCTAGATAAGCACAGAAATTCTGTCCTGCAGCAAACACTGGTACTGGAGCCAGATCATCGTTAAGTATTTCTGAATTTAAGCCAATTGCCAGGGGGGCTCGTCTAGTTATGGTTTCAATAAATGTTTACGGGATGAGGTTCTGACTTATTGTTGCTGTTTGTGCTGTAAGTAATTTAGTATTAATTAGCTATATGAGAAATTCACTATTAATGTTTGGGTTTTATTTACGTATGATCATGTTTACTTTTTAAAGAGATTATTGTACATCATTGTATGATTATGTTTTTGGAAAATATGATGTAATGATTTACTGTGGTTTATAGTCATTGCATCGAATGCAATGCATTACCATATAACATTGAATGCCTTACCATAGAAAAAAATGCATCAAATGCATTTTTTTTAATGGGGGAGGCCTAGCCTCCCTTTTTCTAACCTTTAAAACCCATCATAATTAAACCCTTTACCATTAAAAAAAAATGCATTCCATTCTTTTCTTTTCGATGCATTTATTTCTATGGTAAGGCATTCAATGGTCTTGCATTTGATGCAATGACTAGATACCATTTACTGTTTGTATAAAAAAAGCAAAAGCCTAATTAGCCATAAACACGTAAAATAAAAAATAAATACTTTTTTTTAAGGTTTTCACCATGTAAATATGACAAATTAATATTATTTCAAGATGTGATTGTGAAAAGTATGCTTCATGATGATCAGGGCAAGGACTATGTTTAAAGAAGTATTAAAAAAAAAGTGTGTCTTGGAAAGCGACCCATGTGCTTAAGTGAGGAAAAACCCTCACCAACAAAAGTGGAACAACGTACATGAGTACAAAAATAAACTAAAATCCTCGCCTTCTAGCAGAAAAAAGGCAAAAGAGGAGATGAATTAATAGTTAATTTTTTGCCTCTTACACATATTTATTGTTTATTTATTGGGTATTTATAATGCACCTATAGAGCAAAATGGTGTTTCAAGACGCATCAAGATAAGGGAGGGGGAGGTAAAGGGAGGGAAAAAAACAATAACGTTCCCACTAGGTCTTGAGAGATTTGGGGCCTGATTCATGGAAGTGTTTTATAATGGCGCAATCCCATAGGAAAATGTTCCATGAATCAGGCCCTTGGATCGTGCAAGTCCAGTAACAGACAAGAGGGGACAGGGGTGGGTGGGAAAGTGAAGGTTGGGGATGAACAGGGAAAAAGACAAACAATAACGTTCCTACTAGATCATGACACAATTCGGAACATGCAAGTGCAGTACAAGAATGCAGGGGAGGGGGGAGAGAAGTAGGTTGGGGGAACAGTGGGGGAGAAAGACAATCAATAACGTTCCTACTAGTTTGTGAGACAATATTGTGCATGCAAGTGCAGTAACAAAGAGGGGAAGAGGAGGAGAGTGCAGAACGGGGAGGAAATGGTCATGCTCAGGAGGAAAGGAGGAGAAGAGTAAATTAAGTGCTAGTGAACAGGTTCACTTGCACTATTAAGAGGGTGCACAAGGGAGTGCTAGAGGAGTATAGGGAAGGAGCCAGTGGCAAGGAAGTGACTGCAGAATCAGCGAAGGCTGGAGCAAGGGATGCAAAGCTGTCCTAGATATTTCTGGAGGAGCAAGAGAGCACCTGTTTGGATCAAACTTTTATAGGGCGGACATGTCTAGAGACCTCATCGGGTGATAATGGGAAAGAAAGGGGGGAAGGGAGAAGGGGGCCAGGGAGGCCAGAGAGCGAGTGAGGGAGAAGCACAATGCCAAATTCAACACAACAGCAATGCAACCATCTAGATTCAAGTGTCCAGGATAGAGGGGAAAAGCCTAGATCTCAACATACAGCAGAAAAGCAAAAACACATAGATGCGAGTTTCCTGGATAGAGGGAAAAAGCCTAGGTTTCAACATAAAGCAGAAAAGCAAAAACTACTAGATGGAAGTTTCCTGTCTTCTTTGCTACCACTATGGTATTGCAGCATGCGCCCTTTTTATCTCTGGGTTCTAGGGTTGCTATTCTATGGAAAGCTATTGAGTTGGTATTAGAGGTTGCAGGAACAGTTTGAACTAGTTCCAAAATGAGGGAACACTTTGGTTCTCTTTGCTTGGCCTGTGTCCCTCCACCCGCAGAACACTGCACATACACACTTTTCACTAAAACATTGTATTTGATGGTTGGGTAAAGGTTCACTCTTCATCAATACCACTCTGGCAAAGCAGATTAACACAACTTGAAAGTTGTTGCATGGCGGAAACCAAGCCGTTCTTAGCACATCTGTAAACAAAGTGGAAAACCAAAGCTTAAGGAAGGACCAATAATCAAGGTTGTTTGTTTAGCACAGAATCATGTACTTTAATGTATTTAAAATATATATGATTTTATCGTGAGCTGTTTCTTCTATTCTGTCTTGTGCACCAATCTCCCTTAGTTAGGAATTTTATATTTTGTCTTGATTCAGGACACAAGGAAGCACCTTGGATGTGATCACTGAACACTCGAGTGCAATGTAGACATACATGCCATTTAAAAACAAAAATCAATTTGTTGATATTTAGCACAAATGTAAGCATTCCAGATGGCACATGTTGGAGATGGTGCTAGCTGTCCCTAGAGGGCCTCTTTTGCCCGAGCTACATGCTACTATTGCTACACCCTGCTCCAATGAGGTGTGAGGACCCCAAGCTGACTGGATTTAATGTGACATTTCAGCCTCAAAATTCTAATTCCCCCAGAGGCATTACAGCTTATGAAAATAATAAGCAAACCAAGATTTAATAAATACATATTTGTTTTTACAGTAAGCTTTCGTTGAACTTTAATTACCGCATGAAACACGCATGAAACCACACCCAAGTGGTATACAGGAGTGCACAGCCAAGGTCTTTCTTTTGAGGTTAGACTATATCGCCAGTGTGGGAAGAAGCTGTTGGAGGAATAAACAGGCAAATGCAAGATCTGAACACCAGTAATTTCTGATTTACTTGCAACTACTGAGAAATTCCTTCATTTCAGAATGTGGGAGTGGACCTTTAATCAGCTTAACCCAAAACAGGCCCACCACTTAAGAAGCGAGTATACGGTTGTACATAAAGCAAGTTTATTGTACAAATGCTCCGGGTAGCGGTTAGATGGTGTTGCACGACCAAACTAACCCAAGTCTCAACAAAACATCATCAGTTGGCAGTTTGTATACTTTTTGTAACAATTTAAAACACTACCAGATAAATGTATTACTCTGCACCATGATTGGTCAAAACCTCTTCAAAGAAATCCCATCTTTCCGCAATTCTTCCATTTGCATTGGTCAGGCTTATCTTCATTATTATCTTCAGATCATGTTCAAAACACACCTCTTATTGGGAAGGTCAAAGTGCATTTTGCAAGAGAGCCCTAACCTATGTTCTGATTCATTGCAAAAGGGCATTTATAATGAGATTCATGAATTTCCCATGTATTTATATTAAGTTACATGTATGTTTTTACATTTGGTCGATTTGATACTTAATCCTTCTGCGAGTGTGCAAGCTAATATTGTATCAGTTATGAACAAAAAGTAAAGCACACTCAGTTCGCCCCACCCCCAGTCATCAATATGGCGCTTTCAACATGAATCCCTTGTTAATGATGGGACCCTTCCTGGCCACCCCAACAAGTGCTATCAAGATTGATACAGAGCCGGGCACCTAGAGAAAGCTCTGGGAGAACACGGTTATCAGAGCAGGCACCCGTGCATGGAGCCCAACTGTGACAAAGAAGGGAAGAGGGAGCAGAGTGAAAGAGGATTGCAACAGCAACAGTATGACTGCAACATGAGAAACCTAAGTAGAGAAACTAAGGATCTCTACAGTGCTGTCCATAAAGGTGACTCTACTTGAATGGGGTTGTCTTTTTCCAAGTGGAATGTTCCTGGCAGCCTCATTTGATTGAGTGACTAACTGTGGCATGTCCAACAAATGGAAAAACTGTGACAGGAGGGTTTGTGGGAGAAAGGAGATTTGTTTGTGCCCTACTCTATTCAAACAAAAAAAAAAGGGGGCCTGCAAGAAGGTGAGGTGGACACAACGAGGAAGGGGACTCAAATGATATAAAGGCATTGTGTAGTGGACTTCCTGAAGGATATCCACGAGTAAATTGGCAAGGTGGTTCAAAGAGTGGTGGCAGATTAATCTAGACTGGAACAGTTGGAAGCCAGGGAAGCGGTCACACAGTGCAGTAGTCTAAAAAAATTGATGGTTTCATAGAGGCAATGAAACATAATATAACTGGTGGAAAGATCCTAGAGACAACTGATATCCTTCCAGCACTGTGTTATTAAGCTCAATCCAACATGCACAGAATGAGGTAAATGCTTTGGAGATGTTCTGAAGGTTAGAAAACATTAGAATCCTTTGTGAGATGGCGGTGAGTGAATAGAAGGACCTCAAGAAGGTTGTACAAAAATTGCCATCTAACATGTGAACCAGCTGTAACAAAGTGGCCTCCCGGCCACTGCTAAAAGGACCTGGAGATGACATACCCAGGTCTCGAGACCCACTGTATCCCCATGGCAAGTCCTCAGTCCCGTTTGGAAAGACCAATATTCTGAAAGTATCAGAATTTTGTCTTTGTTAAACAGAAAACCTGGACCTGATCCCGAGAAAGCAACTATGCATTCAAGTGGAAGATAATAGGGAAACTGAGTGGGTACCTGAAGTTCAGAAGGACGCAACACAGCATGTGGCTAATGTTGGTTAACAAGACTCAGCAAATAGGCTTGGAAAGGAGGGACAAAGTATCCCATAATCCCTCTATCGTATCCGTGGAAAACCTGGATCACACCATGAAACCACACTTACGGTTCGGTTGTTCAAAACAATTGGGCGGTGTAAACCGGAGCATGCTACAGAGGATATTGTGAGGAGTGTGCATCCCTCGCTCGGTTGAGACACAGGGCCTCATCACGACTTTGGCGGTAACCCTTAAATCCGGCGGTAGCGTTATTACCGCCGGATTTAAGGGTTCGCCAAATCAGGACTTCGGTGGATTTCCCCCCAGCCCTTAGCTGGGGGGAAATCCGCCGAAGATTCGCGCTATTACCGCCAGCGGGAAATCCGCTGGCGGTAAGAGCGCGAATTTTCTCCATTGAGCCCAATGGGGAATGGGGCATTCCCGAATGGGCTCAATGGGGAATGGGGACTCCCAAGTCCGCCAAAGTTGTGATCCCGCGCTATTAGCGCCGGGGGCTATGGCGGTCGCGCTAATAGCCCCCGCGCTAATAGCGTTACCGTTACCGTCCAAGTCGTGATGAGGCCCACAGAGTTGTGAGAGGAAGCACAGCCTTCACCCAAGCAGCGACATGACATTTAGAGAACACTCCACCTCTTCCCCACACTAAGGAGAGAGTCGGAAAGTGTAGGATGGCATGTTGCCCATACAGTTGCAGTAGTGTCTATCCCTATCATTAAGTACCCTAGATGTTATAACACACTATCCTTGATTGTATAATTTACGCTATGTATGTATAATACTGTTTCTGATGCTTGTTAATGTGCTTAGAATCACATGCTGTGTATATGGTCCGACATCCAGTGGTAACCGCTTAGTATTGCATCTTGTCTTTCGGGGGACCGAAAGGGGACGTCGGCATAGGCGTGTCTGAAACACTATCCTTATCGTGACGTGTGTAGTACCCAAAATCCCTCACGCGCCGAGGTCCCTCAGATTGTTTTTTTCCGCCCAGATAACTGGTCGCCCTATAGCGGAGCTCTTCATGAGACATTGTTTATCTTACCGAATTGTCGGTTATTCCCCGTTAAGTCACTTCGCCCATCAAGAACATCTTCGACGAAGACTACGGGGGAATCGTTTACGGCTGTGGGTTCCGGCGCCTAAGATCCGGTGTTCGGACTTCCACGTGGTCGGGCCTTCTGGCCAGCCTACACAGTAGGGAGAGTGGGCTCGGGGTTTGCCATACTGTTATTATGTCTTTCCTGTTTTCCACTGCTTTCCTTTTTGGTCTGGTCACCCTTCGCTTCTGCTATGGAAAGGACTCCATTTAGATTCTGCCCTGTGTGTAGGGTCAGATATCCGTGGAAAGACGAGCACACGTCGTGTAACGCTTGTCTCCCCCTAGAGCACGATGAGAAGCGGTGTTCGGTGTGTAAACTCCTTAAACCTAAAACCCTTAAGGAGCGCCTGTTGAAGCGGTGGGCCGCGTACGGAATGTCACACATGGAGTCTCCCTCCCCTGCCGCGACACCAGCCGAAAGCGACGGGGGTACATCGGATGACCAAACGTCCAACACGGACATTATAGACCTTGAGGCAGACTATTCTAGGGAAGCCACGCCCGTCCCCGACCCTTCCAGGCTCGGCTTCGGTCTTGCTACAGGGACCACACCCGGTGACAGGGGCGTACAGTCGCACCGCACAAAGCACACAACCCAAGCGCCCTCCTCGACAACTTTGTCGAAGAAGGCGAAAGCGCCAACGGGTCTGCTGGAAACTTCGGCGGCACCCACGGATCGGTCTGATCCGAAGCCTTCCTCGCATCCGCAGCAGCGCATGACTGGGCATAAGAAACATAACAAGGGCGCTACTCCCCAAACTACATGCGCCGAAGTTTCAGAACAAGAAACTTCAACGGATTCCAAGGTTTCCAAGGCCCGTACAGGCCTGAAAACTACAAGTAGGCCTCTACCCGAGAAGCCATCCGCTTGCCCTTCTTGAGCAGCGGAAGACATTTTCACTGCCGACGCATCATCGGAGGCATCGTCTCCCGAAGATTCGATGACTATCCGTAAGAGCATCAATAGGATTGCTACGGCGGTGGGCCTAGTACCGGTTCCGCCCACAGTTATGGGCCAATCCGCCAAAAAGTTTTCCACCGATTGGGAAGACGATCCCGAGGTCTCTCATGAAGAAAGCTAGTTACCCCACTCAAGCACGCTGAGGAGATACTCTCAACGCCTTAGGACAGAGAACACGGTTCCTACTCAGTTAGGTCCATTTGGGTCATCCAAGTGGACCACGGAGCAATTCGAGGGGTGTATGGATCGGCTAGAGCAGTTTTTCAGGGCTTCTGATCAACCTCTGCCGAAAAAAGCTCAGGTAGACCCTAACCCTCAAACACAAGATATCCAACACCAAGTTGACTATCAAGAAGATGTCCAGATGGACACGTATAGAGACATCTATACAGAAGAAGAGGAGTCTTCTTTTCTGGACAACTATGGGGAAGATCAAGGGGCAACGGACAACTGGGAGGACTCCCAGCAGAACGATCACAACTCTGATATCGTTTGCCTCGACTCTCCCCCATCCACCCGGATTCGACAAGCTTCCCCGGTGGATGATCAAATGGCTTTCAACAACATGTTGAAAAAAGCAGCGGAATTCTTTAAAATTGCCACGCTGGAAGCCTTGCCCGAACAAGATTTCTCAGAGGACATTATTAATGAAAAGCCACCGGCAAGCCAGTCTATCCCTCTCTTGAGCTCTGTAAAGAGACGGCTGGCCTCTTCCTTACTCACACCCGCTCAGACTAGGGCTGTGAAACCAAGGGTCAAAAAACTTTTCCGACCTTCCCCCACTGACCCGCTTTATATCAAAGGACACGCAATCCGAGACTCGCTGGTGGTGACCAACACTCGCAAGAGAGCAGGGGTTCCCCTTGCCACGGGAGAGTCACCCCCGGACAAGGAGTCCAAAAGGTTGTATGCCTTAGGCAAACGGGTTACGTCGGCGGTGGCCTATACAGTCCGGATTACCAATAAAACGACGTTACTGGCAAGCTGCATCGACGCCCAATGGAACCTACTCCAGGAAGGCCTTCAAGAGGTTCCGGACCAACCAGAGCCAAGCTTCTCGCCATTGTCTCGGAGGGCAAACTTGCCAATCAGAATGTTGTAAAAATACCCTGGACACCGCAGAGACAGCAGGCAGGTCTCTCGCACAGGGTACTCTCCTAAAAAGGCACGCGTGGCTGTGCACGTCGGGCTTCAGGCCTGAGACCCAGGCATCCATTATCAACAAACCCATCGAAGAGGCCAACCTCTTCGGGAAGGCGTGAGACGATGCGTTGGAGACAGCCACGAAGAAGCACAAGACTTTTAAGTCGCTGCACCAAATTTCCCAGAAACCCTCTTCACAGAGGGGCAGTAATTCTCAGCGGTCCTTTCGAGGACAAGCCTGCGCCGCTCAAAACAATTTTGGTACGGGCAACTTCAACTCAAGTCAACCTGCTGCAAGCCCCACTTACTACCCCCACAGGGGTCAGAAGCGCGGTAAGAATAGAGGCAGAGGCTCCAATTCCAGAGGAGCATCAACTTCGGGTCAGAAATGACCACCAAGTCCAGGTCCCCTCCCATGTCTCCCCGGTCAAGGGGCAATTAACTTCTTTCCTCAAGGCATGGGAGGGGATAACTTCAGACCAATGGGTCTTAAAGACGGTCGCCCACGGTTACTGCGTGGAATTCGCCTTACCTCCACAGTTCAGACAGGCGAAACATCGATGCCTTTCTCCGGAACATCTGCAGATCCTGATCCAAGAGGTGGAAGCGCTGCTGGAAAAGGACGCCATAGAAGCCGTCCCGACTCTTCAGGTAAATGAGGGTATCTATTCAGTGTACTTCATTGTACCCAAAAAGGATCTCACCATGCGTCCTGTTGTAGACCTGCGCCCAGCGAACAACTTCGTAAAGCCCCAGAAGTTTCGCATGGTAACACTGCAAGAGGTGATCCCATTGCTAAAACAGGGGGACTTCATGACAACATTGGATATGAAAGATGCATACTTTCATATTTCAATGCTTCCAGCGCACAGAAAATTCCTAAGGTTCGTGATTCAGGTCAAACACTACCAGTTCAAGGTACTCCCCTTCGGCATCGCCTCGGCACCAATGTTTACCAAGGTCCTGGCAGTGGCAGCGGCACACCTGCGCAGACTTTCAGTTCCAGTTTACCCTTACCTCGACGATTGGCTCATCACGGGGCACTCGTTCGATGTTTGTTTTTCTAACACCCAAAAAACAGTCGACCTACTGTTCAGCCTGGGATTTTATATCAACGAAAAGAAATCCAGCTTAGTCCCCAGCCAAGTAAAACAGTTCCTGGGGGCTCTAATTCGTACGGAAGACGGTGTAGTCTTCCCTGACAGCGAGAGGGTTCGGAACATGCTCTCTCAGGTTCCTCAGTATGTAGCCAGTCGAGAGGTAATGGTACGCAAAGCTATGCGTTTGCTAGGGATGATGGCATCATGCATATACTTGGTTCCCCATGCGCTGCTGCGCATGCGTCCCATGCAAGAGTGGCTCAACAGCTAGTGGTGTCAGGCCAGCGGACAATGGGAATATCTGTTAGTTGTCTCGCCAGCCCTCGTTCTCTCTCTGCAGTGGTGGTCGAGGGAGAACCTCTTGAAGGGGAAAACCTTCACCACCCCTGCAGTGGAAGCCACTCTCACGACAGACGCATCTCTCACAGGGTGGGGGACTCGCCTGCTTCAACGGACAGCTCACGGAGTGTGGTCCCCTCAGGTAGCGCCAACCATATAAACCTACTGGAGCTACTAGCAGTGTTCAAAGCATTGAAAGCCTTTCAGGAGCAACTGCAAGGGAAGACAGTGCTGGTCCTAACCGACAGCACAACAGCAATGTATTACCTGAACAAACAGGGGGGCACTCACTCTCCAGGACTATCCAAGCTGTCCCAAAACATCTGGATATGGGCTCTCAAACACAAGATGTTCCTGATATCCCAACATGTTCCAGGGGAACTCAATCCTCTGGCAGACGTACTCAGCAGAGAATTTCCTCTGCCAGAAGAGTACGAATGGCGACTGCACGAATACATTGTATCCAACATCTTCGCAGAATGGGGGTTTCCAGAGATCGACCTGTTCGCTACTCAGGAGAATGCCCAATGCCAAGACTACGCCTCACGGTACCCCAAGAACCGATCCAAAGGGAACGGTCTCTGGATAACTTGGTCAGGGAAATTTGTCTACGGTTTTCCCCCCCGACTCCCCTTCTGAACAAGATAGTACACAAGATGCACCAGGAACCAGTCACCATGATTCTGGTGGCTCCCATGTGGGCCCGCCAACCTTGGTTCGCGCACCTGATGGAAATGTCCCTCTCCCCACCAGTCAAGCTGCCCTGCCCGTACAACATGTTGTCTCAGGACAGGGGGGAGACTCTGCACCCATGCCCGCAAACTCTGAATTTAGCAGCCTGGCTCCTGAGGTCTTAGAGTTTGGACATCTGCAACTCCCTCAAAGATGCATGGACATACTGAGGGAGGCAAGAAAGCCTAACACACGTTATTGCTATGCCAGCAAATGGAAACATTTTGTTATCTGGTGCAGTTCCAAAGGCGTCAATCCCACCGATTGCTCGCCTTCACACATTGTGTTCTATCTAACCAATCTGTTGGACTCTGGGTAAGTCTTCAATTCCTTAAAGGTTCACCTAGCGGCGTTGTCAGCCTACACCACGTCACAGCAGAAGGTGTTGTGGTGGAATATACCTGTGATTAAAGCCTTTATGGAAGGGGTTAAAAGGATTTATCCCCCCATCACTCACCCAGCCCCTGGGTGGGACCTAAATGTGGTTTTTAACTAGGCTCATGGGGTCCCCTTTTGAGCCTATGCATAAAGCTAGTCTGAAAGACCTGACCTACAAGACAGCCTTTCTGGTAGCTATCACTTCTATCAGAAGAGTTAGCGAACTACAGGCCCTCTCGGTTTTGGACCCCTTTGTTACAGTCCACAAAGATAAGGTAGTTCTGCGCACTCATCCCAGATTTGCGCCGAAATTTATTTCGAAGTTCCATGTGAACCAGTCAATCGAACTACCCACGTTCTTCCAGAGACCTACTAACATGGCCGAAAGAAGCCTTCACACACTAGATGTGCGCAGGGCAGTCATGTTCTACATGGATAGAACTAAACCACTGAGGAAAACTAAACAATTCTTTGTTTCAGTGGCAGCTGGTAGAGAAGGGGACCCTGTCTCTAAATCAGCAATATCAAGGTGGATTGTCAAATGCATCACACTATGTTACACTCTTGCAAAGAGAGAACTGCCCTTCAAGCCTAGAGCACATTCTACTCGAGGCACTGGGGCATCCATAGCATTCATTGCAAATGTTCCCCTAGAGTCCATTTGCAAAGCGGCAACCTGGAGTTCTGTACACACCTTTACAAAACACTATTGCCTAGACACTCATTCTAGGTCTGATTCTCAGGTGGGACAAGTAGTATTAAGACATCTTTTATCTACTGTTCCTTCTCACAACCCACCTCCAACTCCGGGTACTGCTCGCTAATCTATGCACAGCATGTGATTCTAAGCAGATTAGTAAGCATCAGAAGACATGAATTACTTAGCGTAAAAGCATTTCTGATGATTGGATCTGCTTAGATTCACATGCGCCCTCCCTGCCTCCCCGCTCGGGGTGGAAGGAACATAGACTTCTTACTACTTTCTCTCTTCATGTACTCACTCACTATAGCCTTGGGCTCCCTCATGGCAGAAAAAATACAATCGGAGGGACCTCGGCGCGTGAGGTATTTTGGGTACTACACACGTCACAATAGGGATAGTGTTTCAGACACGCCTATGCCGACGTCCCCTTTCGGTCGCCCGAAAGACAAGATGCAATACTCCGCGGTTACCACTGGATGTCGGACCATATGCACAGCATGTGAATCTAAGCAGATACAATCATCAGAAATGCTTTTACGGTAAGTAATGCATGTCATATATATTCTGCTGCAACAAGTTCATATAAGTATGTAATGTCTCTGTACATATTTACCTAATGTCCTTATTTCCTGTAACCCGTGAAATCTTCACAGCGCCCAGATGCCTCAGGGCCTGGTACGCTCTATAATTAAACAAACAATACAATACAACAATCAAGGAATTGGTTGAGGCATCTGGAAATGCACTGAAAACATTGCATGAATGTTGCTGCAGCGATGGAGAGAAAACCTCCTTTAGTCTCTCCCTGCTGTCGAAGCAATGGGAGAAACATCCCACCAAGCCACGGACAGAAGTGGTTTGTGAGCCTTCCCACAATTCAAGGGAAATGCTTAGAAAACACGCTCACTAATTTTGGCGCGGGCTCAGTCAAAACTAACTCGATGGAGGGGAAGCCTTACAGCTGCACGCCAGCAGAAAGAATCTAGAATTTAATTCAAAATAGTGACTTCCCTAGTTGAAGACTTCCTCCGAAGGATCAGGACCATAGGGTATCTTGAGGACCGAGCATTCACAAAGGTAACAAGTGACCCTCTTCAGCCAATGAGGGCACATCTATTCACTCTGGGAGCAAGAGGGAGTTTCAGAGCTGCACAGTTGCTGTTTGGATGTGCTAAATCCGTATTGGTGGACTGGTGGTGAAAGCAAAAGGAGCCAAGAGGAAGGAGGCTGGAGAAAGGTGGTCAGATGAGGTGGTTGTATCTGAAGAAAATGGAGGCAACAAGGAGGGAGTTCAGCAAAGGAGAGGATGAGAGTGAAAGGAATGTTGAGAAGAATTACCAATAAAGTAGAGGAGGAGAGTGACCGATATTGAGAGCAGGGGAGGCAGCACATCCAGTGGAGAGGAAGTGGACGAGCAGAGTGAAGTGTTTGTTGGTGCAGCTATTCGGAATGGAGGGCATTGAGGTGATTAGAGGTGATATTGAAGGAGGGGAGTTGGATAAATAGGTTGGAGGACAGGTTGTCAAGCCATAAACCTGAAAAGGGTAACCCTATGAAGGAACAAGAGCACGAGCATGCCGGTACAAAGAGGAGATTTAGGGAAAGTACTAGACTGGTGAGAAGACAAAGGGTGCAAGAAGGAACCCCATAAGTAAGGAGGAGAGGGGATGAAGGAAAAGAGGATTGTTCAGTCACTGTATTTAAGCACAGGCCTCTTAAAAGGAAATGATAATAAACAAGAATAAAGTCACTCCCACTGTGTGGGAGGACCTCTTATCCCAGTGGTATTGCAGGTTTCCCAGGGGTTGCAGAACCCTTTCTTCTGACCTTGTCCCTTATGGTGGATTTGTTTCTTTGTTAGTAGCACAATGAAAAGATGCGCGGACCAGGTAAATAAGGTGCAGGTCTTTATTACAGCTGGCCCACCTTCTCACGGCTCCGCTAACCCTAACTTTTCAAAGCCCGCATTCCAGCTTCACGAGCCGCACAGAACGGGTTGCATGTCTCATGAAGCTGGAACGCGACCAACAAAGGAAACACAGATCGTTACATATCTTCCTCCTTAAAAATATGAAGTACAACACACCATGTAAAATACAACACTGCTAAAAGAACTTAATAAATGAAGTAGTGAAAAAAAATAATAAAGAACTAACTGAACACTTAACAATTTGGTAGACATAACCTAGATAAAGACAAAATCATTAAAACTGTAAATGTGCAAAATCAAAAATATTCACTGAACAAAGTCCTTCATCCAATTAGGTTTGCGTGAAATTCTCTTATTGTCATCACCCTTGTTGCTTTCTTTGACACACCTACTTTCAGGATAATCACTCACCCTTTGCTTTCTTGTAGATTGTCCTTCACTCTCACCCAACACTTTCTCCAGCTCTCCACCAACATTATTTCCTGCTCTTGCCAACTTGACCTACGACCACACCTCTCCTCCATCCATTATGACAACACTACCACGTACTGCAGAAATCCTTTTGGGACCTATGAACTTACTTTCCACACACTTTTGTGTAGACCTGGGATTCTTTACCCATACCCAATCTCCAACCTTCCACTCTCTATGCTTGACACACTTCTTCCAGTTAAATGACTCTTTGTTCCTCATTTGGCTTTTTTCAATCATTCTCATTATGGCACCCCTATACACCGCAACAGTCCCTGCCAAACCTAGCCACCCAGGACACAACTTGGTTCCAGGTTCCCTTCCTTTGATTAAAACAAAAGGAGATATGTTGGTAGTGGAGTGAGGAGTCGTTAGATAACTCCACATCATGTGATTCATTGCCTCCCTTCAAGGAAGGCCATTACACATTGCAAGCTGGATCCCCCCTTTTATATATCTATTTACTCTCTCGACCAGATCATTCGCTCTTGGGTGATAAGTGCTGTTCTCACATGCTTGAAACCATAGTCCCCCAAGAACTGTTTCATGAAATGAGACAAATTGTACACCGTTGTCTGAAACTAACTCAGCCGGACAACCTTCCCTGAGAAATACCTTTTCCAAAAAGGAAACTAATTCAACAGCCGTCACTTCTCTGACTGCCTCCCACTCCACCCATTTAGAATGGAAATCCACCAGCACAAACATGTATTTGAAATCATCTCCTAACCCTGCTATAGGTCCCCAGATATCCACCGCTAGCTTCTGCCATGGTTGACTTGGTACCGAATTATGCATCATAGGCACTTCCATCACTACCTTGCTTTTATCACCCAGTTGACAAGCATTACACTGTTTCACTAAATCTTCAGCCATTCTGTCTATCCTGGGCCACCAGTAGCTATGTCTCAACCTCCTCTTAGTGGCTCCCTCACCCATATGGCCTTGGTGGGCTAAACTTACAAACTTCTCACTCCTTTGGTGAGGCACTATACAGCTCCCCCTCCTCAACCTGTCACCCAGTAGACTCAACTCGTCTCATATTTCCCACCAAACTTCAATTTTTTTTCAAGTAGCTTTTTATCAGGCCACCATTGCTTTTATAAGTCTGAAATCTTGATCTGCAAGTTCAGCTTGCTCCCACTCTTCTCTGCCCACACTCACTAACTCGGAAACAACATACTCTTCACACTCTTGAAAATTAACTGTTTGATCTTGATCCACTGGCAGTCTCGATAGACAATCCACTAGCAGATTTTCTTTTCCTGGAAAATAAACTTCAAAGTTGTATAACTGGAGCCCGGGACCCCATCTACTTATTCTTGGGGATCCTACAGCCCATCTGCTACTGTTAAATAATTGTACTAAGGGTTTATGATCTGAGCGTACCGTAAACCTTCTTCCCCCACAGAAAATATTTGAAATGATTTACTGCCCAGAACATGGCCAACACCTCACGCTCTATTACCGAGTAATTTTCTTCAGCCCCTCTGAGCGATCTAGAGGCAAATGCTATAACCCTTTCAGCCTTATTATTGTCATACTGCAGCAATGTAGCTCCCAAACCTAAAGTGCTGGCATCAACTACTAACACTGTTCTGTCATTAGCACCACATTTTCCTATCAAAGGAGCCTGAGCAATCCCTTGTTTGATAAATCTAAAAGCTTCCTCACATTGTGTGGACCACAGAAATTTGACCCCTTTTTTAAATAAAGCCTTTAAGGAGGGGAGATACCTGCAAAGTATCTCACAAACTTATGGTAATATTCCGCCAACCCTAAGAAGGACCTGACTTGGTCTTTGTCACTGGGAAATGGAGCTTTCTCAAGGGCCTCTAGAAGACTTGATTTGGGGTTTATGCCCTGTCTTCACACCATGTGACCTAAGTATTCTATAGATAGTTTACATTTACTCCTTTTAACAGTTCAACCGGCTTCCCCCAACTTTGTCAACACAACCCTCAACAGTTTATCATGCTCTTCACTAGACTCTGCATACACTAGTATGCCATCCTGGAAAATTATCACATTCTGAATACCCACCATCTCCATCACCCTCTGAAAAACAGCAGCTGCTGAAGCCAAACCAAACGGCATTCTGCAATATCTAAATGTGCCTTCGGTAGTAATAAAAGTAGTTAGATGTTGACAATCCTCTGAAAGTGGAATTTGATGGTATGCTTGTGATAAGTCAATTACAGAAAATGTGTTCGCTTTACTCAACTTAGCCAACTCCTCGCTGATAGGTAAAGGGTGATGATCCACTAAGATGTTCTTATTAAGGTCTCTCAGGTCAACACAGTCTTATATCCCCACTGGCCTTGGTAGCTACAACAACTGGCGACAACCATTCCGACCCTTCCACTCTCTCTATAATGCCCCTTTGAAGTAATGCTTCAATCTCCTCCTTTACTTTGTGTTTGAGATTCTGTTGGACTGGATGACTCTGTGTATACTTTGGAACAGCTCCCTTCTTTAGCTTAACCCTGTGTTCATACCCCTCCAGTTTCCCTAGGTTCCCCGTGAACACATTCGGGAACTCTTTTTTTCCACTGATCTCTCACTTCTGCGATGGTGACTGGGTTCTCAGCGTTTGCTTGAATCCTGATCCCAAGCTTCTTCTGCTCGCTCAAGCCCAACAGTGAGGATCCTTCTTTAGTGACAAATATGTCAGCTTCACAACTCCTCCCTTTGAACTTGATGGTGGTTCTAAACTTTCCAAGTAACTCTATTATGACATTTCCATACGCGTAAGGTTCTATGTCTGGATGCTTTAATTGTTCAATGTTCCCATATACACAATTCTCATATGTTTTCCTAGATATAATAGTCCATGGAGAGAAACTGTCCGTTTTCATTGTGACCACTCTGCCGTTGACTATGAAGACATCAATTGGCCCCTTATCAGCATTGGACACATCTCCTATTTCCAAAATAAGTTTGACTTGTTGATACTCTCCAGCATTTTCCTCTTGTTCTGGGCATCTAGTATTGGCGTTGGCTTCTATGTTTTACACCGAACAGATTTCCCTGCACCGAAATGCCCCTTCTTTTTACACTTGAGGCAATTTGCACTCCGTGCTGGACAGAATGGGTTTGACGAGACAGGTCTTTTGCTGACACACTTAAAACACTTTAAACTTCTAGCATTTCTGGGCTTCTTGCTGTTTCTGACTGTCGCCTCCTCATTGATCTGCTTTTCTGTCTTCATGCTGGCCATGTACTTAGATGTTTCCTACATACCCCTTGCCACTTCCACCGCTTGCTCAAGGGGCAGGTCTTTTGACAACAACTTTTCTTGCACCTTACTATTGTTGGTGCAGCGCACCAACTGGTCACGAATCAGTGATTCTGCCAATTGTCCAAATTCACACGAATGGCTGAGAGTGCGAAGTGCAGCAATAAAAGTTTCTACAGGTTCATGAAGTTCTTGGTACATTGAAAAGAACTTGTGCCTCTCAAAGGTGACATTCTTCCTTGGTTCAAAGCATAATTGTAGTTTCCTGACTGCAACAGAGAACTGATCCTCTTCCCTTGACCCATCTCCACGGGCTCTGCCAGGCTGTCAAAAACGCTGTGTGCTTCAGTCCCCAAATTATGCAGCAGTACAGCCTCTTTCCTGCCCGGTGCAACTTATCCTCCCCAATGGCCACCAAGTAAGTGTCGAACAGTTTCTTCCATCCGTCCCATCTGATGAGCGGAGTACCTGGTTCTGACAGAAAAGGTGGTGGGGGGGCATACTTGCAGTTGCCATGTTTGCTTTTAGATTGCAGGTGTGGCGTTCAACTTCTTATTAGTTTATGCTAATCTGGTTAAACCACGCACATACACACTGTTCGTTTTGTTTGTGTATGTAGTACTACCAGAAGACTCAATTGTGAAGGTGGTGGCACCCTTATTATATATATACCACTAATGGCCTGGAGATTGCAGTCTTAACATGCCACTAGTGACCTACAAAGGCTCCCTGCCCCTTTAATCAGCTGTAAAGGTGATCCAAATATTGTACTTGCCACTATCATACAGAAATTATGGCACTTGTGAATTCAAATTCTTTGCATATTGTCACCAGGTGCTACAGCACATGCATTGTCCCAAACATCCTGCTCCTTGCTACAGAATTGTGGCCTTTGAGCTGTTTAAATGCATGTGCTAACCTCTGTGTTATGTTAATCCTGTCACTGCTTGCCCATCTATTAAAGAAAATACGGTAGCAGGCCTGCAAATCCTGAAATAAACAATTGGGTGGGGCTAGACAGGGGGATGTTGTTGCTTTACGTTGGCTGCATCACGCTCAGGGGAAGAGCGGAGCGGCTTGATTGGACATAAACTGACTGTCTCTTCCTTGGGTATGCAGCTGGTCCCTCGTTGGCTGCTGCAATGCCCTGGCAAGGGGGCGGAGCGGCTTGTATGGGAGCCGGCGTAACAGCCTTTCCTGGACAGCACCGCCGGCAGACTTTTCCGCATGCGTAGAGCCGTCAGTGACAGGGCATAAAATATATGTGCAGCAGGCCCGCTGTTGCTCCTTTTAAACTTGTCACCAATGAAAATATGCGTCGGACCAGGTAAATTAGGTGCAGATCTTTATTACAGCGGGCCCACCTCCTCACGGCTCTGCTAACCGTAACTTTATAAAGCCTGCATTCCAGCTTCACAAGCCGCACAGAACGGGTTGCATGTCTCGTGAAGCTGGAATGCGGCCAACAAAGGAAACACAGATCATTACACACAATCACTTGTACTAGGTATCAATAAAGCCAGAGAGTCTGTTGCGCAGAGAATGGACCAAAGGTTGCTCTCTTCTTTGCTAATCCTTTGTCCCACCTACTCTATTAACTCCTCTCATCCTGAAGACTCTGATCCTCATTAGAAGTCTGCCGGTCCGGGAACTACGGTACTGGTAAGCTCGCCGGTACCGTAGTTTTCGGACCGGCAAACTACGAGTACTGTGGGCGGGCGCCGTCCCGCCCGCAGACCATGTCGGAAGCACTGGCACCGTTATAAACGGTGCCGGTGCATCCAACCTCCTCATTCCCTTCGAGCCCTATGGGGCTCAATGGGAATGGGGGGCATTTTTTTCCGGCGCCCGTGAAAGGGCAATTACCGGGTCCGGCGTGGCTGTAATGACCTGGTAATTGACCATTCGCGGGTGCCGGAAAAAAAATTATGCCGGTGGCAGCTGTGCCAGTATTTACCGGCATGGCTACCACCAGGGTCATAATGACCCCCTCTGTGTTTTTTCCACCTCCCTGACTACTCCTCCTTTTTTCTTCATTCTTTCTGATGTGGTGTGGTTCCTCCTTCCACCTCCTCAACGTGCCTTCGGCCAACGGCCTCCTTGTACCTTTCTATAATGGAGTGGTTTCCCCTGTTCTGTCCCTTCAATGCTGGTACTTTCTCCTCCTCTGGTGTTATCTCCTCCTCCTACTACTACCACGTCTTCTGTGGTGTTATTACCACTTGTTGTCCTCTGACACCAATGTATCCTTCTTTGATGTCCCTTCCTCCTCCTCCTTCTCCCCTTCATGCCCCCAGCACCTCTTTATAGCCCTTTCTATTGCTCACTGTGATGAATTGAGGGAATTTGTCCCTCCTCCATTGAGGCTAGATAGGTGAGCCTGCTCCACAACACCCTCCCTAGGGGTTGAGGCAAGTGGGACCTCACCGGGAGAGACTCCCCCTATGGGGCCAGGACTCCCGTTCCTGTCGGGAACTCCCAGAAGGTTATCACTCTTGTGAAGATAACGTGAATCAATTTGGTCAACAAGAAGAAGTTGAAGATGTCCCTTTAAATGAGTCTCCAATGGACTGCACAGTCCCTTAAAAGGGATGAGAGTTCAAAGAACCAATGAGACAGGACAGCAAGCAGAGAGCGAGCAGAAGGCAGAGACAACCATGGAAGGTTCCTTGTGCATAGCAGAAAAGAAAAAGGTGGGGCTGTTGCCAAACGAGGAACTTGGGTAAGCCCGATCAGCTCCAATGCGGAGCAGGAAATGCTGGAAAGCAGGCGTCTGAAACCAGAGGTGATTCCGAACTGGTGGAATACAGAGTTCGGTGGTGGCATGACCATGCAGATGTGTGTGCAGCTCTCCCGTGCAATGACACTGATACCACTCGCAGGAGTAAGCAACTCCTAACTCGAGTCACAGCCTCAGTGACATCAACCAAGAGAGAATGTGACACTGGAAGTAAGCTGCAGAGCAACAAGGAAGCCGAGAGATATTCCAGGGTCCCACAGGTACCAAAACATTCCCCCGGAATACAGAAGGTGATACGGGGAACGGGACTATCGGGAAGTTTGCAGAGATTCATTATAAGTTAAACAAAACTTGTCCTGGTATTAATGTGACAATGATTGGAGGCAACTTGGTGAACCCGAACTGTATGCAGGAAGTAATGAGAAATTAGCAAAGCACAGAGTGGGAGAGAGATAAAATTGAGAGTTTGTCATCCCAGGAAAAGGGTAAAGTCACTACATATCCCAAGAATAAATAAAAGAGAGACTATATCAGAGACAGACATTTGGGGAATAGCAACATGTGAGCGAAGGAAGAAAGAACTCATACATGAACTAGCACTCTGAAAGTGGGTGAATGTTAATTGGAAGCAAAACTGCCAAGACATCTTAGAGGAGTGTAATATAGGGGAGAAAGAACCTGAACAAAGTTAAAATAATCCCTGAAGAGGAGACAAGGCAAACTATCAGTTCCCTAGAAGAACTACAGAACTTGATCCAGTGAATAATGAAAGACTATCTGCCCATAGCTTATTGAGAGGACCATAATAATCAAGAGAATCCCAGTGACAAAACAAAAACGAGGAGAAGGTAGTGTCAGATAGGTTAGATTTGAACAGTGGACAGACTTGCTTTTGGACATTCACTTGGACGGACAAGCACCTAAGAAAATAGGCAGGGAACACTCCATAGTGATAGGGAGAGATCGGCATTATTTAAATAAACAGCATTGTCAAAATGTCTATACTACGTCCGTATCATTCTGATCCTCCACAACTCCCAACACTGTCTCAATCCTTGCCCCAAAATGCTCCAGGATCCCACTTTGCCTGACTGGTGCTGGGGTCTTTTTTGTTTTCTTTGTGGCCATCCCCCTCCACTTGGATGGGTTCCCGTGAAGGCCTGCACCTGAGGCTGATAATTCTTTATTCTTGTTGCCTGGCTGGCCTCTATATACATCTGTGGTGGCTTGAGATTGAAAGGCCTGGGCTGGCTCTGTATGTGGGCCATCCACCGTCTTGTGGTTCTTCCTTTCACGCTTCTGACTGTACTGGGTGTTGCTGGGGCTCTGTTGAGTTCTGTGGTCTTCCTAGGAGGTGTTGTAATGGTAGCACATAGAGTGGGTATGTTTAGAAGATACACTGTTTTCCTAGGCATGTGGGGAATCTGATAAACCTTCTCCTCAACGGTGGAGATTCTCGCCATGAGGCTTTGTCAATGAAAGTTTCCTTCCCGTACTGCAGTTTTAGAGCTGAGGAATTCATATACTTTCACCATTGTATCCGCGATCCTGGTAAGTTCACTGCGGGTCCTGTCCTGTGAGCCCTGGGGAAAATGTTCTTTGATGAGCGAAGTTGTAACCCAATCTAAACAATCACTGCTTTCAGCGACTGTCTGGAATCCTTTTCCCTTCAAGAGAAAGCTTCCCATGCCATTGTAGGGACTTTGTGGCTCCAGCCGAAACAAAGAATCTCTGCTCCCCACCAACCTCTTGTCATGTTAACAATCCAAAGCTTGATATGGCCAGGCAGTTATCGTGATAAGCATGGGTGTTCCCTTCAAAACCCTCGCCCCCTTTAACCTTGCTGGCGTCATTTCAAGGGCAACATTAGCAGTCCATGATAAGGGTTCCTATATTCTAGCATAGGTACATGACCTATTTTAATGGTAGCAGCTACGAGAAAAGTATAATTTTTGCAATATAGGATCAGTAGCTATATGAAAAGGTTCACATGCCCCTTAATTATAACATAACTCATATTAGTTTCCTCACAGAATTGCTCAATCTTGGTTAGGGCATACAGATTGGAAGCAAAAAGAAAGGTCCATATACCACAGCTACAAGGAAGGTGCATGTATTCGAACAGACATAAGATTGGAGGGGTGCCATGGTTGTCAATAGGTTTTGCCAATACTGAGCAAAGAAACAAAACAGTAGAGCGCAGTGGCTCAATGATCACTATTATCACATTTGAAGCAACTGTGTTGCAAGGTAACCCTGAGTGATGCTTTTTTGAAGAGTGTACACTGGTAATTAAATAACTCTTAGGAGAGTATAATTATTAGTCTGCAAATTTTGACAGGTTATGCACCATGAGATTAAATGAATTGCCCAGGTCTGCAGACTTTGGTTAAAAGGTGAAGCTGGGATTTGAGCTAAGTCAATTGCATTGTTTCCCAGTTGTTCTGTTACAGCAAGGTACATTTATTTGTAAATGTTTCACTTTCAGGAACCAAAATAATACCCTGTTTCGTAGACATGATTTGGAAATCGCATAATAACAGAACATGGCAATACTTTAACTAAGACATTTTGCAGAAACATGGTATCCTAGCTTCATTTACTTCATCATCAAGAGACATATACAAGCACCAGACTACTAATTTGTATGACTATAATAAGCACACATCAACTGGCGTTTACTACTGTATTCAAAGCTTTAAATACACATACTTGTGGATTCTTTTTGTGGTAAAGAACATTTGAAATTGTACAAAAAAAGCAAACTGTTTTTGTGTCAAATAAGCAGACGTAAACTAGCCAGAGGACTGTGTCGTTTTCTCTTCTGCAAAACAAAAGAGGTGATGGCTGGAAGGTTTAGAATTAATCTTAACCTCTGGCATTGCTCTGGGCAATCCTCCAGACCAGTGTTTTGCCTGCCAAGCCATTACAAAAGGGGAAATACCATATGCAAATCAGGCTTGGTCCCACCCCAAAAGGGGCAGTTCAGCCCGAACTGCTTGGCCACATCCCTTCTCCACGAGACCAAAAGCATCCCCAAACATGTTTCGGTCTTGATGAATCTCATCAGTGAGGAGTAACTTGGGTTTCTAGGCGCAGCAGTTACAGGACCCATGTCTGTGCATACCCGTCTCACTCGGGGTGTCTACAGCAAAACAAAAGAGGTTATGGCTGGAAGGTTTAGAATTCATCTTAACCTCTGGCATTGCTATGGGCAGTTTCCACTCAAATGCACTTCATGAAAAGGAAGAGCTGCTAGTGGGCTAAACCAGGTCACGAAAAATGGGAGTAGGCAAATTTGTTCACAGAGGATGGCACACTAATAGTGAGAAAAGATACTTTGTCCAGGATCACTATATTGTCCAGTGGCAAAGCCAGGATGTGAGCCTCAACATGTCGGCTCCACAGTCCTGCATTAAGCTACCAGCAAAAAAACGTTATGCTTGTCTATGGGTGGCAGTCTTTTGTTTGGTGACAGTAACGCTACTGAGTACAAAAATCAACCTCGGAGAAAGAGAAGGTTTAGTGATCCTAGCTAAAATGTGGTACTGTTATCGGTATTTAAACATAGAAGAAGTGCTTAACACATTGATCTGCCTTCTGATCCAGGGCGGCACTCAAATGTATTACTATGCATTTGTTTATTGGTGGAAAAGTGCAAGAGAGGAGAGTTTAGAAGGTTTCGCTGGTATCTCCTTAAGCATGACACCATTGCAAAGTCCATGAGGCAGATGAGGATGGGGTATTTGGAATTAGAGCCAGGGCCCATAGACCAAAAGGAAGCATGGATCAGTAGATAATAATAATGGCAGACTTGCAGGATCTGGGCAACAATGAGGGAATCTACAAAGTGCCAACAAAGTAAAAGGGAATCCTTTATCGAGAAAAGCAAAAATTATTACGGGACTTGAGCCCCGAATACGAGGAAGGACAGAGCTGTGAGGTAAGGGTTCAGTATAGCAACCACCCAAACTTATGGCAAGAAATCCGTCATCTTCGCTCAGGAAGAAGCTGCGCGACCTTTCCCGGTCATCTGAGAGTGATGATACTAGTGTAGTGAGACCAAACCCAACATCATTCCTGTGCACTTGGATGCAATCTCCCCAAATTGTTCCCTTACTTGCAAAGTCAACTCACAATAGAAGCTGGAAGGTGCACGTAAGGGTGAGAATTTGGTAGGATTATAATGTTGCTTATTCTCCTTTTCCCACTCCCTTTCCCACGATAAGCATGGGTAATATCTTTCTGTTGTCTTTATTAATTCATAATACACTTATATGAAGTGGATGGAACGGGTGGATAGATTGATGGATAGAGTGGATAGATAGATGGATAGATAGATGGATGGATGAAATGGATAGATAGATGGATGGATGGAATAGATAGATCGATTGAGTAGATAGATCGAATGGATGGATGGAGTGAATGGACCAGATGATATAGACAGAGTGGATGAAGTAGATGGAACGGAGGAAATGGATGGAACGAATGAAGTAGATGAAACGGATGAAATAAGCATGGGTAATATCTTTTATTAATTTCTAATACACTTCTATGACGTGGATGGAACGGGTGGATAGATGGATGGATAGAGTGGATAGATGGATGGATGGATGGAATGGATAGATCGATTGAGTAGATGGAATGGATGGATGGAGTGAATCGACCAGATGGTATGGACAGACTGGATGAAGTGGATGGAACGGAGGAAATGGATGAAACGGAGGAAACGGATGAAGTGGATGGAACGGATGAAGTGGATGGAACGGATGAAGTAGATGGAACGGACGAAGTAGATGGAACAGACGAAGTAGATGGAACGGACGAAGTAGATGGAACGGACCAAGTGGATAGAACGGACCAAGTGGATGGAACGGATGGAAAGGATAGAGTGGATGATGCAGTGTACAGAAGTGGATAGAACGGATGACAGAGTGGGTAGAACAGACGATGGAGTGGATATAATAGATGGAACTGATGAAGTGGAAGAAACGGATGAAGCGGTTGTAACAGATGAAGCGGTTGGAACAGATGAAGTGGATGGAACGGATGTAAGTGGATGAAGCGGATGGAATGACTGCTATGTACCTGTATCCCCATGTTACCCTATCCATCCTGTCGCTTTATATACATATGCCGCTATGTACGCCCCCTGTCCTCCTCTCGTGCCTGGCCGCAAGCGCTTCACTGATAAACCACCATATCACACTACTACGCTTGCTCTCCCATAATACACCATAATTCAACTCGAACACAGCTATGCTATGGCACATTTGGCCTAGCTGTTCTCATACTAACATGACCCCATGAACACCTCATCATCCTAATAAAACACAGCTAACTGAGCACATTCCGTCTAGCTTAGGCGTCTCCTCAAGCCTAACGCAGCCAGGGCTATCATGCAACAACCACACCAGCTGCACACATATCCGGTGCGCCCACGCACCATACCACATTCTCTCTCTCTCTCTCTACCAGGGCCGTCACGAGGGGGAGCAGGGGGGGCAAACTGCCCCGGGCCTCGCGCTTGCGGGGGGCCTCGCGGGCCTCTCTCATAAGGAGAAGGCAGCAACAAACAGCAAAATAATGGGAGACAGCAGGGCTCAGAAGTGAGCTCTGCTGCCTCCCGTTATTCAGCTGACAACGTGCACATGCTGAATGACAAGAGAGGGCTCCTCTCCTTGTCAGTCAGCTTGTTCACGTTGCTCAGTGTGATTGAACATGCTGACTAATATGTGAGGAGTTCTCTCCTGTCAGGCAGCTGGTTCACGTTGCTCAGTGTGATTGAACATGCTGACTAATATGAGAGGAGTTCTCTCCTGTCAGGCAGCATGTCTACATATCGGCTGCGTGGATGCTTTTGAAGGGTGCATGGATGTAAGGTAAGTGTTTTTTTTATTTTAAATTGAATGTGTATATAAGTGTATTTAAATCAAATTAGTATGTATATGTGTATGTATGTATGAATGCATGCGTGCATGTTGATGTTTGTGTCAATGCTGTTTGGTTTTATGTATGCATGCATGGAGTTGTGTAACTGGTAGATGAAGGCATGGGTGAAAGTGTTTTATGTGAATGTGTGTTCAGCCTCACCCCTAAATCTAGGCGCCCTGGGAACCACTTCATTAAGGGGTGCACAGAGGTGGAAATGGGAAAAGAATTGTTGGGGGATCACACAAGGGCCAGGGCGGGAGCACCGTTGGGGGGGCGGTCCCAAGGAGGCGGGGTTAAGGGGCGGAGGTGGCAGTTGACATCTGATCAGAGGAAATGTCAAAAATAATAGTTTAAAACAGCCCAATTTCTTTAATGTTGCTTCTTTTCCAAACTATATATCAATTCCATTTTAAACCACTTCCATGGCACTGGTGATGAGTAACTTCAGTATGCGGATAATAGTTTTGACCAGTGTTGCTGAGTAAATATTCTTTTAAATGCACAATTTGCTTCCCAGTTTATTTTAAAAAAACTCCCCCTTGGGTGCTATTCAAACAGGGTGATTTCTGTTCGCCATAAGCAAAATGTTCTTTTACTTGAACCCCACCTGGCACAACTCCTGCAGCTCCCCTCTAAAAGTAGTTGAGTGGCTGCATCGTGTGTGATCCTTTTAATAGGGGTATTTATTTATGTAATGTGTATCGGATACCTGTATATTTATTTATGCAATGTTTGTCGGATACAAGTATCCGACAAACTTTGCATAAATAAATAATCCGGGTCCATGTATCCGACAAACATTGCATAAATAAATACATAAACCTGGTCATGGCTGAGGAATGTAACTCCCTCTTGTGACCTCTTACATGGGGTCACCAGAGGAAGGTACAGTTTGCTCTGGGCATTTTTTCCCCCCTTCTCCCCAGCACAGAGCAGGGATTTGGGGCGGTGGACTCTGGCCACATCCCAAGATCCGGATACACATCTGGTGCCGGATCTCGGATCCGGCGAGAGCCGGCCCAAAGACCAGCACTGGGGGTGGGTTCCTGGAATCAGAGGTGCACCTAGGCTAAGATGTCAGGGGGAGGTGGGTGGGGACTAACACTTCAAATGTCGGGAGAGGCGCTAACTTCAGAGGTTGTGAGGGAGGAGCAAACTTACTTGTGTGTGGGCATCTAACATCTTTTAACAATCAAATGAAACTTTTCTGGTGAAGCTTCAATGTTACAAGCAGCTACCTCTCGCCTTCATTTCTGAAACGTCACACTTAAGGACTGCTGTGATAATGAGATCTCTCATGTCACCACTTCCCTTCTAATCACTACCCTGGCATGCAAAAATGTATGCATATGAATGCAGGTGCTAATAGTAAAATGTTTTATGTTAGTAATTGGAAGGCCTTTGTTAACAGCGAAGTCCAGCCAGGCACTGTTTAACATTTGTGTCCTGTTCTGTCTGGCCATGGCTCTGTCGGTCAACCCGGCAGGGACTGGATGACAATTTTGAAAGCGGATAGTGAGTGGGGCCAATAAACCCATTGCACTTCCGATCTCCCCCCTGAGGGATGGCATCTGGGCCTTTCACATTTTACAGTTGAAATGGGCCCCCAAGTAGCTGCCCCCATGTTGGCAGCCTTATGACACAGAAACCTACTGATATTCTGCAGCTTTGAACCTCCTTGCTGCATTATTTTGACTTCATTATTGATTTAAGCACTCCACAGGTGCCTTGGACCATTGTTCCAATCAGTAATGGGTGCCCCAAACATCAAAAAGTAATGAGACCCCACGAGCCCCGAAACATCTTTAGCCAGCCCTGCTCCCATTTCCCTCTGAATTCTCTGAGCCCAGCTAGGCAGGTGAAAAGCTATTTCACCTTCCCTTTGGCCACTAGTCGTACCTTTCACCTCAATTCAGAGGCTGTTTACTTTCATAGTGCTATGCTAATCTCTGGAGAGGTGGGCCATCTAAAAGCTGAGACCAGAAGTTAAGACTGGCTTTATCAAAGTGAGTCTGTTGATATTGCATGGATAGGTTTTTATGCTCTGCATGTTTGATGCTGCTCCTTAACGAGTGCTACGGGTTGGCGACACATCGAAAGAGGCCTTCTGCCTCAAAGTGGCCAGGGGCTGGTGCCGCCCATGGAGCCAGGTCGAGTCAACAAAGCCCAACATTTCAGGAAGGAGCTAGAGCCCGATCTGCTCAATGGTGTTGCGCCACTGCACGGCATTATTTTTCTTTGGGTTATTAGGAGTGCCACCAATAAACCAAAACTATTGCTTTAGTGAACAGACGGTGGTGGAAATAGACTTTTCTATGGGGCATTCTTCCTACCGCAGTGAAAGAGGCCAGGCCCAGCGACGGGAGGATTAGGAGGGTGTAGGGTGGGTATTTTAGTCACCCCATGAACATTTGGCTCTTCCACTCAGAGGATTTATCATCAGCAAAGTTCAAAATCTGCACCCCTTTGAAACTTACAAAATGCACATCAATATTTTCAATACAGTTGACATTGACCAGGGATTTCACAGGGCTCCCACTCAGATCCTAAAGTGGTCTTGTGGGGAAGTGTCTCACTTTGGAACCTAGCGGCCACGGTTTAAATCCCTGCCCAACATAGTTTAAAACATGAACACACAAGAGCATTCGAAAAAAAACATATAGTGCACAGATTTCACAGATTGAGGAGCTGTGTTTCCAATCTGGTGAGTAATTATTTGCCAGATCCTGGGTCTGGAAAGATCCGTCCCAATGATAGCATTGGGTACAGATATAAAGAAATCTAATATGAGGAGGGACTTGTAGTTGTTGTTTAGTTATTTGCCTACCCATTGACTTCTCATGGCCATGCTAATCCCTATGGCAATTATCACCCAGTTCCTGCCCTCCCCTTTGAGCTAGCTTTAAACACGCCTTGCCATCACTCTTTGCCCTCAATGTGCCTGCAAGTGTTTTCTCAAAGGAGTCTTTTGAGAGTTCATGACTTCATTGGAGTTGTAAACACGGAACTGGTGTAAAAAAATGTCTTAATCAGGTCTGCCTATTGCCACTCGATTTAAAAACACTGTGCATGTCTTTCGCGGAAGTCCTGTTAAAAACAAGCATTGGCAAAGCCAACCGTTTTGGCTTGTGTATAAGTATTAGGCATTTGCCAGGCACTGCTATTAGCTGATCAGGTACTCAAACCATTTTGCACCGGCACTATTAATGGCCAGCTAATACCATTGCAGAAGTGCATTTCACATGCCTACACGAATGGCCAAACTGTTGGCATTGCCAATGCTCTTTTTGCTTTACCCTTGATACACAGGACTATGCATCAAGGTTAAAGCAAATATACTACTTGGCTAAATCTAGCCAGTAATAATGCTTATGGTACACAGTCAGCCTGGATATACTTTCTGTGGCATCTGGCTGAGAGTCCGTACATGGTAACAATGGCATATATGGATGCAGCCTGCATGGACATACATGAGATCAACCAGCATGAATATATTTTTATACTAGCATATCTTCCGTGGAAAGGCGGCATGAAATGTATTGAAAAAATGTTCCTGTGCACGGTTTTGGATTTGCATCTATTGGGATTTTCCATGTGCTTCCATACAAAACCAATTGCAAATTGTATGGATTTCTATCCAATTTTGCAAAGAAAGTGCTGTAAAATGCATAATTTTATCCCAATGTTTCAAACATTTTCTTGGGAGTGAGAACCCCCCTCAAGGAACCCTTGTTTGGTTTGGGCTCCCTCATGGTGCTCTGTTGATACTGCCTAATTGCCACTACTTTTAAGCCTCTTAAGTTCAGAAATGAACCGGCCTCCACTGTACATAATTTGTCACTGTGTATGATGTGTGTTTTAATGCGCACACAGGGGCAGTGTGCTCCTCAATGATATCATATAGCATTTATAATGTGCCTGTACACAAGATTTTCTAGGCGCGACAAGGCAAGGAGGGGGAAAGAAAAGAGTAGGACAAAACAGATTTTACTAGGCATTGTGTAATTCAGATCGCGCAAGAGCAGGGAAGGAGGGAGGGGAAGGATGCATAAGTGCAGGAACAAAGGAGAAACAAGAGTGCAGCCAACAGGTGGCAAGTGTGGGTACTCATAAGTGCAGCCAACGGTTGGAGAATAAGTGCAAGAGAGGGATTTCAGGGTTACAGATACAGACCACAAGTGCCGGGGAGCCAAGAGGCAGTGCAGGATTGCAGCTGGACAGGCAGGGACCTGGGCCCGAATTCAGAGCTTGACCAGGTGACCAGTGCATGGATCAGGAAGGTGATCAGCAAGGGAGAGGGAGAGAAGGCAGAAGCAAAGTGACAGGTCTTGAGTTGCTTCCGGAACCGGAGATGGTTCTGCTCAAGTTTCAGAGAGGCAGGGAAACTGTTTTCAGAGGGAGGTCCCAGCCGAAGAAAGAGATCTGCACTCAACTCTTTGCTTGGAAAAGTGACTGACCCTCAGAGAGTTGGAGGTGGCAGAGTGGAGAGCTCATGCCATCCTATATATATTAATGCATATGATACAAAAGTTAGTCCAGTATAAAGCTTTCTTCAGTAGAGAAATCTAACTTTGCTGTAGGTGATTTGCAGTTGTAGTAATAAACCATATTTGGGATCCTGCACACAAACTCAAGGGGAGATTTCTCGAGTCTCCTGTTTGCAGAGGTGCCGCCACTGGCCCAGTGCAAAAAATTGTAAGGGGGCCTCACCAAATGTTTTGCCCCGGGCCTCCCCACATCTTCTGACAGCCCTGCTCTCTACTGACTTGAACTGCGGTTCCCGAGGGCGTTCAACCTACCAGCGCTTTCAGGTCATACCAATGATACATAAGGCGCTATATAAATGCCAAGTAACATAACATAATATACGGACATTTAGCCCATTTGTAAATGCTGACAGTGTTGTTAGATAATGACACACGATGGCCACCCCTTCAGTTTGTGCTGTTCCCTGCCTCTGGCAGCATCACTCCTAGGTGAGGTGGTGACATGAAAATTGCCTTCGCACTGAGTGATTGGCCTGAGTACAGGGTACCACCTATACTTGCTGAAGGCCCAGGAGTAGCCCACAAATATCCCAATCGTGTGGGCCAGTGAACGTTTCAACGTGATGGTGGACACAGAGGTGGCCTGCTGCTGCAGGGGGCAGTGAGTGGAACAAGACGTGCTTTTAGCAGGCTGAATACTCCGCTACAAGCAGCTCACTCGTGGTTGTTGAGAAATTCCTCCCTGCTTCAGTGGTATCGGGCTGATTAAAAAGTGGCAAAGGTCAAATGTAGTTATGGTTAAAAAATGAAATACTTTAAAAGAACGAACCATTTGAAACTATCTAGCAGGAGCACCCCCTTAAATGTATGCACCATTATTAGGAGCCGTACAGCGCGAGAAGTGTGGAGGATTCTCAGAGGAGCAGTGGTAATCGGAGTGTGCTAGTGGATCGAGCCAGATCGCGACACTGATTAAAAGAGTGATGGAAGATGGCTAATGGTGCAGTGAGATTGGATCCTGTGGGGCCTGGGCAGTGAAGGCGATGATCAAAGTGCTGTCCGTAGACGTGACTCTTGGGAGAGAAAGCGTCTTGCCCAACTTTGCAAAATGTGGTTAAATTGGAGTGCCAGGATTAATGAAATATTTTATTGTAATTACCAGTGGCACCTTGGAGAACATGAAAACTCCCATGATGCCTCACCGATTTCTACTCTGGCTAGAGCCAATGAAGTTGCTGTCCAAAACATCTGGACAGCCAAAGGTTGCAGGTCCCTGAATTTGGAAATCTAATAAACCAAACTGAAATCGTTGCTGATCTGCTTTATGAAAAGAAAGATCAACCTTACTTCCTCTCTCTAAAGGTTATGTTCATAGGAATCAAGTATCAGCCTTTTCCATCACTGATCGTAAACTACTGGAAAAGGCTGAAAGAATTGTCTTAAGGAAGCCCAATAATAATTCACACTAGCAGAACCCCTTCCCTTTAATTGTTATGCATCTTTTCATTCAACCTCACTGGATAGACACATGTCCTTTCCATTTTTAGTTTGGGCTATTTCGTGGCACTTACTTTAAGCCAAAACCATTGCATTGGAGTACGGATAGGAGGGAGATGACATTTGAGTAGGTGGTATCGGGCTGATTAAAAAGTGGCAAAGGTCAAATGTAGTTATGGTTAAAAAATGAAATACTTTAAAAGAACGAACCATTTGAAACTATCTAGCAGGAGCACCCCCTTAAATGTATGCACCATTATTAGGAGCCGTACAGCGCGAGAAGTGTGGAGGATTCTCAGAGGAGCAGTGGTAATCGGAGTGTGCTAGTGGATCGAGCCAGATCGCGACACTGATTAAAAGAGTGATGGAAGATGGCTAATGGTGCAGTGAGATTGGATCCTGTGGGGCCTGGGCAGTGAAGGCGATGATCAAAGTGCTGTCCGTAGACGTGACTCTTGGGAGAGAAAGCGTCTTGCCCAACTTTGCAAAATGTGGTTAAATTGGAGTGCCAGGATTAATGAAATATTTTATTGTAATTACCAGTGGCACCTTGGAGAACATGAAAACTCCCATGATGCCTCACCGATTTCTACTCTGGCTAGAGCCAATGAAGTTGCTGTCCAAAACATCTGGACAGCCAAAGGTTGCAGGTCCCTGAATTTGGAAATCTAATAAACCAAACTGAAATCGTTGCTGATCTGCTTTATGAAAAGAAAGATCAACCTTACTTCCTCTCTCTAAAGGTTATGTTCATAGGAATCAAGTATCAGCCTTTTCCATCACTGATCGTAAACTACTGGAAAAGGCTGAAAGAATTGTCTTAAGGAAGCCCAATAATAATTCACACTAGCAGAACCCCTTCCCTTTAATTGTTATGCATCTTTTCATTCAACCTCACTGGATAGACACATGTCCTTTCCATTTTTAGTTTGGGCTATTTCGTGGCACTTACTTTAAGCCAAAACCATTGCATTGGAGTACGGATAGGAGGGAGATGACATTTGAGTAGGGACGCAGCTTGTGGGGGGTGTTTGGTTATTTACCCACTTATTGCCTGCCCTTGGCAATGCTAATCCCCATGTCCATTCCCACCCACTAACTGCCCCTTCCGGCTCGTTCTATCAAGCGATAACATGAAACTTGAGCCTGCCGCTGTTATTTTCACTCATTGTGCTGGGAGTGAATGGTTTAATTACAGCTGCAAATGGCTACTGGGAGTAATACAAATGTCAACCAAATGCTCCTTCAGCCACCCGATGTATATCTCTTCTGTGCACCGAAGTCTTGTTAAAACCAAGCAACATGTTTGGCTAGAGGTATTAGATAGGCATTTGCCATGTACTGCCACTATATGCCCATATAATCACTCTATTTTTCAGCTGTTGCGATCTTATGGCCATTGTGCCAGTGCGTATCAAATACATATCTCATGCCTACACAAAAGTCCCTGTTATTTTCTGGTGGTAGGGTGGTCCACAGCTAAACCAGCATATGCCACCAACTGCTTTCTAAAGAAACACCACAGTGGGCAGTTTGGGGGGGGAGCCCCCTCTCATATGGTCACGGCAATACACAAAGCAACACACAGAGCACTTTATTGAAACCCCCTCCCCCACACCTCCATCACCATTAAAGGCTCACAACAAGACCAATGAAAACAATCTTTAAAAAACAAAAACTCTGTTTATTGGTTCACATTGAAATACACAGCAACATAAAATAGAAAAGAAGCAGTCGTCAGGTCACATATGCAACAGACCGCGGTAGTGGCGACAAATTACATTATGGCAGACTATGGCTGTCCCAGGCAGATCCGAGAGGCCGCCTTCTGGGATGTAGGTTATTGATCCATTGAGGAGAACTATGGGGCGCTCCGGTTTCCTTGCTCTGTGGAAGAGACTATCCGGAACCTTCCCATTTCCCCCAAACCTTCTGAAATTTCGTAGGGCATCCTCTGGCTTGGTAGATCCGCCTTTCTAAGGCTGTGCATCTGTCCACCTCGTTAGCCCATCGGTCCATGCTCAGTTTTTTGGCAGATCCCCAAGTGACGGCTGTCCGACGCTTTCCCGCACCCAGTGCCACTGCCAGAAACCCCTTTTCATATTTAGTGAACTCCACTTCTCCCCATATTCCCAGTAGTATCAGCTTCGGGTCTCGTGGAACAGGGGCCCCCCAAGACCCTGCAGATTCTCCCAGTGCATTCCACCCAGAAGCCCTGCAGAACATCACATTCCCAAACCATGTGAAAGAAGGTGCCCTCTGCTCTTTTACTTCTGAGACATTCCCCACTGTCTTTCCCCCCTCCCCCAACGAGCCATTGCAGATCTAGAGTGGTATGATTGGTGTAACATTCTAAGTTGGATCAGCCACAACTTGGCCTCAATACCTATCTCGCTGGGAAAAAATTAATGCCTCCACCCATTCTTCAGTTTCCAGTGGGCCCAGGTCTCTTTCCCATTTCTGTCTTAGCACGGACAGATCACGGGTTCCAAAGGAGTTGATTACCTGATAAAGTGTGGAGGTGAATGTGGTTGGGATACGATCCAGGAGAACGTTAGTCTCCATGGAGGAGCGATTGGGAATATCTTTCAAAGTATGGAATTGGGTTTTTATGGCGTGAGTTCGTTGTATGTGCCTGTATTGCTCCATCGGTTGTAACCCAAACTTCCCCCTTAAGGTCTGAAAACCTAAGAGATGCCCATCTTGTATTATGTCCCCGAGTGTGAATGCCTTGCCTCTCCCAGTTTTTGAAGTGTCCCATTTTCCGGATTTCATGAAGATGTTTGTTGTGCCACAGAGGTTGGGCCAAGGTTGGTCTCGCTTTCCACCCAATGTGCTGATGGGCCTCACTCCAGACCCAGTGAATGTGCTGTGTCATTCTAGCCACTCCTGCCAACCTGTCGTTGATGTCATACAATATCTGAAGAGGGGTGAACACGCCTGCACTGTTTAACTCCCCACTATGTGTGGGAGCACCTGGTCTCCGTGTATCGACTCATTGACCACCCCCATTTGCGCAGCCCAATAGTAGGTGCCGAGGCATGGCAATCCAATGCTGCCTTCCCACACCGAGCGTTGTAATGTCGTGAGAGCGTGAGAGCGATTCTGGGTTGTTCATCCTCCCCACCCCCAAAACAGTCCTTGGATAACACTATCTATTGCTACATAGGTAGTGTGAGGGATGGGGAGTGGGGCGTTCTGAAGAACATATAAAAGTCTTGGGAGGGTCATCATTTTGAACAGTGCCGCTTGCCTAGCAGTGACAGTGACAGTTTGCCAGGGGGAAGCATCCGCTGCAAATCTATCCATCACTGGTTGCAAGTTGAGTTGGCGGTAATCGTCTAGTGTTGGGATGATGTAGATACCTAAATAGGTGAAACCCAGGATCGATATGGAATATGGGCATTGTTCAGGAATTGCCGACTCCCCTCCCTGGAGTGGGAAGTAGACTGTTTTTTGTTTATTCACTTGGAGCCTGCTAAATATTTGGTACTCTGCAAGGATATGGGATACCACTGGGCAGGAAGTCGTAGGGGTACCAAGCTAGATGAGAAGGTCATCAGCGTACAAAGAGACTCAGCCTTCTCTACCCGAAGGCCATTCGAATCCGGTCCAGTTCATATCCGTTCTAGGTCGAATTGCCAGTGGTTCGATGGCCAGAAGGAACAACAGCTGGAGAAGGGGAAGCCCTGTCTGGTCCCACGACCCAGCAGAAACACCCTGGAGGATCTGCCATTCACCTTCACAACCGCCTCTGGGAGTCATAGAGAAGTGTCGAAACCCCATTTGTTCCATAATTTCCTAAAGGGCGTCCCACCCCAGGGAATCAAACGCTTTCTCAACATCTACTGTCAGGAGTGCCAGCAGGTCTGAAATTGCAAAACTCCATCCATGGCAAGCAGGATCCTGCGCAGGTTCATGTGAGTGGATTTACCGGACATGAATACGCATTGATCTGGGTGGACAAGGGATTTTATCACTGCTAGAAACCTGTTGGCTAGGATTCGTGCAAGGATTTTAGCCTCTACGTTTATCAGTGATATAGACCTACAGGAGGCGCAATGTTCCGGGAGCTTCCCAGGTTTGGGGAGTACCACTATGCACGTCCTCTTTAGGTCTAAGGGAAGTCGGCCCAAGTTCTTGCATTGCTGGAGCATGCAATGTAATGCCCAGTTAAGTCACCCCCTAGCTGTTTCCAGGTTTCTACCGGGAAGTCATTGGGCCCCAGAGGTTTCCCTGATTGGAGTTGCCCTACGGCAGTTTGGACCTCCTCCTCCGTGATCACCGCCTCGAAATTCTTGGCCTGCTGTTCGGAGAGACAGGGAAGTGCCATGGAATCCAGAAATTGTGGGTTGCCTATTTCGGATTCTGTAGGTGGGGGAGACAGGGGAGTGCCATGGAATCCAGAAATTGTGGGTTGCCTATTTCGGATTCTCTAGGTGGGGGAGAGTAGAGTTGTTCATAAAAGGCTGCGAAAGCTTCCGCTATGCTAGGTCCACGGTTAACATTTCCCCCGAGCTCGAGAGAATGGCTCAGACGTGCCCTTTACTTTGTTTGCGCCTCTCTAGCCAAGCTAGGGTTTTACCTGCCTTGTCCCCTGTTTCGTATATTTGACTCCGAGTCGACCATTGGGCCATTCGTGCGTTATCCAGGGCGATATTTCTCAGAGCCTCTTATGCCATGACTAGGGCCTCCTGTGAGATCTCGGTCCCCAATTCCAGGAGTTGCTCCTCCTTTCTAGCTACCTGTCTTTCTACCTTGGCAATCTCCTGAGTGTGTTGCTTACGGTGAGCTGACAACAAGGAGATGGCCTCCCCCCTTAGGACTGTTTTATAGGCCTCCCACAACGTGACTGGACATGTTACTGTCCCTTCGTTGAGCTCAAAGTATTCAGTAGACTTTTGGGAGAAACCCTCCGCAATCTCTGATATGCCTAGATAGTATGCATTCAAGCACCAGGTGGGATTTGATTTGTCCCGTTTGCTCTTAAGTGTTATCTGTAGGGGGGAGTCATCTGAGATTTCTCTTGCAAGGAATACTGCAGACATAAGCCGGTGGGACATACTTTGGGGGACTAAGACTTAATCTATCCTCGAGAAAGACCTGTGTGCGGTAGAGTAGAAGGAGAATACGACATCAGTGGCATGTAGTGCCCTCCAGGCATCCACCATCCCCAAGGCCTCTACGAAGGTATACAATTTAGTTGGGGGTGCTCCGGTTCCTGTTGCCGCTATCTGACCTATCTTTGTCAAGTTCCATTACCTCATTAAAGTCCCTTCCCTTCCCCCAGGACCCAAGAATCTGCCTGTTCCGCCAGCAGCACCATCTGGAGTTCATTCAGGAGCTCCATTGTGAGCGGAGGGGGGGGGTGTTTGCTGCAATAAAGCCCCAGCTTTCTCCCCGTATATCGCAGAGCACCACCACATATCTTCCCCGGGATTCCGTGCAGACCTTTCACAATTGGAATTGCACCTGTTTGTGAAAGAGAACCATTGTGCCCCTTGCGAGAACCCTGTGTGGTATGCATGTGGGTAATTGGGCCTTTTGAAGAAACCACATTCTGTGCCCATCAGGTGGGTTTTGGTAAGGAGACTATGTTGGGGGGAATGCCGGTTGAGATACTGTAACACTAGTTTCCTTTTAATGCTGGAACCTATACCATTGACGTTCCATGTTATTAGGGATATGTGCCCTTCATGTGCCATCTATGTATATGTGACATCCTTGTCGGGTCTGAAGGGGGTATTATGAGATTTCCACTAACCCAGCTCGTATGTGGCCCCTCCAATCCCGTTCTCACGGTGTACCCATTGTCGGTATCGGGACGTTCTTTTCCTGCCCTGGATGTTCGGATTCTGTAGGTGGGGGAGACAGGGGAGTGCCATGGAATCCAGAAATTGTGGGTTGCCTATTTCGGATTCTCTAGGTGGGGGAGAGTAGAGTTGTTCATAAAAGGCTGCGAAAGCTTCCGCTATGCTAGGTCCACGGTTAACATTTCCCCCGAGCTCGAGAGAATGGCTCAGACGTGCCCTTTACTTTGTTTGCGCCTCTCTAGCCAAGCTAGGGTTTTACCTGCCTTGTCCCCTGTTTCGTATATTTGACTCCGAGTCGACCATTGGGCCATTCGTGCGTTATCCAGGGCGATATTTCTCAGAGCCTCTTATGCCATGACTAGGGCCTCCTGTGAGATCTCGGTCCCCAATTCCAGGAGTTGCTCCTCCTTTCTAGCTACCTGTCTTTCTACCTTGGCAATCTCCTGAGTGTGTTGCTTACGGTGAGCTGACAACAAGGAGATGGCCTCCCCCCTTAGGACTGTTTTATAGGCCTCCCACAACGTGACTGGACATGTTACTGTCCCTTCGTTGAGCTCAAAGTATTCAGTAGACTTTTGGGAGAAACCCTCCGCAATCTCTGATATGCCCAGATAGTATGCATTCAAGCACCAGGTGGGATTTGATTTGTCCCGTTTAGCCATTGCTAATATCCTTGTCTTTCCTTCTGCCCACCATTGCTGCCATGTGACCATACACTGTGAACCGCTAACATCTAACATCCTTAATCACCCAGGCGTGAGCATTCCCCCCCCGCCTGTACCCGGGGTGAGTCAGATGTGGAACCTAGGTATTCTGTAACATGTTTTATCGCATTCCTTTGTATCCACCAACCCGATCCCAACATCTGAACACCACAAATTTCCCCCTCCCTGCACTTCCCCCCAACCAGAAGTACCTGTCGCCCAAACTTCTAAAACGTGCAACCAGTAGAAACATGTTCGGGATGCCTCGTGGGGGCCAGTCTATGTCCACTTTGTTTCCCGCCGGGGTTGCACCCTAGGCAATGAGGTTCGTTGATTCAACTTTAAACAAGTGAACCCCTTCTTAGTAGACGACGGGGCCCATATCAGTGCCTTCCTCCACATGTGGCCCTCATGTGGTTTCCACGCGTTTCGGGGATCCTCCGTGTCCGTCGTCATTGCGTAGTGTTGGGATCTCTGCGTGATTCAAGTTTGCCATGTCACTTTCTCTCCGGGGCAAGCGATTTCTGTTTATTCGGGCGCCGATCAGAGAGAACATGTGCCTCAAACCAGTCCCAGACCTCACTCGGATTTTGAAAAACATGCACCTTGTTGTTGTGTTAGAGCTTGAGGGTAGCCGGAAAGAAAAATGCATAGTTGATACCCAAGGATGAAAGCTTCTTCTTTATCGAGTCAAAGGATTGGTGGGACTTTTGCACCTCTTGTGTAATCCGGGAAAAACCCTGTGCGGTTGCCGCTGTACATGATCGGGCATGTTACCCTTGCCATGTGGGTGTCCCGGTCTCTATAGTTCAAGAGCCGGGCTATTGCAGTTCGTGAGGAGGCACCAGGTATTGGTCTGCCTTTAGGGACTCTATGCGCCCGTTCTATGGAAAAAAAGTTTGAACGCTTTTTCGGTGCCATAAGATCTGCGAACCAGCACTCTGAGAAAAGCTCCATGGACGGGCCCTCTTCCTTTTCTGGGAGTCTGAGTGTGCACAGGTTGTTCCGGAGAGACCTGCCTTCGCTGTCTTCTGCGTGAGCTTCTAGGGTGGTGAGTGTCTGTGTCGTTGCTCTAGGCTTTCTTCCATTATCTTATTATCTTAATCGCATCGTCACCATCAGATATTCGTTGTTCTGTGTCCCCCACCGGGAGGTAAGGTTTTACAGGTCTTGCCGCAGAAAGGAGACCTCGGAGGCCAGCCGTCGATTTTCGTCTCCACCGATGTCCGCCATGATGTCGGTCAGTGATGGTACTTGTTCAGCACATCCACTTGCCCCATCGTTCGTTAAAATATCTCCTGCTGTAGGGGTCTTTGCTGGGGTACTGGTTGTGTACCGGTCTATCTTATGTTGCGCCGACCCCTTGCGGGACATGTCCTTCACCTTGATCACTGCGCCCTTGACTGTCAATGCCGGGGCGGTCTCCTGTTTGCCTGTGGGGCCCCTGCTGAATACACGGGTGGGCCAATGGGATGAATTATGTTCTTAATGGCAGGTGGTTCCCAAGGTGGTCTTGTGTTCTGGACGTGGAGAGGGCCCATATCAGTTGGGGTTCCGGGTCCTGGAGTGCTTGTATTGCCTCGGGGTGGTCTAGCGCCTTCTATTGGGGCTTCAAGGGCACTGGGGGAATATGGACAGTCTTAAACCCTGTGTTGCAGTACGTTTATTTGAGTGCACCCTTCTCCCTAGTCTCCGTCGGGTCTGTGCCACTTCTGCGGTATTGCTTTATCCCACTTCTCCCCCGGGCCCAAGGGTCCAGCTTAGTCTAACACTGTAGTCTCACTGGAGTCACTACCAGACGTGTGCAGCCAGTGTGTAAGCAATTCTTCCCCCAGCCTAAATCTGTCCCTCTCCGATAGTTATCAAAGTCTTGTTTGCCCCTATCAGTAACGACGGCAAGGAGCTGCGCCAAGATCTCCACTTTCTTGTTGCGGTCTCGCTGGGAGCCACCTACTGATCTCGTCGGGCCCGGTGTTCCGGTTCTCCTTCGCCGCTGCCTGGTTTTAATCACTCTGGGTGTATGGGCTTCAAGGGAGGGGGAATTGATGTTTGTTTCCATGACTTTTAGACTCCAGTCCTCACAAGGAGCTAAACAGAGTTCAGGGTGCTTTATGTGTCGGGCTGCAGGGATTCACAGCGGATTCCCTTCCATCCCTCACATATTTATTTTTGCGGTCACAGTGTCCCTCCACTTCAGCTGGTCACTTTCTGTGCTGGGTGTGGGTAGATGACCGAATCAGCGGGTGTAGTTCTGCAGTATCTAGGGCTCCTCGGCCTCCTCCCCCGGTCCGTAAGTGGGCTCCGCGCTCTGGTCACCCTATAGGGTGTAACCTTAGGTCCCGCCGTGCGGGTTGGGCCAGTGTGGTCTGGGGATGTCTGCCTTTGTTGAAGGCCATGTGCCGGTTTCACCCACCTCCTCGGGTCCTTATTGGAGTGGCCGGCGCCAAATTACTTTGGATGCCGCAAGAGCTCCAGATGGGTCCGGTTTATCCTTGGGTCTCCAGCAGTATTGTGTCGAAGCTGTTCCACCATGGTCAGATTCAGCGCTCTCAGGTGTGCGGCTTCGTGACCATCTGCAGCCTCTCGGTATGTGTTTCAGTCCCTCCCGCCGCTCCTGGGTTGATGGTTAGGGTTACTGGAGCATCGGTACAGCACCCCAGGGCTCGTCATCTGTTCTTCTCGGCCCTGGGGGCGTCCTCTGGAGCACCGCCACAGTGCTGCAGATCTTTCCGGCTTTGTTTGGTGTGCTAGGCGGTTCTCGCCGCAGTCCTCACAATGCGTCTGGGCATCGCAAGTCACAGACCGTTTCCTGCTGGCCGCTTCCAGGCCTCCTCCCCTGCGGCCCGCTTCCTGCTGTGTAGAGCATCGTAGGGACCTGAAAAAACACTGATTTTCGTTGGGATTTGAGGAGTATTTTATGGGAGGGTTCCTGCCACTGTCGACCTCAGGAAACTTGCAGGTTGGATCTCAAACCGCAGGCTATTTCAGGATAAGCAAAAGAGGGGGGGAGGTCTGAGAATCTCTCTACCAGCACGTACAGAGCCCAATGAACTGTTCTTGGGTGCATAACACCTGGGAGAGACTCTACCAAGTCTTTAGCTCACAGAGAAGAAATGTCCCCGCATATCAGTCTTCGTCTTGCCCAGGTGCAGTCCAGCACCTAAATACTAGGCAATTCTCCTCCGAACAAGAGTACCAACAGCAACCCCATACACGTGTTTCAGCCTTGTTGGGCATCATCATTGAGGTGAAGCTGTGCCTCTCTAAGAACAGTGAGCAAGGGGTCAACGTCTGGATCGCCCTGGTAATTTAGGGTGAGACCCAAAGTTAATTCATGCAAAACAACGGGGGTCTGGGAATCTCTCTACCAGCATGAACACAGCCCAATGACCTGTTCTTGTGTTAATAACCCCTGGGAGAGACTCTACCAATTCTTTAGCTCACTGTCACTTTCACAGAGAAGAAATGTCCCTGCATATCAGTCTTTGTCCTGCGCAGGGGCAGTGCAGCACCGAAATACTAGGCAATTCTCCTCTTCTCTGTGAAAGTGACATGTAATGCATCAAACACTAGAAAATTGCAGGGTAGGAATAACAGAAGGGAAGACTGAATGAATGACAGATGAAAAGCAAAAGAAATGGAGAACAGAATAGTGATGAAAGAGGGACTGAAAAAGTAAACGAGAAAGAGAAAGTGAGATAAAGGAGGAAGAAAGAACAAAAGCATGAGAAATAGAAAGGTGGAACAAAAAATAAAAGAAAGTGATTAATGGGAAAACAGAAGAAAATTAAAAAAACAAATACGAAGAAAAGTGAAAAGAAAAAAGAAATATAGAGCAAGAGGGAAATAACGATAAACCAAACAAGTAAAAGAAGGAAAAGACAGAAGTAACAAAAATGAGAAAAGGACGGAAAGTAAGATATGAGAGAGTGACAGGAAGATAATGTAAAGAATTACAAAGAAAGAAGGGGAAAACACCAGATGAACAGGAAAGGAAGAGAAAGGGAATGAGGGAGAGAAAGGAAGAAAGAAGCCAAAAATGAAAAACGAAAGGCTGAAAGACAGGAAATAGAAGTAAATAAGAAAATAGACAAGAAAGAAGGAAAGCGAAGCCAAGAAGATGGAATAAGGAAAGGTGGGATGAAGGAAAGGAGAAATGAGGATTAAGAAATTATAAAGAAAGGAGCAAAATTAAACAGGGAAAAGGGGTCAGGAAGGACATGGAAAAGAGGAATGAGATGGAAAGAAGAAAGGGGATGGCTAGATTGAATCAAAGAAAGAACAAAAATAAAGTAGGGGGAATAATAAGTTAGAGAACAAACAGAAATAAAAGGATCATTACAAAATCGCAATTTCAAAGTTGAAAATGTTTCTTTTAATCATGGCCGTTGCTGAAGGCATAGAAAGGGCCAGGCAGTTATCAGTTATCTTTTATTCATACTTTTTTACTGGAGCCATGGTACAGGAAGCCGCCCCAAAAGCAGACAAAAGGATTCATTTAAGTGGTTTTTGAAGTCTATTTGCGTTGCCCAACGGGCCACTGGTAAACAGAGGCACAGACAGGGCAAGGCCCACCTAAAATCTGTAGAAGCCCACTCAGCAGCAGTGTGTGGGCATTTACAGATGTTCATGCACTACAGCAGGGCCAACTACATTATCTTTGGGGAACAATTCTAATTGAGCAATTCTAATCTTCAGGCCCCACTTGTTAGACAATCCTAGCTATGCCTCTGCTGCTAAATGCTTCAATGTTTGGCAATACCATATTTCACCACATTTCCATTTTGAAGTAGTTCTGTGATAACTTAAAACAAAGGTAGGACTACAGGTGACTCAGATTGAGGTTAAAGATAATATGAGCGACATTGTATGGTTGTAGTCCTTTCCAAGCAGAGCATAAAGGATGGCTTGTGCCATTTTTAAATTGTAAAATGAAGCAATGAAATAATAAACACGCATTGACAAACCCAATAACTTGGGCTTGGAAATATTATTTGTAAAGTGTATTGGTGCAAGGGAGGCAGCATGGATGGTATCTACAGTGATCTGATGGGTAGGGTGCGCCATTTTTTTTTGGTGTTGCCTGTGCAGACACTTTGCAATGTTGACCCATTAGATTCTCTTTTTTTAAATCAATTTATTTATCATTTAGAAGTAAGCATTCAAATTGTATAATACATATAATACCAAAATAACCAATCCTAACCAAACTTGAATTTACAGAATCAAAGCCTAAAACACTACCACAAGACTCTGTTCTACAGTAGAAAATTAAACATCCCAAAACAGACAAAACAACACTGACAAACACTACACACAACATTGAGTATAATTATAATGACCCCCCCATCTTTCCCATTCAGAAGATAATACACGCGGTCAATAAACATCAACTGTATAACTCATTGAAGGAACCCCAAATTCTAAGATGATGCTCCTCCCGCTTCTGTTTTGCTAGCATTATTTTCTCATAATCAGCCAGGGTACGGACATCAATCAGCCAATCATCCACAACCAGCCTTTTTCTTGACTTCGAAGCTTTTACTATTTGTATAGTCGCTACTACTAATACCCTGTTAATCCATCCTGTTCTTCCACTCCACTAACCATACCCCCCCCTCTCTGCTTGATAATAAAATCGTTGAGTAAAATGTTTGTGGTAGCGAATCCCCTAGCACCAAATCCAAACTGTTCAAAACATCATTCCAAAAGGCAGATACTCGTGAGCAAGTCCATAGCATATGGAGTAGGGTGCCCCCACTAAGACCACAACCCCAACGGATATCATTATCCAAAAATCCTAGCTTGGCCATTCTAGCAGGGGTCCAATACAATCTACAAAGGATTCTGTGTCTAATATACCTCAGCCCTAAGTCCGTTTTTGACTGCACCACTATACAAAGCAGATTTTCCCACTCCTCTGTGGGAATATCCATACCAAGTTCCTCAACCCAAGTCCTGCAGAGCTTTTCCCTTGACTCTACATGCAAGTTATCCATTGGCCTAAGTTTCATGTGTGTTGACAATGTACACGGAAGAGAACGGATAACTTCACAAACTGTAGGTCTCTCTCTCATTGGCTCACCTAACATTCTTAATCGTTTAGTTAAGAGGAAATTCAGGTCTCTATAACGTGCACACTCCCTTCCCCCAAGCCCGAAGGATTCTCTGAGGCGCTCAAAGGATATCATACGATCACCCTCCCATACATCACGTATCCTAAAAATGCCCTTATTGATCCAGCTTTGCCAGCACAGGGTCCTATTCACTATTTGTAGCCCCTCATTATGCCAAAGGGATGCATCATAATGCACCCAGATGTTTTCCCCTCTGGTACTCAAACGTTTGTAGGGCCTCTTTAGCAGCACTTAAAGTAGGCAATTTCACTGTAGAATTTGGCAACTTAGACATCAAATAAATATCACATAAAGCAAAAATTGCTCATTCTCAACAATCTGCCAGTAGGGCACATCACTACCCACATCAGAAAAATAGAACGCTGACTTCTTTAAAACAAACGCAGCACAATAATTCATTAAATTTGGATAACCAATGCCCCCTTTCTTCACAGGACGCATCAAAATGTATCAGGGAATCTTAGGTTTGTTGCCTAGCCCCCCCAGAGGAACTCCTGAAAGACTATCGATACAGCCAATTACCTTTTTAGTGAATTTCAGAGGAATAGACTGGATAATGTAGAGCACCTTTGGCAGGAGAACCATGTTGATGGCATTGATTTTCACCCAGAGCCCTAGCGATAGCCAAACCCATTTTAATATATCCCTCCGTATCTTTTCTAAAATACTTGAGACATTGAACTCCGCCATTTTCCTTAGGTCACGAACCAGGTATATTCCTAAGTATTTCATAGCTCCCGTCTCCCACTGACAATTCCATGAACCCATATCCCCCCCTTGGTTGTGAAACATCTAGAGGAAACACCACCGTCTTTTCCCAGTTAACTTTATGGCCAGACAGCGACCCCACTTCATTAAACATACGTATTAGCTTTTCACTTCCTTCCAGAGGATTGGCAAAACAATAGTCATATCATCTGCATAACACAGGATCTTAATTTCACTATGCCCACATTTTAGTCCATGGAGACTGTGCTCCTGGTTTATGTATGTAATCAATGGTTTTATTGCAAGGTTAAAAAGGTATGCTGACAACGGACAACCCTGTCTAGTACCTCTTGACAAGAAAAATGGGGCAGACAAAACACAGTTAACCCAAACTCGAGCACAGATAGAAGAATTAAGCATTTTAAATACTCTTAAAAAGGTATCCCCAAAACCCATCTTTCTAAGCATGTGATCTAAGAAGGACCAATTAACACAATCTAAGACCTTTCTGCATCCATAAAAATTAGTGCATTCTGAACCTTTTCCTTCGGGAGTCCCATTATATCTATTAGTGTCCTGATATGATCATATCCATATCTGCCACGCAAAAGGCCAACATGCGAATTTGATTTGAGACAGTGACTCATCTAAATCCTCCAAGTGCAATTCCCACATGCTGTGGAACACCATTGTGTGCTACATTTGACTACTCACAATTTAATATGAACCATTATAGACTCAGTTACAAATTGATCCCTGTTTCTTAAGCTTAATGCCGTAGTTTCCTCACCATTTCGTTTTTTGTGCGACTACTCCATAAATAACCTAGACGTCTTGTGCCCTCTTTCTTTGAGTGTCTCTACCATGGTGCATTCCCAAAGAAGGTCTTGGCTTGTCAAACTGCTCAGTTGAAATGAAATGTCTCGGTTGTGCTAATAGTACGTTCCTAGAAAATTGGCTGTGTGTAATATCTCTTGCTAACTAGGAAGACTCTGGCTACATGTTATTTTAAAGCAGTCTTCAAATGATGTCTCCTTATTTAAAGGCATGGTCTAGTAAAAATGTTTATTGTCCCTACGGGTCGGCCATGTTTTTTTAAGCCTAAGTGGCTCAATTTTAGAAAACTTTCCTATGGACCTTACCCGAGTTTTCGTCCATTAAACGCACGCGAAAACAGGCACCAGGGAGCCGCCATTTTGTGATAATCCTATCACTTGCCGCATCGCCCTGGCTGACCTGCTTCTGCGGCACTAAATCAATTCCCCCGCCCCTGAGCCTGTCATCAGCAGACTCGTACCGCCCATTTCCCAACGCCAAAGCACGTCTTGTGTCAACATTCGCTGCGCTTCAGCTAATGACGTGTCGCGATGGAAATGGCAGGACGCCTCTTTCCTCAATAAGTATAAACAGACCGTTTCACAACACACACCAGCAGATTTTCGATTCCATTCCTCTCTCTGTGCTACTCAGAGTATTTTGTGACTCGTTTCTGTGCTCTGGTCAGCTACCTTCGCTGCTTGTAGCCCATGTGAACACCTGTACCATCTCGGTAAATTATTTTACTTTGTTTACCACACAATGGCTACAATAATGCCCTACATGTACGACCCCGAGTATACCAAGGAGGAACTACTGGAAAGGGAAGCACGCGAAAATGATGAGGATTCGGACGGCAGTTGGCAGGACGAATCAACAGATGAAGAGCCTGGGCCTAGTCGCATGGACGGCGTCTCCACCTGGTGCACATGCAATCGGTGCGAGCTAATGCCCACCGAGGAGGAGAACTGCTGCTGCAGAGAAAATTCGGGATGCCTGGCCTACATTTCGGAAGGCGAGCCACGACCGCATCACTGAGCTGCCAGATTTCCGAGTAACGAGTAAATATACTCTGCTTGTCATGCCACTCCTATTTCATGGTCTTCTACTATATCCAAAATTATATATTCATATCATAGTAACGCATGAAAGTCGTTCAATAGTGTGCATTGTCTAGATAGCATTTGTCCGTGCAGAATGCCATTAGTTACAAGAATTGTCATTGACAACAAACGTTTATTAAACTTATCTCGGTCATTTAAAAACAGTTTGTTAATTCCTTTTCACAGGTGGTACAGGCTGGTGGCCTATCGTTCCTTTACATGGTGGCTCCACGGGAGGCTTGGACACCGCGTTAGAAGAGTGATACCCGCCTGTGCCGTTCGTGCCATAAGAGAAACGTTCCCGTTTGACAGCGGTCAGTACAGGGGATTTTCTCTCGCTGTGCTGCAACCTGACCTGTATAATCTTTAAAGTCTTGTATTTTTGTGTCATGAAAATAAGATACAAAATAAAACACCACATATATTTTAACAACGGTTGTTTTGATTTTTTTTAAATGAATCAAGTGTGTCTCCATTCAAGGATGGATGTCAGACATCTGTGCTCCGAATGGGTGAAGGTCTGGTCGCTGTGAAGCAGGGTGGTCACTATCTAAGCTAACATAAAATATTCTCGATAATGCATGCACTAAATAACACTTGTTCAAAGTCTTTCAGTAGATTATGTCTCTATACATATATCTATACTAACAATTAACATTGGATTATACAGGCCTTAGGTTAAGGGTCTTGACCACTATAATACACCGGTTGAAGTGTGGGTCTGTGCTCACAAGAATCTCTGGTATGTGGCATTTGGTATTGATAAGCAACGATATACTGCAGTAGGGGTCTAATGTTAATTGGGGATCTGCTAGATGGGCATCATGTCGTGGTCAGTGGTCTGGCACTTGAAGAGAATACCTTGCAGGTACACAGGGTCACAATGGCAGTAAGTTTCCACTGGCGAGGGTCCGTGGGCAAGGACACGTTTATGGAGATGAACGAGCGATGTGCTTAGTTCAGGCTGGTTCACATGCAGGACAGTGATCTCAGAGGAAGAGTCATGCTCAGTGGTCCCATCTACGCGATTGTCAACCAAAGTTATTACATAAGGGCAAGGGGTGAACCCACTACTGGAGGCACTTGGTCCGAGTTTCTACTGAGAAGTAAAGCATGAGAGGGGCCATCGAGAGGGGCCTGATGGCCCCTCGTTCCCACACACTTATCTGCACTCCCACCGGCCCATCCATCCACCCCCCCTATCAAAGGCAGTTCGCACCCGTGGATGAGCGCTGGCATGTGGGGCTGTCTGGGGCGCGAACGGGCAAGGTGCCAAACAACATGTACACTTCAAAAGGTATCTTACGCCCAGGGGCCATTGTTCACATGGTCTCCTCAGACCCCGTGTCTCCAGGCAGGCCTCCCCTGAGGCAGGCCGCCCCCCTGCAATCCACATAAGTGTGTCTCCATTCAGCAGTCTTCCTGTGCCTTATCTGCACGCCCCAGGCCCATCCAGCCCACCCCCTCTATCAAAGGCGGTTCGCGCCAGTGGATGCGCGCTGTCAGGGGCGCGAAAGGCCAAGGTGCCAAACTACATGTACACTTCAAAAGGTATCCCACGCCAAGGGGTCATCGGTCACATGGCCTCCTTAGACCCCGTGTCTCCAGCCAGGCCTCCCCTTGAAGCAGGCCACCCCCGTAATACCACGACATACATACATCATTCATTCACAAACACACCCCTGTTTCTAATACTTTATAAACCACTTGATATGTCTCATGAGAACATCTTTGTGCTTTGCAAGTCAACTCCTGAACGTGCTACCTGGCAACCACTGAGATCTACGCTAATCTACTTGTCGTCGTGCTATCCGTGAACTTCTGTGACCGCTTAGAGCAAACCCATCAGTGTGCTACCTGTGGCCACCCACCTATTCTCCTGCAACATACTGCTCTGCTTGCTGAATCCAACTGTTTGTTGCTCAAGGTAAGGCCATGTATCCTAGTCATATTTCGCAGATTTTTAAATTTCTATCTATTTGCGAGTAGAGTACACAATAGTGCTATGTTCATTGGTCTCATTGCTATTGACTTGAACATCCAAGACAGAACATCCAAGGGACGAGTCACATGTTCAGATTTTAGTCACATCATTTATACATTTCTGCAACTTATGCAAATACTAAGCCGCGCATAATGAACTGGTATAGTTCCTGCAACCAAAACAAACCTTGCATTGATCATTGTATGATTCATTTACTTTTGTATCAAATCTTTATTCTTGAAGATTGTATAATAATGTCGATATTTGCTTTTCAGATTTATCAACAATGCCTGCCTGTTCGATTAGCGGTTGCCCTTCGAAGACCCATGCGAAATCTGAAGGCACTACACAATGCATGTATTCACGAATAAGAGAATGGGTCAGACATTGCGGATATCTACTGGATGAGCTGGAAAGTAGAGTCCAACAAGTCTTACAGGACAAGAGGGGTGACCGATGCCGCAACTTCAGCCGGCACTTTTCCTTGGACATGTACACAACATCTTGGGTAACAAAGAAGAATAAACGGCGAACGACACAGAAATTGCTCAAACGCTATTCCCACTCTATTCGTCCACATTCCGCCACCGGTGAGTCAAGTGTCAGGATTTAGCTTTAGGCCTTGTGGTAGTGTGTAGGTATCCGAATGGATTAATTGATATTGTAGGTGTTCTATCCCTTGTAATAATTTCGATATTGATATGAGTGTATAGTTTTTTGAATAATGACATTTATCAATATGTTCTTTTTCAATTTCATAAACCACAAACGCAATGTAGATATATGGGAACAGGGAACTGTGCTGTATTGAGCATTTTTCAAGTATTCTGTCGCCTTACATGGCTATTTTTAATATTGGCATTTCATTATCAATCATTAATTTACCTTTACAACTTCTTGACTATCCCTTGGATCTAAGCAAGAACATTCTACATCCTTGACGTGGTCGCAGTTATCAACCACTTCTAGTGCGTATCAGGTAATCTTACTAGGCTAATCTGCTACAGACTTGTTTTATGCATGTCAAGTAATAGTTTTATTCTATCGTGTAATTATTTTACCGAATGTTTGGTTAGTGCTTTCCAATTGATATACACCTTAGTTATCGTCCACTGGTGTTTGTTTTCAGTTATAATTAGTGTTATCCATACTAATGCAAGTACTGTCTTTTAGGGAGATGCTGAAGCGTCCGCAACATCTACAACATTTCTAGATGTTCTTCACCAGCAGGAGGTATGGATACTGACCGCTCCATTGAGCGTCATCATCAGAGCTGAAATTCTTTTCGTTTGATTGTTCTACACAATGTTTCATTCGTGGTTAGCCGTTGATATGTACCTGTGCTGTCGACCCCAGGTGTGTGTTATGTTTTCACTATTGTAATCCTCACTAATGCAAGTACTATGTTTCAGGCAGTTGATGGAGGGCAACCCCTGCACTTGATGCAGAGCCTGACATTCAAGTAATTCCAGGGGAAGTGGAAGCGGGACCATGCATATACGAATCTGCGCAACAGCTTTCGGAAGTGCGCACTACATTTGCAACATCCATAGATATTCTTCAGCAGCACGAGGTATGGATACTGACAGCTCCATCATGCGTGATCATATAACGTGATTCCATTTGCTATACTTTCTTCCCTATTAACGCAAGTGCTGTGTTTCAGGGAGACGACGGAGCTTCCACTACAATCACAACATCCCATTTAGATGATGCAGATGTAAATAAATCGGAGAAATAAGTCGATGAAATGTGATCATATTTAGATTTTCCTTGATTCTTTTAGACAATGCATCATTTGTGGTTATCTCTTTATATGTACCTGTGCGTTCGACCCCAAGTGTGTGTTATGTTCCAATATTGAAAACCATACTAATGCAAGTACTGTGTTTCAGGGAGATGACGGAGCTTCCACTACAATCACAACATCCCATTTTGATGATGCAGATGTAAAGGAATCGGAGAAATAAGTCGATGAAATCTGCATACTTATATTTTCCTTGATTGTTTTAGACAATGCATCATTTGTGGTTATCTCTTTATATGTACCTGTGCCGTCGACCCCAAGTGTGTGTTATGTTTCCAATATTGAAAACCATACTAATGCAAGTACTGTGTTTTCAGGGAGATGCGGATGCCTCCTCTCCAATACAACCATTCATGGCAGTCCATGCAGAGCCAGAGGTATGGATACTGACGGCTCCATCGAAATAGATCATCACTGGTCGAATACTTGTCGTTTGATTGTTGCACACAATGCTTAAATCGTGTTTGGCTATTGAGATGTACCTGTGTGTTCGTCCTCACGTGTGTTTTATGCTAACCATATTTTGATACGTAGTAATGAAAGTACTATGTTTCAGGGAGACGATGGAGCCTCATTCCGTGCTGTCTATGCGGATACAGAAAATATAATCGTTGCAGCGCAAGAGGAAGGGAGGACATGCGGAAACGAATCAGAGCTGCAGATGTTGAAGGTCGAGTCAAAAAAGTTGCAAAGAAAAAAAAAACAAAAAAAGGTTAGTTACAAACAGTTCATAACTTTAAAAAAATGTTTGTGCTGGGGACTATTTTATGTTTTTTTCCAGTCAATTGGACTACACTTTATCTTGTGTTTAAACTGAACATCCCTTTTCCAATCTCTCCTCCAGTTACCCTTGGGTGTCAGAACTATACATACACAGACCGTGAAGCGAATGAGAGATGTTGCTTGCCAGACCATGTACACTATGGAGGAACTATTAATTGAGGCGAGGCGTGTTCAGGCTCGAGATGCTCATGTCCAATGGCCAGAACATGAATGAACTGTGTTTGGAGAATACAGCAAAGTTGCATTGGACCATTGCTACAGTGCGACCGCACCACCACAAGAAGATGTTATTGAATGTATTGAAGATAGCTCTGAAGTAGTTGCAGATCAATTCACACAATCTACACCAACCAAAAATTTGCCACCCAAAAACCTGTCGACATTGTTGTGTTCTCCTATCAATGTTGAAGTAATAGATGTCGAAATGAACCAGCCGCAGCATCCATAGACGCATCAGAACTTGATATCAGCGATATTACTTTCCAATGTGTTGAAATCTCCGCAACGTCACGGGCCGAAACAACGTTGACGCAGGATGACAGTCTAATGAAAGAGAGCAAATACATTGTATTCGACAGTTGTTTGATGGAAATTATAAGTATGCTGAAATGTGTGCATTCCGTTAGAGGGAAAGTATGTGGGAAGCCATTGATTAATGTGACTCGTCAAATAAAAGGCAGTAACGTCAAAATAAATGCCGCCTGTAGATTAAATCATAGGTTCTCACGGTCTGCACAAACGATGCTGGGGAAAATGCCAGCAGGCAATCTACTGTGTGCAGCTGCATCACTTTTTAGTGGCTCCAGTTTTAGAAAGTTAGAGGCTTTCTTTAAGTTTGTGGGACTCCATTTCATTTCTAAATCGCTGTACTACATATACCAACGTGATTATCTGTTTCCGGCCATTAGTGATGCTTGGAAAATTGAACAATTGTTTCTAGTAAGTACATTCGAAGGGAAACGTTTCAGGCTAGCCGGCGATGGACAGTGCGACAGCCCTGGATTTTCTGCCAAGTACTGCACCTACCACTTTCAGGACATGGATAGTAAAAAAATTGTGAGTTCGGTGGTCGTGCAGGTAACACAACGTACATCCTCAGTGGCCATGGAGAAACTAGGATTTATAAAATCAGTGGAATATCTACAATCAAGGGGAATGCACATCGACCTCATAGCCACGGACAGACACGTTTCAATTGCCAAGACAATGAGAGAGCAGTTCCCACATATTAATCATCAATTTGACGTATGGCATCTTGCTAAATCAATCAGTAAGAAAATCTCGGCTGCAGGAAAAAAAAAAAAGGTTTTGAAAGTATTTTGCAGTGGTCCCATTCTATCACCAACCATCTTTGGTGGAGCTCAAAAACTTGTGAAGGGTCAGTGGAAATACTACTTGAAAAATGGCGGTCACTGATGCACCACTGTACCAACGTTCACCGCTGGACAGAAAATCAACATTTCCACCAATGTGAACATGGCCCTTTGTCCCCAGAGGAGGCACAGAAGAAGAAGTGGTTGATTCCATCTTCACCGACACACAAAGCCATTGAGAAGATTGTTTTCGACAAAACTCTATCAAGAGATTTGAGAGGACTGACAGAATTCTGTCACACAGGAGATTTGGAGGTGTTCCACAATATGTGCCTAAAGTACAGGCCAAAGCGCTTGCATTTTAGCTTTCGGGGAATGAAACATCGCACTCTACTAGCGGTCTTGGCCCATAACAGCAATGTCGGACGTGAACAATCTAGGACTAGGGGTAAAGTAAGGATTCCTCGCTACACTAAGGTGTTTTCAAAACGAAGTAAGCAATGGGTGATCAAACCAGTCTATGATGAAATGCAGTTCGACTTTGTGAAAGGCCTAATTGTTGCTGTGTTAGAGAAGCACAGATATGGAATTTTGGATGTTTCTGTGCAGAGCAGTGATCCATTGCCACCGAACATTGCAACTGTGCCATGCCCACCCGAAGCACAGCTGGTTGTGAAGTACAAATCCCGGTTTAAATAATTGCAATATGATTGTCTTTTTGTAAATATATGTTATTGTACAGTGTACCTGTAACCCTAACCCCTACCTTCACCATCATGGGTGACGAACAAGCTGGGTGTCATCTTTGAATTCTCTCTATTCACCTCATATATGTGTATGTATATATTTTTCTCATGTCTCATCTCATGTAAATGTAAATGCTGCGCACTGTTAACGGAGGGGAGGCTTGCGTATTGCAAATAATAAAACAAACAAACAATAAATCTCACTTTTAACTCAACTCCTGTGGTACTTTATACTTTCCCTGACCTTCCGCCAAAAATTAAATGTCTCCATTTGGGCTGCAAAGCTCGCAGACAACGGGGACAAAATTGGGGGCCTTAGAACGCGCCAAGCGGGCAGTGGCATTTGGGAGAGAAGCCAGTTCGCATTTGCACATTGAGGCGCACTACATAGAGGGATTCTAAACTTCAAGTTCTCACAGATGCCTTTACTACGTGAGGTTGCAAATAAAGAATGCGAAGGACAGCGGCTTTGATTTTCAGCTCGCGCCCAGAAGAGGCCCACAAGTCGCACTGGAAGTATAAGGGTCTATTGTTTTTTGACCTTGAAACAGGGACCATGCCGAAAGAACTACATTTGAAGGGGGTGCGCAATAACGTAAGAGACGATAAGGCAGAAAATTCAGAAACTTAGATCGAGTTTCATTTTAGTTCAGTATACGAAAAATCGTTGTCAAGAGCACGGTCCGTTTTACAGACTGTATTACGAAGAGACACAATGGAAATTCCAAATATAATATGAGTAAATCTTTAGACGCTTTCATACCGGAATGAAGATTTAATGAATGGATGCATGAATACATTAATGAATGAAGAGCTAGGAAAAGCAAGGAAAACGTGTTCGTAGTGGGCACATGGGCATGCAGGTCCACTGTCTCACTGATCTCGGTCCTTGGCCCAGCCACTTTTCCCTGCACTGCCTACCTGCACTACGGGACTGTCTCTGTATCCTTCAGCCCCTTCTCCCAGCATTTAACTTGCACTTGCCACCAGCTGGCCCTATTATTTATCTTGTATTTGACTAACCATATACAGCACTTTTGCCCCCTCTCCCCTTCCCCATGCGTGATCAGAAAGACACCTGGTGTAGTAGGATCGTTGTCTGTCTGCCCTTGTTCCCCACCTGCCTCGGCGCGCCTTGAAACACTTGTGTATAGGCGCGTTACAAATGCCATATGATATATCATATCATTCCACACGCATGTAGACTAACTGTCGTTTATCATTGTGTGTTGGCCTCGATTTATTTCGTTACTTTTCGCATTGATTTTAGAGCCGAACATACTCCATTGAACTATCCTTGCAGGCAAATAGTTTCTGATCGGCTGTAATAAATAAAATGAGTAATATTAATGAAGATCAGCTGGCGAGACTAATTATAATTTTTTTGTTTTCATAACAGGTATTTGCTCCCCTTCTGCTACTGTCATCGGTTTGAGACACCGGCAGACGGTTTCTTCGTGAGACACCTGCAGCTTCGTGTGAACAACTGGAGCACACTGACAATTTTATGGGACGATCGCCAAGGGCCCACATGCCCTTACGCTGTACTAGTGGCTAGAAGCAACATATCAACCTTTACGATGGACTAGTGCCTAGTTGATGGAACAGCCTTGCGGTTCACCGTGCTTCCAAAGTGCTTCTTTTAACGAAAAGCAACACCCTGTGTACCAATGCGGATACAGATAAAAGAAAATAAATGGCTTTCGAAGTTCATATGGCAATTGCTGAATATTCTCTAAACATTTAATGTCTAATAAATGTACTTTACCAAATGTACCGTGTTGCTGTTTGATTTTAAAGTACAGTTTCATATTCCGAATTGTGGCGCGCTGTGTTGTGAGATGGTCTGTGTTGGTTTCCGGGTTTTGTGTGAAGTCGCGTAGAAGACGACTGGTCGTGTTTGCCTATGCAGCACAGTAACGTCACGGAGAGAGGCGGGGAATATGAATGTTTGGATAATGTCAGGCTCAGGGGCGGGGGAATTGATTTGGTGCCGCAGAAGCAGGTCAGCCAGGGCGATGCGGCAAGTGATAGGATTATCACAAAATGGCGGCTTCCTGGTGCCTGTTTTCGCGTGCGTTTAATGGACGAAAACTCGGGTAAGGTCCATAGGAAAGTTTTCTAAAATTGAGCCACTTAGGCTTAAAAAAACATGGCCGACCCGTAGGGACAATAAACATTTTTACTAGACCATGTCTTTAAGGATCGCACAGAGAACGCTCAAGTCTGTTAACATGTGTGTGAAGCTTTTTGGGTAGTACACTGAACAGAATAATTGAGCCCATATTTTCTGATTGCACAGTTTGCAGTTTGTTGCCTTCAGACACGCATTCTCCCATTACATCTTTAGTTTTGCTCCAATATATATTTTTTCTGCATAGTTGACTGGTGAGATAAACTAGAAGATTCTCTATTTTTTTTTTTTGTATTTATACTTATCGACCTCGGAAGGATGAAAGGCTGAGTTTGGCCCTGCCGGGATTTGAACCTGCTTCAGCAGGCTCTGTACCAAAAGCGACCGCTCTACTCGCTATGCTATCTGACCAGCTATATAGAGGATGGACACATGGAAGGTCTTGGTTCCAGTCACCTGGGATCGCCAGACCAGTGAACTGCAGACTATCTGGAGGGGATCCCAGTACAGTGGCTATCTGGATGCATCTCTCCTTTGTCTCCAAGGTATTAACAGCATTCCACATTATTGAAGAGATTATTTTGCCAACCTTATTCTTAAACCTCGCTAAAGCCACAGATTGGGTACTGCATGAGCTGGATGTGAAGAGTACCCTGAAGCTTTATGTGGATTTCAGATTGTGCCATGGACTGTTTTGTTCAAGATCTCAAATAGCATCTAAGGTTTAAAGAGGTCACTGGGTGGTGTTCTCCGCTGTGAGGCCTCTGCAAGTCATCGATATGCCTGGCTTCACGTGCTTTCTGTCATCCTTACGTAGTGGATGCGGGATCGAGAGGTGACAATATGGCAAGGCTATGCTTATAGACCCGTTTGGCTAAATGGTTGAGTTACGGCAGCTCCCTGCCTGTCTTATCATTTATTCTTGGAAAATCTATACCATGAGTCTTGTAGAAAGGGGGGGCAGTACTTACCTGTAATGACAGGTTATTAACTGGGGTGACTCGCCCTCCTATTCTTGTAATATATTCTCAGTTAGGTCCTGGGCAGTGCGTAAAGGGACTGGGGAGGAGAAGTCGGTGGGTGTGGTAGGAGGGGTTGAACTTTTATTTGCTACCACAGAAAAATGTCTAGTCTCCACACTGTAGTGCAGGTGTCTTAGAAGCCTGACAGAAGGGTGACACGGAGTATCAGTTCAAGAGTTACTAGGTGAGTAGCTTGTACTGATCTGAAGAATTTCAATTGAAACCATTTAACTTAAGCACTTAATACCAGTGATGTGTAAAGGAAAAGCCCAGGACTGGAAATGTGGTGTCCAGGAGACATGTAGTCACCTTGGTACCCTGGTCCCTACAACTTACACCCCAAATCCGCCAGTGACTCATAACTGTAAATATGTTATTGCAATCAATGGGTCATAATGCAAGTGCACAGATAAAGCAAGTTAAAACTTTTCGTAACGATTTCGTGTGGGAAGCAGAGGTGTTGCTATGGGGGCTGAGGGGGCTGTAGCCCTGGGTCTTTTAACTTTTAGCCCCAGATAAAAGCTCAGGGGCTACAACCAAAAGGCTAGCTAGCCCCAAGTCCCGACATTCGCATATCCCCGATCTTTTCCAGACCTAGCAACACCCTTGGGGGGAGGGCAGACTCAAAATACTTCAGCTTCAATCTATTGCTAGAGCTACCGATAAACATGATAAAAATGTCACACACTCTTATCAAACGTGTTGTAAGCAACAACTTTTGTGCAGAAAGTCATACAAGAGCTTGGAAAACTCTGCACTAAAGTTCTATTTTTGTCCTGTGGCTTTGCCACGCACTGCTCAGTGTTCGAAATTGAGTGGAGCTCAGAAGTGTAGCCTAGAAGAGCCTGGTTAGCTTGACACCAACAGCTACCAGGAGTCACTTTTGGCTCCCCAGGTCAACTGATGCCAAGAAAACACACCTATACGAATTTAACTCAGTTTATTTGGGACACACTATTAATAAACATCAGGACACATGTAATGACATTTAAATCATTATGGGTCATAAACAAGAGACAACATTATATTTTTGTATCTAACGTGGAAATTAGATTTGTGGAATGCTGTGCACTAGCTCCTGGTTCTCCGGTGGTAGCTCCTGGCCACTGGTTAATGCTGGATACCCTGGAGAGGGTTTTAGCTCCTGCTTATCTAATCTCCGTTTTGGTCCCTGCTGCTGAGCAGAAAGTTTAGGAAGAATGCAGAGGCCAAAACGCCCACAGAAAGAGGAAATGCTTCCTGGCTTTTAAATTGAGCATTGTCCTGTTGGGTAATGTAGTCCAAAGTGGTCTTGTATAGCGCAGTTCCACCATTATGGCAGCCTTGTTGCACGTGGCCCTGCAGGAAAAAGTGTGAGTGGGATTGTTAATGGGTTAGAAAGCAATGCAAATCCTCAGGTTTCGATGCTTGATAGCCGGAGGTTTTTGATTCTTGTGTGTCTGTGAGATTCTAGCCGGTACAAAGTGTGAGAAATTTGAGTGTTTTTCATCCGGAAGGAAATGCCCAATGGTAATTCATCGGAAACTGCACTGAGGGCACCTAGTTATAACTGCTGGTGTGGTGCCGCCTCTTTGTCTGGTGCCCGAACCACGTTTGAAGACTGACACTGACACATCAGGCCTCACCAGCCAGTTCATCATTAAGCCCAGCGGAAAGTATTCGGCTATAATCTAAAATGTTGACCCTTTTTCCCGTAAGAGGCTTCCGAAGTTTGCGGGTGTTTCATGCCAAATAGTATACATTTCTGGGTAGGCAGAGGCAGAGGATTGCCCAGCACTTAAGAGAATAGGCTTTAGTTGAGGAATAGATCGAAAATTGATAGGATTTCTTTGAGGGACATAGGCTTTAGTTGAAGGCGATCGAGAACATTCAAATGGGACTTAGTTTAGGGAGAGGTAGAAAATTGAAGGTGGATAGCCTGCCAGATTGATGAGAATAGGACAACAGAATTGTTTGGCGACAGCAGGAAGGAGATGGCATTCAGTGTCTGTAACTAAGAGCGCCTTTCACGTGTGGCCGGACCATATATGGGATACTTATGTAGAAAAGCACTCGAAGTACAATAAAATAATGTTTGGCAATGAAATGTCTTAACAGTGTTTGTAGGTAAGAGTGCATATCTTATTAGTGTTTGTCTACAGTTTGATTTTGAAAGAATGCTCACTCCAAGCTCTGGTGAATTTCTTGATCACAAATGAGTTCATTACAAAAAGAGTTGAATAGGACCCATGGATGTTACTGTAAGGTGGTTATAGAAACAGTTGTTGGATTCTTTGCAGTACTCACCTTTGAGTGCAGTTGAAAAACACACAGAAAAATGTAACATTGAGGAATAATTATTAGTAACTACAAACTAAAGGGGGACATCAGGGTTTTGTGGATTGTTTTTAATGAAATGCTGCTCGAGAGATTCACCACCTCCGCTAGTCGTATTTCTGAGAATCTGCCAATTCAAGGTTTACCACCAGCAGAGGTGGTATTTCTGGACTACCTCCCAAACTATTCCAGAAATATCACCTCTGCTGGTGGTAACGTAAATGGGTGTTTGCTTTAAACATTTTACTGTATATGTGTAAAGCACAAAAAGGTAAACTCAGACTCTTTTCTGCATTACATGGGTCATATGGTGAAAGAAGATCAATCCGAGATGCCCACCTTTTCAGCCCCTGAAGATGGCCTTTTGTCAACACATTGTACAGAAGGCGCTTCCCTTCAATAGAGTGAACAATCAGAAAATTGTGTACAACATTTGGGGCCATTTGGATATTTAGATCTATAGATACAAAGTCACAAATACACTCAAACGCATCATCACAGAAAGTGAAACATAAACACCCAGACGCACACATACACATTCCACATTTCTTTAAAACACAAGCTCCCTATCACCAGATACCAGGAGGATACGCCTTGCATTTCCCTCTGCTTCGTTGAATTACAATATGCAGCCGACTGCCCAAAGGACTGCAATTTGGGAGCACAATGAAAGCCAAGTCACTTCAGCGTCTTTCGCTCTGCATAGTCCAAGTGCAGACCAGATATAAGCAATTACCACAAAGACCCCGACCACAGCTTCTTGTCATGTCTGGCAGAGGCTGACTGTCAAATCAAGGTGTTTTACTGTCTACACGTGAGCCAGGGCAAAAGAAAATAGTGAGGGGCAAATGACGGGCTTGTTGTGATGGGCAATTGAAGATGGCGAGGGGAAAGGAATAGTTGACTAAGCAATGTGGACAAGGGACGGTGGTGTGTGCAAGGTAAGGGGAAGAGATTGAGTTAAGCGTTAAGGGATGGACAAACGAGGGAACACAGGTGTGAAAGTTAATTGTAAAGAAAAGAGGAGAAGGCACAACAAGCATATGGTACAAAGGAAGGACACTGGTCGGAAATGGGTAAGGAAAATAGGATAAACGAGATGTAGGTAGACATCTGGAAAGGTAGGTCAGCAGGGAGAATGACCGTTACTGTGATCTGTGCCTGACCTGCATGACACTGCACCAAAATGTGGGACTGGCTCGACCTTTTTTTCTGGTAAATTGATGCATACTTTCTTTATGAACATATGTTTCAATTGATATGATAGGTTATTTATAACGCGCTTACTACCAAGAGGTTTCTAAGCGCGGACCCGGGGGTTCACACCTGTGTTGCCCTGTGTCGTCCTGCTTCCAAGACGAGGATGTTGCCGCTGAGCTATCCTCCCGAGACAATTAAGACTGCTCTTATATTTTTTCAGATTTATTTCGTTTTATCCTGTGACTTGTTGCTTTGAAATTACACAATTTCCCAGAGCAGTGTACTAGTTAAGATATTGCACAACAACTTTGCAGGATGCGTTTTTTGTTGTTTCTAATATTGAAGGTGTAATAGGAGAGAAAAAGTCTCCCCTGTTCTCTAAATTGGAAACACTGGAACCAGGAAGTGCTCAAATCCCATCCTTCTGCACATCATATGTTATGTGATCCTAAGTAAAGCACTTTTCATCACCGTGTCCTATTTTCCCTAAATAGCTGTAGAGAAAGTGTCACTGCATTGGCTCCCTGTCCGCAGGAGAATCTAGTTCAAAGCACTAAACCCGGTTTATAAATGTCTGCCTGATGATTAACTCACGGATCAGGAGTTTTCCTTTTCGACACACTCTGCGATCCAATAAAGGGGCCTTACTGATACAGCCGTCCTTCCGATTAGAAAGGTTTGGAGGCTCTAGCTTCAACTCAAGGGCTCCAAGGGTTTGGAATGCCCTTCCACAGCCACTAAGACAGCTTCCATCAGTCGCACAATTTAACAAAGCACTGAAGACCTATCTCTTCGACATGGGAAGAGACTAGGAAGATTGCAGCAACCATATCATCTTGTGCTATCTTTGTGTTCCATGTTTGTATATTCTGTGAGTGACCTGAGGTCTGCGGGCGCGTTTGCGCTATATAAGAATCCAATACAATAGAATAGACTTATGGGGGGTTACAATCTATAGTGTTCTCTTCATAAATGATTGTAGTTTTAATAATTTATATAATGTGTACTGGTGAAGAGGTAGGATGCCAAGTGAGGGCCTTATGTTGTGGGGGTTTAGGTATTCAAGGTGCCATGTATTGGTTTTCTGTTGTGGGCTGGGGAGGCAGGAAGCCAGCTATGGGTATTTTACCGTGCAAACTCATTTTTGCATCTCAGTGCAAAGCCAGACTGGTTAATCTACGGATCGGCTCTACCAATTAATTCTCTAGCTTCACCACGTCTTTACATTGGTCTAAAACTAAAGATAAGACGGGAGGAGATGTAGCCTGCTGCCAAATTGCAAAATGGGGCTCAATACCAGCTTTCCCATTTCACCAAATTATATTGTACTGGTGAAATCATGTTGTTGTGTTGGGTTTGTGAGAAAGTTTCCTGGGTCCCGGGTCTCTTAAGAAACCACAAAACAAAGAAAAGGCTGCATACAAGAAATGTGATACCAATAATATCTACTGTATATATTGAGAACATGTGTAAGGTTGGTATTGAGTTTGTATGCTGTTTTTTTTAATGAGGTCACTTCCCTCGTTTTCACATTACTCATGCCTTTTCCATTGTGGTCAATTTGTTTGATTTTCTTATTTATTTTTTTTTTGTTTAATTTATTTTTTAAAACAAATAATTGTGTGTGTATATATATTTCTGAGGCTTGTGGAATCTGCTTAGATCACATGCTATGCATACGCCGACATCTAGTGGAAGCTGCAGAGTATTCCAGTTGTTGTTGTTTTTGAAACTCGAAAAGGGACATCGACAGGGCGTGCCAGTAATACTATCCCTAGTGCAGGGGTGCACAACTGATTTTGACAGAGGGCCGAAAGTACCTTACATGATGCCTATAGTGGGCCGAAAAGTAAATGTGGGTGGGGCGGTAGGCACGGTGGGGCGTGGTGTGGCAGGAGGCTTTTTCAACCCCCCCTTTTTCATTAAACACATGGAAAAAGAATACGTTTCTGAGGTGTAACAGTGTTTATTTGTATTTCAAACTCACATTTTGTACTATGCATTTTCCATTGTTATAATTTATTTCTATTTAGTTATTGCATATCGTCTGTTTAATTAAAGTATATATATTTTATTGACCCTTGATTGGACATTCCATTATTTTGAACTGCTATACTTTGCTGTTTCGGTTGGCCAAGAGGAGCATGGCCTTCGTTGAGTCAGGTTTCCACAAAAAGCAAAGTATGTACATCTCGTAATTGTGCCTGTTTTAGCTTTATTATTGGGTTCACTCTTAGAATGCGACACTATGCCCCATGGCCCCCACGCCCCTACCAAACACTATGCCCCATGGCCACCACGCCCCAACCAAACACTATGCCCCATGGCCCCCACTCCCCAACCAAACACTATGCCCCATGGCCTCCACCCCCCAACCAAACACTATGCCCCATGGCCCCCACTCTCCAACCAAACACTATGCCCCATGGGCCCCACCCCCCAACCAAACACTATGCCCCATGGCCCCCACCCTCAACCAAAAACTATTCCCCATGGACCCCACTCTCAACCAATCACTATGCCCCATGGCCCCCACTCCCCAGCCAAACACTATGCCCCATGGCCCCCACCCCCAACCAAACACTGTGCCCAATGGCCCCCACCCCTCAACCAAACACTATGCCCCATGGCCCCCACTCTCAACCAAACACTATGCCCCATCGCCGCCAACCAAACCCTATGCCCCATAGCCCCCAACCAAACACTAAACCCCCCCCACCCCAGCATACACCATACATATATTCCCATACAGACCCGAACCCCCACCATACAGACTACCAAGCATGCACCATGCATACATACCCATACAGACCCGAACCCCCCACCCCATCTCAGCATACATACTACCAAGCATGCACCATGGATACATATGCATAGATACCCATACAGACCTGAACCCCCCCCGCTCCCACCCCAGCATACAAACTAACAAGCATACACCATGCACCCATACAGACCCAAACCCCCACCTCGATCTCAGCATACACTGCCCATACACACAAAAACAAACATACAGACAGTCCCTACACCCCTCTCCCCCCGCATCTCAACATACACTTCCCATACATACAAAAACAAACATACAGACAGACAGACCCGGCACCCCCCTCCACCCCACACCTGCATCTCAACATACACACAAAAACAAACATACAGGCAGACCTGACACAGCCCCCCCAGCCCCGCATCTCAATATACACAAACTAACATACATACATGCAAACCCGACACATCCCCCCCCACCGCGCATCTCAACATGCACACAATTTAAGTACGACAATTTTAAGAGTACAACACAGTAATCTTTGAGCGCACTATCTGGATGTGACAATTTTAGGAGGCAGAGTACAACACAGTAGTCTGTGAGCGCACTGTCTAGATGTGACACAGACTTAAGAAGCAGAATAAAGCACAGTAGTCTTTGAGCTGACTGTCTAACAGTGACAGTCTTTTGGAGCGGCATACAAGACACTAAACTTTGAGCGCATTAACTAGAGGTGATACAGTCTTAAGTGATAGTTGCTGTCATTAACGATTCTGTTTGGGTCTGACGCAGGCCAAATCTCACAAATAGGTTTAATTGTGGCTTAGATACGGAGCATGCTAACATTCACAGTTTAGAGGTAGGATTAATATTAATGTGGAGTGGCAGGGCTTTCTGGAGTAAAGAGGTTGCTCTACTCCCCACCCATGCCACCCTTACTTTAGAGGTTGGTGCTGGTTGACAGCTGGCTACTGGATTCCCTGGCGTCTCCTGCAGACACCTGTAGACACAGTCTGGAACTGCCTCTGTTAGAGCGCCCTTTGCCTCGGGCCCTTACCAGCAGGGGGCTGCCCTGGGAAGGTCTGCTAAGGCCAGTGATCGGACCAATCAGGGAGGGTGAGGGCGGGCCAGGAGGCGGGTTTCAAGAAATGGATAGCCGGGTTTGGAGAAGGTAAGCAGGGGGTTCACCAAGGGCACGAAGTCCGGGTATTTAGCTAAAAATGAGACAAACAGGTTCTGGGTGCAGTTATTTAGTTCCACTCACCTCGCGATCAGGGAAGAAAGAAGCAAACATGGCCTGTTGCAGGTTTACTAGGCCTGCAGGACACATGAAGATTGGCCAAAGTTATTTAGTTCCACTCACACCGCGATCAGGGAAGAAAGAAGCAAGCATGGCCTGTTGCAGGTGTACTACGCCTGCAGGACACAGGAAGATTGGCCAAAGTTATTTAGTTCCACTCACCCCGCGATCAGGGAAGAAAGAAGCAAGCATGGCCTGTTGCAGGTATACTAGGCCTGCAGGACACAGGAAGATTGGCCAAAGTTATTTAGTTCCACTCACCCCGCGATCAGGGGATAAAAAGAATGCTGAATTCTTGTGGAAGCTTGGCCATGGAGGGCTTTTGCCTGGAATGCAAAATGGCTTAGGAGTTTGAAACCTACCTGGATGTGGTCATACCCCCTATGCCCGGCATCTATACACGAGATTCAAGATTGGCCAGTTAAATCTGGCAATACGCACTTCCAGATGGGACATTGTAAGAAACGCTGCCTGCCAGATTTGCGGCGAAGCAAGGGAGACCATAAGCCACTTTTTGTTTTTCTGTGAGAGATACGTTGGCACAAGGAATAGGTACTTTAAATCACTTTGTAACAAATATGGTATTCAACTTACAAGGGATGCCTTGTTACTATTGCGCCACTCTCAAAACATCAACATAGTATGTGTTATGGCATCCTACCTGTATAAGGCATGGCACATAAGATTAAGTGCCCTGAATAGTGGCTGTGCCTAGCGATAGACAGTGGCCCATGGTGCCAGTACCCAGGTATTGGCCATGCAATTTTCTGTGGTACCACTATGTGCTAAGAACGTGAGATATGTGAGGCACGCTTGCACTTTATAATGACTGCACGTTTGCACTCTTATAATTATTTGCACCGAAGCTACAATAAAAACGGTACTTGTGGTCAGTTGATTCAAAGGGTAGTTGACCATGCCTTCTTCATCAGCACCGAATGGAGATAAATGACTGCTGTGATAGGGATGCACCGCTTTTAATATGTTTTTGTCAATAGGTGCTTTTCATTATTATCTCATGAAATTTCCAGCCCACTATGATGTTTTATGTGTACACATTGTATCTGCATGGTTATTTCTTGACTTATCATTTTATGTAATAATGCACTGTATCTGTATTGTGGCTAATGACTATGTCAAATAAAGCCTTGTGATTGATTGAATTATCCTTGAACATACATTCCTTGAATATCGATATTCTCAAAAACATTAAATATTGCGTCATTGAGTAAAGCTTAAAATCTCGATACTCAACAATTGAGGCAAAAATAATGACTTGGACAAAAGGGTCTTTATCTGGAACGTATTCAGAAGTATTATAACGAATTTACAACAAACAAGAGTGATAATATTGGAGAAAACTAAAGACGTACCAACACAATTACTATGCATGGAATAATGGAGTTAATTTATGAGGTATGCAGATAATTGTAAAAATCTATTTGTGCTATCGTGAATTGCAGTGATAAATTATGGTTTAAAGATGGTGGCTAGTTTAGATAGAATGCTATGGCTTGGAATGGTATTCCCTCTACATTTCATGCTAGTTCTATAAAAAACGGTTTCAAAATGGTGCTCAGTTTTAAGATAGAGAGAATTTGGAATGGTAGTACCTTTTTATGTTCATGGTAGTGGTGATGTGCATTAAAAAGAGATTCAAAATGGTGCTCAGTTTTGACAAACAGAGTTTGGGACAGTAGTCCCTTTTTATGTTTATGGTTGTGTTGATGTATGAGAGATTTCTAATAGAGCCAATATCTGTTGAGCAAAATAACTTTTGTGATGTGTATACTAGTAGTGATATGATATGATAGGTTATTTATAATGCGCTTAATACCCAGAGGTTTCTAAGCGCGGACACGGGGATCGAACCTGTGGTGCTCTGTGTCGTCTTGCTTCCAAGGCGTGCACGTTGCCCCTGAGTTATCCTCCCGAATAAGGATTGTGACATACTTCAATATAAAAAGTTTTGAAAGGAAACCTATACAGAGAAGTGCACAAGTAGAATCAAGATATCTAGAATTGTGGTGAAACATCACAGTTCAAATATCGCGGTCAGTTTGAACAGAATACACAGTGTTGGGATGGTAGTCCATTTTTCATGTTCATGGTATTGGTGTTACATAAAAAGGGTTTCAAAATGGCGCTCAGATTTAAAAAGATGTTGAAATTATGTGCTTAGCTGTGCACATTTATTATTTTGAAAAAAACAAGGTAGGTTCAAGAGAATGGATGAAAGTTAGTTTCAGTTTATTGCATTATGTTGAAGCTAGGTTTTAAAAGGGGGTTTATTATATTTTTGTAGAATTCTCATGGAACATGTGTGGATTGCAGTTAAGAATGGTTGTGATTAAAGAAAGAAACTGCATTGAAAAAGACACTGCAAATGGAGGTATTGTGTGTTGTAGTATTGTGTTGAGAAAATAAACATTGTCAAAGGAAGTGTGAAAGAACAGGGTTTAGAAATGGTAAATGTTGCATTCCAGATGGTTCTTTGGAAATAGGAACATAACAGAAGGAAGGAATGGAATAATGAGATTATATGTTGGAGAGGGTAAATTCATGGAATTGAATTAATGGCGATTATAAATAAATGTGTGTGAAATAATCAGTGTAATAGGAATGCAGGATTTGGTCAGTGATGCTGAGGGCTGATTGAGTAAATACTACAAAATAAGGTTAACATGTGGGCTTACAGGTTAAAAAAGAAAATTCATTGTAAAGATTGCAAGAATGTGTTTACATTGGGTGAAATGAAATTTTGTTCTTCTTGTTGACAGATTGTAAATGAAGAATGACTAAACAGTGCAATCCGAATGTTATGGTTGCACACTATACATATTCTTTAGGAATTATGGGCTTGAAGAAGCTCATTTAGACTCCACTAGGAAGTTGGAGTCTAAGCGAAAAAACCTGTTGGCTAGGTTTTTTCTGTGTTGTGGAATACATGCATTTGGTTTTGTGAAATATATGAAGTTGATGTTATGCTATGTTAAGTTAATCGAATTTATAACGCGCCAAAGCCCACAGGCATCCAGGCGGCGAAAGACAGAAGTAAGAAGGGAGACTGGGGGTTTGTCCTAGCAAAACAGAATTGTCTTCAGCTGTTTGCGAAAGGCGAGATGATCCTCTATCCTTTGTAGCTGTGGTGGGAGGGCATTCCAGGCTTGAGCACCCTGAACATGGAAGGCCCGCCCTAAACCACGAGATCTTTTTATCTGTGGCAGTGCCAACAGGGAGCCTTCAGTGGATCTTAAGCATCTCTTAGGTCGATAGATGCTATTCTTCTCCTTCAAGTATATAGGAGCATTTACAAAGAACCATTTGTGGCATATAGTGAGCAGTTTAAATTGGATGCGAGCTGCCACGGGAGCCAGTGGAGTTTTTTTCTTGCAGCGCTAGAGATTTCAAAGCTTTTCATCTGAAAGATGATCCGCATGGCTGCATTTTGTATCTTCTGCAACTGTTGGATATCAGCCTTATTGTCCCCTCCCAATAAAGCGTTACAGTAGTCCACACATATCACTGCCCTTACAAGTTTTATGCGATTTTCCACCGATATTAGCAGAGCTACTTGTCCAGGTACCTTTAAATGGTAGTTAGTGTTGGTAGAGTTAGATGTGACATGTGCCTCACTATCGAGACTTTCCTCCATGTATGTGCCTAAAGTCTTGACTTTCTGCATTATTTTAATTTGAATGCCTTCTATGATAAAGTAATCATATTTTTGGCTTATTTTAGATTGAGCATGCTGACAGCCGAAGAGCATCAACTCAGCTTTAGCAGCATTTAGGCAAAGCCAATTTGCTGACATCCATTGTTTTATGACATGGTAGGCTACAGCTAGGGTTTGTTGATCAACATCATGGTTCCCGGTTATATTCAATACCAACTGAAAGTCATCTGCGTAATTACAGAAAAAGATCCCCAGAGATTCCAGCTCAACACATAGGGGAAAAATGTAAATGTTGAACAACAAAGGGGAAAGACATGCCCCTTGGGGAACTCCACATGTCTGTGGCTCAGAGGCACAATCACCCCAATGGACACGTGACTGGCGGCCCTCCAAGAAGGATTTAAGCCAGGTAATGGCATTATTGGAGAGTCTGCCAACAGTAGCCATCCTTTTAAGCAGGATTTTATGGTCCAGCAAGTCAAAGGCTGCCGATAGGTCTAACAGCATCAGCAGCCCTGACTTGCTGTGTTCCAGTTTACCGAGCATATGTGTTTGTAAATCCAACAATGCGGTCTCAGTTCCGTGGAACCTCCGGACGCCTGATTGCTTCACGTGCAATTTACCAGTATCAAGTACGTAAGATTGCATTTGTGTAGTAGCTGCCTTATCAATGAGCTTGAGGAAAAATAAAGTATTTGTGATGGGTCTTAAATTGGCTGCATCCCACGGGTCCAAACCCGTTTTTTTAGCAGAGGGGTAACTGCCACATTTTTAATGGAGTGGGGAATGGAGCCGGTACGAAAACAAGAGCTAACAAACCGACAAAGTAATGGCGCAAACAATTCTCGATGCTCCAGTATATATTTAGAAGGGAAGATTTCCCCAAGGCAATTTGTGGGGTGCATGTTTTTTAGTAACTCCAGCATTTCAGTTAAGTTGGGTTCTATAAAATTAAAATTGCCTGGAAGGTTGGTGGAAGTACCTATTTTAGGTGATTTAGGTTTGGGAAAGGGATCCGACAATGGAAGTGTCCTGTTTCCTGTTCAATTTTATTTTGAGCCTTGCCTTCAGGAGCTTATCTGCAAAGGCCTTCTGGACTCTACTGCAGTCGTCAGTGGTAGGTTTAATGGAGGGGTTGCAGGCCATAGGTTTCTCCCCTGTTCTGAAAAGGCGGAAGAGTTCCTTTGTCTTATCTCCAGCCTGATTTATTTGGTCATCATAAAAAGATTTCTGAGTCTCTATGATCATCTTCTTGTACTGCTTTTCAATGAGTTTCCATGCTAGCAGATTCTCATTTTATTTATTTTCATGCCGAGTATGTTCCGCCTGTCTTTTGCTGGTTTTAAGTTCAGCTAATGCAGTAGAGAACCATTTATGGTGATTGGGCAAGTCTTTAATCATGTTATCTTCCATGGGGGCATACTTGTCCAGCATTTCCAACATGACTTCATTATAGACTTTTATGAGTCTCTCAGGGTCATCAAGGTTATTTTATGCCCAAACGTGACAATGGAGTTAAGAGTTCAGTAGAATCTTTTGGTTTGGAAAGGTTTCGTCCAATGTAATATTTTTTCAAAAGGCATGAAAGGTGAATATAAAAAGTGTGTTCGCCTACAAATAGATTTTCTATAATTCTCCTAAGTGTTAAGTAAAAATTAAAAAAGAAGGAACGCACTAGGGTTGGAGGGTTTTTCAAAAATGGACTTAGGTAGAGAGCCCTTACAGGTAGGGGCATTGTTTCAACATATGCTGCCTCTGTTCATAATAGGAGGGACATTTGTAACAGTGGGTTTATTTAGGATAATAAACCTGCAAGGAAAGATTGATACAGTAAAATGTATATTTTTTTTTTACTTGCTTTAAACATTGCATTTAAAACGATTTATGGTTATAATATTGAGTCTAGTTGTTCCGTGCCCTGCATTGTGGGCTAGGGCACACTATGGGCCAGAAAATTATACTTGCCTACCAGGTCAAAAGTTGCCAGTCCTACCCCGATTGCCTCCCAGTATTAGAAATCTCTGTAAACCAGACAGTGCTTTATCTGTCTATACCTGAGAGTGTTTGATTTATATGGTTGGTCTAAAGAGTAGGACCGTTATATCTTCTAAAGAGCTGGACACTAATGTTTATAACCTTCTGGACTAATATTGTTTTCCTTTAATAAGGAATAGTCTTTTAATTTCCGGAGTAGCACAATGTATTTTATTGCCTTCAAGCAATGTTCTATGATCTTGCACGTAGGCGTCCCGCTGTCATTGGCACAGACCCAGCGTGTAGACACCAGATCAACAAGACAAAAGGTACCTAAAATAGAAGACCACTCGCTGCAAAAATTGAAACAAAAGTGGAACTGAGACATTGCTGTCCTAAACACCCAGAAGGCCTTTGGGATGCAATCAATTGAAAATGTTGCAGTTGGAGTTAAGTAATTCGTGCAGTCTACTGCAACAGCATACCAATTCTTCAGACATATTTCAGTCATTCAGACAAATTCTGTGATGTTGTGGAAATATGTTCACCTGAAAACAAAAAGAAGATGCCTTTCCTGATATTGTCAAATATCAACGGTGAATGTGGATTCCCTTATAAGAGAATGAATCTACATTTCCAGCTGGTCTCTGGCTGTACAAGGGATAAGGGATCTGTGATATTACGAAAGCACTACATCATCAAAAGCAGGATTCTGCAGACCGAGCAGCTGTTGTCACAAGTTGGAGCAATGAAGTGTTTAGAATATTTGCCGGATACAATGAGAACACGTTACCAGACTCAGCATGTCAGTAAATCTAACGGTGGACTACCAGAGCCCAGGGTGTGGGGGGTTGCTGTTGCTACCTCTATACAGATGCTTGCTTTGTTTCTAATTTCAACCTCTGATTAAATCATTCTGACCCTGCAAGTAATTTAGTGTCATAGTGCAAGTCCCCGATTGTAAAATAAAAGCGTAAAACCAAGGTTAAGCGGTTTATGTCTCACGTTTACACTCTAGAAGAGGTTTTAATTAATTTGAAGGCGAAGTAGGGTCATGGAACAGAATGTCTTTCCGTCGTGCATGCCTTCCCGCTTTGGAATACTGCATCGTTTTGCACCAACATGAATTTTCATGCTGTCTTTAAGCCAATAGAACCTTATGGAATCTACCTGTTAGCACCTGCTAAAAGCAAGCAGATTCCATAGGAATCCTTTACAAAAGCGGTCTGCCAAGCGTAAATGACGGGCGGCATTTACACTTTTTTCAAAACTTTAGTGACGCAAGCAATTTCGCCTGTTTTTAGTTTCATGCTAAAATTTCATGATGGCGTCTCGGCAGCACGCAAGTGCTAACCTTTGCAATCTCCTCCATGCAATTAGCACTTAATATAAAATGACCCGTATTGTTTATTGAGGTTTTCCTGACTTAGTATGTGTGTCTGTGCCTGTTATATTCAGTGGTGTTATTTGGAGGTGTCAAAAGCCATGTGACGTCCCTTCCTGTGCTCCTTGCTGGTGAGGGAGGGTCAAAGGGCATATGATATGCCTACCTGTGATGGCTTCAAGGGGGTAAGGACTATGTGGTGTCCCGTCCTGTTATATTATGGTGGAGCATCAAAGGGTATATGATGAGGTGAAATGATGCAACTCGATGCTCTGGCTAAGATGAGCTTGAATTGGACATCTTTAACATCTACCCGGTTTCCATAATTTTCCACAAGCCATCCTGTGGGTCATTCTTGCAATGGAATGCTAGATCAGCCACAACAGGAAGCAGAATGTGATGCGAGAAACATACAAAGGAACTTGCATTATAAGTTATACTGTTTTGCATATTCTTATCTGTGCCTCTTGTTTATTTGCAGGTTGCCTCTTCCAAGAAGAAGTGGTGCTACGGCTGGGACATTTCCTAGATTAGAATTGTATTTCACTGACCCACCATGAATCTAGTTTTCTGCCCGTCTCTCATTTTCTGGCTCTGCTCCATGCAGCCCATGAGCGGGGTGGTCTGGGCGAAGCCATCTCCCAACCCTGTTGTTCATCGAAAGCCTTTTATAGTTGTGTGGAACATGCCTACTGCTAGTTGTGAGGAACGGTATGGAGTTGAACTTCCTCTTGGGGTCTTTGACATTGTGGAGAATGCAGACCACCAGTTCCAGGGGCAAAATATGACCATCTTTTACAGGAACAGACTAGGGTTCTACCCCTACATTGGCAAAAATGGGAAGTGGGTTAATGGAGGCATACCTCAGAACATTAACATGAAGAAACACCTTTCACAGATCTCCCTGGACACCCGGGAATCCCTTGATGCAGACTTCCAAGGACTAGCAGTGGTTGACTGGGAGGAATGGCGACCCCTATGGAACCAGAATTGGGGTCCTAAGAAAGTGTATCAGAGAGCATCCAAGGAGTGGGTCATTGGCAAGTTCCCTCACTTGCCCATCGAGAAGGCAAACTATCTGGCCAAGTTAGAGTTTGAAAAAGCAGCACGTAATGTCATGGTTAAGACCCTAAATGCTGGTCAACGCCTCCGACCCATGGGTCTATGGGGTTTCTATGGATTACCTGAATGCTTCAACTATGATTATAAGAAGGAAGGAGTTGATTATGATGGTCGATGCCAAGCAGCAACCGTTGGTAAGAATAATCAACTTACATGGCTTTGGGAAGAGTCTACGGCCATCTTTCCAAGTATCTACCTCCCGGAGAGATTGAAGAACTCCGAACAGGGTCTTCACTATGTCCACTACCGGGTCAAAGAGGCCTTGCGGGTGGCAGAGTTCAGCATCCGTGATACTACCACACCAGTGCTGCCATATTCCAGGGTGACCTACAAGCATTCTTTGAGATTCTTATCTGAGGTAATGGCAAAAGGCTCCCTTCAAAATTATAACTTAAATTTACCACTACTACTGCAATTTTAAAACTGTTCATACTTACAGGTGTTTCTTTTTTATGTATATATGTATGTCTTTGTTAGTATACAGTCACCTGTCCATACATGAATACCCTACAAGTAAATACTCTTTCCTTGCTTGGTTATGTCTACAGGAGCTATTCGGAAACAGGATTATGATCATATATTAAAGTATATTTTCAAAGCATTATAAAAATAAATCACCATAAACATGTCTCTTAACTATATTTAATTGACAAACATACTAACATATCTGAGTGCGAGAGGTGGAGGGAATGTCAGAAAGGGAAAGAGTTCTTGAGAGAGATTCTGCCTGTCTGAGTCCCTCGCATTTACTCCCATCAGACAGGAGGGGTGGGGGTTCTGCTGCTCCTGTTTTAGCGGTGCTATTGTATTGGGTGGTAGGTTCAGCAATTTATCTTCTCCTTTTAAAGGTGTCTTCTCCTTTCTGCAATATCCCCAAAGCATCTCTCCTTCCATGGCAGCATTACTTAGAGTTCAGACAATGCAGGGCAGTGGGGTTGGGGGGTTGGGTTGAGTAGAGTGATCTGTGATGGGCAAGATGTTCTTTGAAGAGTAGGGCCTTCATGTGCTTCCTGAATGGTACAATGGTGGGGGCCATTGTGATATGTGTTGGCAACTTGAGCCAGAGACAGGTTGCATTGCAGGAAAAATTATTTCCCCCAGTGTTTTTCCTCTTGCAGTTTTTTGCTTCCAGTCTGGTGATGCTGATGGAGCATTGGGATGGTGGGTTTCTTGGCCACGCAGAATGGTGTAAGCAAAGCATGTGCATGTTAATGCCAAGCTAATGTTGTAAAATGTAAACTAATGTAAGAAATGAGCTACTAATGCAGGGACATAATTGCTGAAGTGATCACTAAAGCCTACCTCGTCCATTGAGATATTGCTGAATATTTCTCTACCATAATACCCTCACAGCACTTATTTTCTCCCTTACAGAGAAATGTACACAGCCATATTGTTTGAGGATACGGATGCCATTTTATTCTCTTCTCTACCTGTTCAACAGTGCAGTGCCTGCCTAGACCCCGTCAATTTTTTCCACTTCAGTTACTCCCATTGGTATCCCAGTGATGTAGCGTTTCCTAGATTGGCTTTGGATATGCACTGCTGACTGTACAACATATCCCTCTACCAACAGCTGATCTTCATCCCCACTGCTTGCTCTCTCCCTGGGCAGTCTTGTAGGCCTTTAATGTAAAATACTGGCGATCATGCTTCATTACTCCAGATTTTGTTGTGACTGTAAGGCAACATATTATAAATAATCTTTGCACAGATAAAATAGGAAAGGGGAGTTCACGTTGCACAGGTGACAACAGGCTGAACTGATCCATGTGCCCCAGACCCAACCCAGCACAGTCCTCTGCTTGCAGATAGACATTATTTTCCTCTCTCAGGGTTTCGTTGACGTGGTCTCTTCTCCAGCAGAATAGGCCCATAGCGACCATCTTTAAGAGTTTGTATTAATTGCAGCTCTCTGAAGAGGATGGACTTTGTATCTAACTTTGCTGCTTGTGGCACACACACTCCTAGTCTGACTGCATGTCACTTACCTCTGTAATCACTGAATGCTTTGCATCTCACTTACCCTGTGGACCAAAAAAAGATCTTCTCGAAGACCTTTTTGGGCTTTATCGCTCTCCAGGATCTCCATGGGTTTTCGAAGTTTGGAGGCAGAAATTAAAAATAAAGGTAAAAATGCCTAGAAAAGAAGAGCCATGGTATCATTTGATGCTTAGAAAGCTTGTTATCATTTGCATACCCTTAAGAGTTTTGGTTTTGGATACCAGCTATTAAAATGGATCTCAGCAGTAAATGGAGCCCATTAGATTCTATAACTGTCGATGACATGTCTAGATAGTAGTTTGCATTAATACATTCTACCCACCAGGGATGTCCCATTTCCTGGATACTGTTCAGACTTACAATAGAACCCGTTGCAAGGAGGATAATAGCCAGAAGAAGCATTCATGGAAAACATGTGAACCATCCCAGCATAAACAGCACTTTTTTAAGACCATGATTACCCTTTATTTAAAATCCTGTCTCTTCCAGTCTCCAATTCTTGAAAGTCAAGTTGTAGGTTTCAAGGCTAACATGAGCAAGTATTTAATTATACCTACTGCCTTTACATCTCAAGGTTTGCCCCTACTATTAATACATTTTCCATGCAAACCGAACATTGCTTGTTTTTCATTAATCTCCCTCATTTACTTGTTAGGCCTGATGGACACTTCAATAGATGACATTTAATATTTTGTGATGAACACCCTACCCAAATTTATCCAAAAACTAGACTCTAGAAGGATTTCTACAGACCTCCAAATTTGACAGGGGAAGCAATCTTGTACATCCAAAAGACACTTATCTTTCGCTAACTTGCAAGGTGGTTATCCTCTTACTCCCCTTCTGCGTGTTATAATGCAACTCCTGCTCCATTGACCTCTGCAGGTAATACGGATAAGCATTGGATGAAGACCGCAAATAATTTGTCTTAGTCACTTTAAGTTAAAACAATATCTCTGGTCTCCAATGATGATTGTTCCCTATTCCATTTTAGACAGTGGAGGAAATTGAAAAAATGTAAAGGGGGATCCCACGAGAGCCGTGGTGGGGGTGGAGTTTGGAGGTAAGGGCGGAATCCTGAGGGGGGCAGAGTTTCGAGCAGGCAGAGCTGGCAGTGGACTCCACTCAAAGGACATTTTCAAAATAATATTTAAACAATGGTGCAATTTCTTTCATGCTGCTTCATTCCAAACTCTGCACTGTATTTATTTATTTATTTATTTATTTATAGAGCGCACCTGGCCCAAGGGCATCCGGGCGCGTGATTTGGGATACAGGCCTCGTCATCTGAGGCAGTTGCTATACATGGCGGTATTTACACATTGGTATTTACACATTTACAGAATAATTGTATGCAGGCATAAAAAATAGATTACAGTTAATGTTAATGTGCAGAATCGAACAGAAGGAGGTAAAATAGGCAAGATGATGGACAGTTGCAAATAGTACACATCCAAAATATACAAGTGTGCAGCAAGCCGCCAAGATGGTAAGTCTGGGTGGGTGCGTGGGGTGGATCGTCTGAGTCAGAGGGTGGTAGGTGCAGACAGCCAAGCTTTTGCTTGCCCTTTGAACGCATTGAAAGAGGGTTCAGCTCTAAGAGGGTTTGGTATTGAATTCCAAAGTTTAGCTGCCATAACAGGGAAACTGGAACCACCTGAACGAAGTAGGTTGAAATCTGGTATGGATAGGCAGTTGGCGTGGGCGCTTCTGAGGGGTCTGTTAGCGGTGTGGATGGTGAATCTCTTGGCTAGGTAAATAGGTGCTTGGTTCGCAATGCATTTATGCGTGAGAGCAAGGGTTTTTAGAGATACTCGTTGTGGGACTGATAGCCATCAGAGACTTTTTCTAGTGTCAGAAATGTGATGGTTCCTGGGGATGTTTAAAGCAGCTCTGATGGCGTTGTTCTGGACAATCTGAGGTTTGCTGAGATTCCTTTGGTTAGTGCCGAGATAGAGGGCGTTACAATAGTCAATTTTAGACATGACGAAGGTCCTAGCTAATGTAGTGCAATTGGCTGGGGATAGGAAGGGGCGGCAGGTGGTAATGAGCTTGCATGTGTACGCAGCTGAGGATGAGACTGCATTTGTTTGCCTGGAGAGAGATGATGTGGAGTCAATGTAAATGCCGAGGGTTTTGGTGTCTTTAGAAACTTTGATGATGTTACCATCAATGACAAAGGAGTTAAAAGCTGAGTCGAGTTTGTTAAGTCTTTGATGGGTGCCAAGGATGAGTATCTTTGTCTTTTCGTCATTCAGACAAAGTTCGTGGTTGGCCATCCAGGCTTGGATGACGTGGTAGATGGAGTTGACGGCGAGTGTGTCAACTGAGTGATCGCCAGTGATGGGTATGAGTATCTGAGTGTCATCCGCGTAGTTGGTATAGATGACACCCATAGAATCCAAAATATCGAAGAGTGGCTTCGTAAAAACATTGTAAAGAGTGGGTGAGACGCACGAACCTTGGGGTACTCCGCATGTGATGGGTGCTGGTTCAGCAGAAGCAGTCGGGGAGAAGACCCTCATGTATCTGTTGTCCAGAAAGGATCTAATTCCAGCTGTGGCTCTGTCCGAAAAGTGGGCTGTAGATTTAAGGTGTCGGCAGAGGATTTGGTGATTGACTAGGTCAAACGCCGCAGATAGGTCAAGTAGAGGAGGAGGGCTAGTTTACCTTTGTCTTTTAGATCCTCGATCTGAGTTTTAAGATCTATCAGGGCAGTCTCAGTTCCATGACGGGGGCGGAACCCAGATTGTCTGAGTCCTAAGAGTTTGTTGGTTTCTAAGTAGTCTTGGATATGCAGATAGGCCGCGATCAAGTATAAGGGCACTGTGGTGATAGGCCTCTAGTTCGTAGGTATGTTAGCGTCCAGAGATGGTTTTTTAAGGAGTGGGATGGCCCAAGCGTCCTTAAGGTTATCTGGGACAATTCCTGAGCGGAAGGAGGAGTTAATGAATGCAGTGATGAAGGGCGTTAGGTGGTGAGAAGCTTCCTTGATGATAGCGGCCGGACATGAGTACATCAATTCCACTTTAAATCACTTCCATGGCAGTGGTGCACCTGAAATGCTGTTAGTAATGCAGTGCTTTTTAGTACTTTAATGGATCCATAGACACACTCTACAGTAGAAGGCTGCCATGGTAGCTCAGCAGGTTGAGAGACCGTTGCTGAGATGTTATATATTCAAAGCTGGTTGTTAATCAAATGAATTTTTTGCAAATCCTTATAAAAAAAAAGGAAGTGCTATAAAATGTGTTTGGCCAGGGGATGGGTTGGGCAGGTCGCTGCTTATATTCAGGGCGGAGGCGGGTGGTATTTCTGCCCCTGTAGTGAAAATCAAAAGTTGGCACTGATGAACACACAGTTAAAATAACTTTTGTCAGCGCAACAGAAGCATTTATTTGTGATTAACCAGTTTGACAAGCATATAACATCTTTATAAATATAACTTGCGATAAATGATATGATATGGCATTTGTAACGCGCCTATACACAAGTGTTTCAAGGCACGACGAGGCGGGGAGGGGGGAAAAGGGGGAAAGACAGACAACGATCCTACTAGGCCAGGTGTCATTCAGATCGCGCAAGTGCAGGGGTAGGGGGAAGGGAAAAAGTGCAAGGGGAAGGGGAGAGGGGGAAGTGCTGAACAGGGTAAGTAGAATAAAAAAATAATAAATAATAAATAGGGCCAGCTGGTGGCAAGTGCAAGGTAAGTGCAGACAAGTGCTGGGAGGGGGGGCTGTAAGGGATGCAGAGACAGTCCAGCAGTGCAGTGGTTGCCAGGGAGTCAGTGCAAGTGGAGAGTGGCTGGGCCAAGGACCGAGTTCGGTGAGAGTGGCCAAGGTGCAGGTTCTTTGCAGTTTCAATGAAGAATTAGCAGGGGAGAGGGAGAGAGAAAGCAGAAACAAAGAGGAAGGTTTTGAAGTGCTTCCGGAACCGAAGATGGTTCTCCTCAAGTTTCAGGGAGGCAGGAAGGCTGTTCCAGAGGGAGGCCCCTGCTACCTCCAGCTCGTTGCTTCGAGAAGCGGCTGACCCTGAGGGAGTTGGAGACAGATGAGCGAAGGGCTCGGGAAGGAAGATATTTAGGAAGAGAGAGTTGAAGGTATTTGGGCCCCAGGCCCCAGAAGGCCTTGTGGACAATGCAGAGGGTTTTGAACTTAATCCTCGCAGCCACAGGGAGCCAGTGTAGAGATTTCAGTCCTGGAGAGATACCGTCCCTGGGCTTGAGGCCAAGGACAAGTCTCGCAGTCCTGTTCTGGATGAGTTGCAGAGGGCGGAGAGTAGAGGCAGGCAGATTAAGATAGAGGCTGTTATAGTAGTCCAGCTTCGAGAAAACCAGGGCTCTGGAGACCGTGAGCTTCTGGGGGAAGGAGAGGAAGGGAAGAATACCTCTGAGGAGGTGCAGCTGGTAGTGAGACTTCTTAGAGACGTCAGTTATATGAGGAGAGAAGGAGAGTGTGGAGTCGAAGATGACCCCGAGGTTTTTTGCCTTGCAAGTAGGAGCAGGAAGCGGGCCAAGAGAGGCTGGCCAGAGCGCTGCAGGGAAGGAGGAAGTGGGTGTGCCGATGAGTAGAATCTCAGTCTTACTGGCATTAAGGCAGAGGTCATTGGCGGCACACCATTCCTGGATAGCAGACAGACAGTCGGAGATGAGGGAAGGAGAGGAGGAGGCCAAGGGTAGCCTGAAAATGAGCTGGATATCGTCCGCATAGCACTGAAAGTTGGGGCAAAGAGTGGCGATGCGGTGGGCAAGGAGTGCCAGATACTGGTTGAACAGCCAGGGAGAGAGATTAGATCCCTGGGGGACACCACAGGTAGAGAAGAAGATGTCAGAGAGGAAGGACCCCAGTTGGACCTGGGAGGGTCGATTGGAAAGGAAAGAGGTCAGCCACGCCAGAGCCTGACCAGTGATACCCAGGTTATCACGGAGATGGTTGAGCAGGATGGCATGGTTGACAGTGTCAAAGGCAGAAGAGAGATCTAGCAGAATGAGAACACACGGAGTGTTGGAGTCGAGGTTCGATAAAGCACAAAGGGGTACAAAAATTGCAGCATTTTTCAGCTTGAAAATTACTTTTGTTTTTCTATGGAAGTGTAACATGCACATTTGGAAAACAATAGTGTGCCCAGCATGTAGGAAGCCTGCTTTCCACAGTGATGGCCCCACCCCAGTGATACTCATAGCCCATTGATTCCTGTGGTCTCTTTCAGGCCAGAAGGAAGAAAACCGGCTGAGTGAATGACGGCCGGTGAAGGCAGCGCAGAGGAGATTAGATCACTGAGCCCCCAGCTTCCCTCAGCGAAGCTGGGGGCTCAGTATGGTCTGGTCAGGGCTGAGGCAGGCCGGGTCCCGAGATCCGACCAGACATCTGATGCCAGATCTCAGACCCGGCAAGAGCCGGCCCATTGACCAGTGTTGATTTTAGACAACCCTTTCTTTGGCACGTCTCTCTATAAACGGCAATTCAGAAGCCTGCCTCTTGAGGATTTTCTTGGATTTCCCCACTTTTCACTGGGGAGAGCCAAGTAACTAAGATAGATCCCGAAAAAGGGTTCCAGGACATAGAAAGGTTAGTTTGTTGACTACACTGTACATAACAAGGAGACGTCAAACAATTCACTTTTGACTGCATGTATCTGCGGATGAAGAGGTAACTGTTGGTTAACAATGAGTCTTGCTAGAGACACTGTTCCTAAAATCAAAAAAAAGTGGGACAATTTTCTACAAGCAGATTTGTATGCTGCTGCTTTTGCTGCTGTGACAGAGTAACCAGTTGGAGGCACATAGAAGTTGCCACAAGGATTTTATTCTAACAACAACAAAGGAATCATAGGATACTTCTCCAATTATAGATCATAATGGAAAAAGGTCTCTTACAAAGTTGCAGCAAGAGGTCTATCCACTCCTGCTTTAATATCCAGTCAATGGGCTTGGATTTTGGGTCAGAGCCGTCACGAGGGGGGAGGGGGCTTGCAGCACTCTTCCCTCATCTACGTGCCGGAGAGGCGGGAGGGACACACGGTCATGTGTGACTGTGCGGGCACATTCGAAGGAGCTAAGGTAGGTGTTCATTTTAGTGTGTGTGTGTATACATATATATACATACATATATACATCTTTTTAAATTAACTGCGTGTATATGTGTGCATGTATGTTGGGGTTAATGGTGTGTGTGTGTGTGTGTGTGTGTTTTTATGCATGCGTGGAGTTGTTTGAATGGTGGGTGAATGCATGGGTGAAGTGTTTTATGTGAGTGTTAAAGTCCCCATCCCTAAATATAGCAACCTCGGGTGGGGGCTGCTGGATTACTTAACCCTTAATGCACAGAACCATGCTTTAAGGGTGAAGCAAACATAAGTGTTGTTGTGTGGATAAAGTGGACCACATCGAATCTAGGCTATGTAAGGAACTCATGGTGGCAACAGTAAAGACAGACACAAGTGGTCACAGTTCAAGGGTGTTTATGTAACTTTACAATGGGTGACATAAATGCCTAATCTATACCTAAATCTAAGACGATAGCAAGCTACGACCATCAAATAATAATAAGGCAGTCCTATTCGCATCTTGTCAAATAAAAAGGGCCTATTGCCAATCCTTACTACTAAGTTACAAAGAGAGCGTGGGATAATGTTCACCAGAAAAGAAATAAGTGTTCACAAAATAAGTCAGGATGGTATGCCTAGGTCTCCCATCCCCACGTTTGAAGAATGGGGCATGGCAGAACTCCTGAACACAGCACACTCCTGGGCCTCTCCAGCACGAGGCTTACAATTCCAGTTCAACGATATCAGAACCTTCAAGGACTAAGTCTCTTGTAAAAAGTCTCTTGCCTTGGATTCCAACCAACAAACAAACAATCTCTCGGTGGTCTTGCAGCTTGCTCTTCGCCCCTAGGATCTCATTCCATCGGGTTTGGATGCTCCTTCCAAAAATGGGCCTCCCTCCGTCGCGTTCACTACGGCATTCTTTAACACAGTTCATGTATTTCTAACACAGTTCATGTTTTGCTCATTTTCATCAGAAAGCTGGGTTCCATCCCCCTAGCTTTCTCCTGGCAATGTGTCAGAGACTTTCGATTGTACAAGGGATTTTACGTGACCCTTGTAGGACCACTCTTAATTCCTCAAGCCACCCTTTCCTAGGGCCTTCAGGTATTTGCAGTTTCAACACAAAACCAAAGAGGCCAACGAAGGTCCTTCGAATGAGCACTCCTACGGCGCCTCACCATTCTGTATCTGGCCCTTGTCTGGGCTTTCTCAAAAGTTCAAACACACACACAAGTTCTTTCTTCTCAAGTTCCTTGCATTTATAATGTTGCTACTTGCAACCTTAGGCTCAACCCAGTTCGGTCTGCTATCAGCTTCCTCCGACTCACCGGCTGTGCTGAACCCGTTGGCTTCTCTTGTCTCTGGAGTCAAGGACGTTACCACGGTAGCCAGCTTGCCTTCTCACCTACGCTATCAATGCGGGATGCCCCAGTGTACCGTTGACATCTGCTGCTACGCATGCCAGCTGTGACTCCCAGTCTTAAGTTTTCCATTTTCAGAGGCTTTACGGGTCTGAGTTGAAAAGGGCAAGGGCAGTTCCCCCTTCATCGTCCCTCCAGTACTCGCTGCCTTTCTCCTGCGTTTGAACTGCCGGTCGGGCGCAGCTGTTTCCTCGTGCGTTCGTCCTTGATCCTAGTGTGCTCTTGTGCTTCACCTTTTATCCCCGTGGGGAAGGTAAAGGGCCGTCAGGTGTGCATGGTTATTGTCAATTGCCTGACACTCTCTGACCCGTGTGTTGGGACATGTCAAGTAAATGGCTCTGGTGTTAGTCTATTGTCTGTTACAGTGTAATAAAGTGTTTGTGTCGGAAAAGGGGGTGGGGGAATAGAACTTCTAAATATCCTACTGGGTAGGATGTGAGAAAGGTGTTACAATGACGGGGATACTGCGTCTCAACCTTCAGTGTCCCACTTCCACTACCTGAAGACCCCTCGCTCTGGTGATCGTCCCCAAATGGTCCACCCCCAGGAACTGAATCCAAAAGCGATGGCTGTGTCCCGGCCACCTGGACGACAGCTCTCCGGGGACTAGCGGGTGAGACACCTTCAGGTTTCTCACAGCTAGTCTAACCACGTATAACACTAAACATTTTTGTTTTTCCCTTGATGCAAAGTAACTGTGGATCAAGGCTAAAACCAAGGATGGCGTTGGGCTTTTCACCTTTTTCTTTCAAGGGTGCTCGAGCCTCAAGGGGGGGGTGTAGCAACTGCCCCCATGTTGCCGGTCAGCAGTCTTATAACACTGCAATATATTCCTTTCTGTCTTATATTTGTTCTGGAGCTTGAAATGTGCGCTTTACAATGCTGTGTTTGCTGGAGCCCTTCCTGTCATCACATCCCTGGGGTATACAGAAGTGTTTTCACTTCATTATCTTTTAACACTGGTTCCTACACATCAGCCACTTGCTAACAACAAAGGATTTAATGCTTTTCATGCGACATAGTGTTTAAGCTCCCTCCTGGATGTCCGTCTCATGATAATCGGCGTCTATCAACCCCCAGCTATATTTCTTTGTCTCCATTATAATGTAAGCACCCCACGGGTACCTCAGACTGTTTTCTGCTCTAAGCAATGGGGAGCCCGAACCATCATGCTGAATTGGACCCCACACATCTTCAGCCGGGCCTGGGTAAAGCAAACATATGTGCTATCATAATCTAGACTGGCCTACAGCTACATTGCTTGTAGGCCAGTCTAGCCAGTAGTAACACTTATGGTCCACAGTCAATCCAGATATACTTTGTGGCATGGCATTTGTTTACTGGCTGGGAGTCCTTGCATTGTAATACTGGCATATATTGGTGCAGCCTGTATGAACATGTATGGGACAGCCAGCATAAAAAGTTGTTTATACTGACATATGTTGTGGGCAAAGAAGGCATGGAATGCATTGGAAAATGCATGGCTAGTGACTTGCATCTATTGGGTTTTTCCCATGCACCCCTTGTTTGGTTTGGGCTCCCTCACTATACTATTCAGTTAAAAAATTCACCCGCCACCAAAGAACATATCTACGTGTCACTGTGTATGATGTGCGTTTTAATGCGCATATTGGGGTAAGGCGATCCTGAATGCTGAGGCCACGTACCACGTGCTAATATTATCAGCCTTATTTAAAGTCTCTTTAAGGGGTGTTTCCTCCCCCCACCTCCCTGCTGCTGTGGTGATCACTGGTGTTGGTGCTTGAGTAGGTTTGGGGTGTGAGTGCTCCAGTATCAGCCCCTTGTCCTAGTGGGGCCCAGTGAGAGTGGTCTGGCGATTAACCAGCATACCTCCTCTTGGCCCAGAATAGACTAGCTTGGGGAGTCACGAGCCCCCCTTAGACCATCCAACTTTTGGTCCTCTAAGAAGAGGTGGGGGAGCCAGAGATTTCATGGGTAGAGTCGAGCCTGGGAGTCAGGCTTGGCTCTAGGAGCCCACCACGGGCCGATCCCGGGAAATGGCTGCACAAAACGCTTTCTCCAAAGCGCTGTACATGCTGATTGCAGCAGCAAGCGCTCAACCCGCTGAGCTATCTTACCAGCTATGGTATAGAATAAAGCATAAAAAAGATGAAGATCGATTTTCTGAGTGTCACTTATCCATTATTTTTAACTTCAATGTCAAATGAATGTAAGCAGGATCAGTGAAGGTTCTAATACACGACAGCTATGGGGCCAAGATGAACCCCTGAGACCTGTCTTCAGACTTAGTGGCAGTCCTTACAAAGTTTGAGATTACTGTTACACTTGGAATAACTCCAAAACTGATGTTCAAGGGCACAATATGTGTGTTCCTCAAGCCTCCTTGTGATAAATGTTGCTTTGTTCAAGTTATTTTGTACATTTCGAAATCCACGGTTTTAGGCATTTCTTACACTGCCAATATTTCCATCAGGAGAAATATTTAGAAACGTTTGCTAACTTGTAAGTGCTATAGAACTAGAAAATCAACAGGCACCTGCCAAATACCTACCGCCCTTCCTCGACGCTGCAATAATGCCCATAGCAAATTCCAAATACATCTTACAGCCTTCACTAACCCAATAGTTACCCAAAATGCATCACAAATGCGTCTGACCGACGACAGTCCCGGTTGTGATTATTTGTGTTTCTTGCAGAAAGGGGCATGGGGAACAGGGCCAGTGCTGTGACTCTGCTCTATATCGCACCTTGACCAGACCCTCGTGATGCTGGCAGTCAGGCAGCCGGAATACAGGCAAACGCGAGCGCATCTTTTTTTCTTTTTTTAAGTGGAAGGAGTGGGCGGGCACTGGGTCGGGCTCAGGCCGGCCCACAGCCCCACGGTGTCGTCCAGCTCTACCCCTAAATTAGGCAGTGGACTTTGTCACACAAACAAAAATATTAAAGTGGCTCAAATGACAAGACAAGCATACCATTTAAGTGTTTTATTTTCCAACATGTACAGTGCACGGCCAAAATAAAGAACTGGGTAGCAATTGCGAACCCAGTTATGGTGCATGGAAATTTAAAACTCAAAATTGGATGCTCTCCAGCCTCAATGTTCGGGGATAATATTTGAATTTGTAAAACACTAACCGGGCAAATTTAACTGCATCTGTGACAGTGCAGTAAAAGGAATATAAATCAACGTAGAGGTGAACAGAACAAATGCGTCTCTAAGCTTTCCGAAAAGGGAGGTAGGATGTGTTCTTGGGCCAAGTCAGTAGTAGGTGATTCCAAAGCCATGGGTCATAGACTGGGAATAGACGATCACACTTGGAAGTACCTCTCCACGTCGGGATTTCCAGTAATCAAAGAGGCTCTGAACGCAATACTCGTGAAGGTCTGTAACAAATAATCTTGCTTTCTAGGTACTTGGGTGCTAGGCCATGTAAGCAAGCAAGTCCTGCTCTTTACTGGAAGCCAGTGCAGAGATTGCCTAAATATAGTAAGTGCCCTGCTTGGCGAAATTGAAAACAAAGTTAACTGCTGTGTTTTGAACATGTTGGAGATGGTATTCGGAAATATGCCAGCATAAATGGCATTCACGTAGTCTAGTTTGAGTTAGAGACTCGGCAATGATGGTATGTTTCTCTTTTGGAATTAAAGGGATAACACAGTAATGAAGGCTGAAAAACTTGACCATATCACCCGTTTGGGTTCCAGATTGGTCTACATATAATACATTATTTGCTTTACTTACAAAGCTTGTGGACTAGCCAAAGAGCTTGGATGTACAATTAGCCGGTAAGATAGCTCGGTGAGTTGAGCGCTCGCTGCTGCGTTCTGATAATTATCTGCCGGTCACAGGTCCTAACACCGGCCTTTCATCCTTCCGAGGTTGATAAATGAGTACCAACTTTGGTTGGGTGATATTGTATGTAAATATGTTCTCTGTAAAGCGCTTTAGCAAAGTGCTATATAAATAACACATCATTATCATATGTGCACCTTCCCAGTGCCTGAAACATGACATCTCCTAGGCTCTATGGCAGGACTTCATTAGCCACAGCTGTCACTGGGTTTCACTACGCTTCCTGATACTGAACTCTTCTAAAACTGAAATGCCTCCAACGACAGCCCCACTCTCCCATCTCTTTACCACCAGACAACCTCACTCCTTCACCAAAGTCTTGCAAACTTGAGGCCCTTTGACAACAACACTATTACATCTGCTGCCACAACTGCTAGAATCCATCTCCTCAACAGTAGAACAATTTGCGCCACCTCACCACTTTTCCAAAACATTCTTCGAATGGATTGTGTCCTGCAACATATTCCACATCTTTGACATGTAATGTCCACAGCTGTGATGCTTTGGAAATAATTTTTTGGCAGAGGGCGTCCTGCGTCGATGGGGTTGGGTCGATGTCCCTCGAAGGCCTCCGTCGAGGGTGACGTCATCGGATGTTATAAGTAGGATGCACAGCGCCTGTAGCCTCAGTTCCGTTTTTTCCGCAAACTTGTTTGCTTCGAGATCTCGGCGCGCCTCGTGTTATCAACTTCGATAATGACTTCTTCTTTGACCCCTCCGACCCCGCGGTCGGGCTTTAAAAAGTTCAGGGACTGTAAGTCCAAGATGTCCATCACGGACCCTCACTGTATCTGCTTGTGGTGTGTGGGTGAGAACCACGTAAGAGATGACTGCTCGAAGTGCCAGTCGTTTACTGCCAAGGCCTTGAGGGAGCATAAGGGGAAGTTGCAGGTAGGTCGGGTCTCCAAACCCTGTAAATCCAAGAAATCTGCTCTTTCCACTGATGACTCAAGGGGTGCCTCTCCCCGTCGGAAGGAGTCCAGGGGATCTCGGTCCCAGAGTGGTTCTCGCCACTCGTCCTCCTCGTTGAGGCACACCCGGAAGTGGTGTCATCGTTTGCCTTCCCCATCCTCGTTGGATGATGGCTCCGCAAGGAAAGTGGCTTGCCCCACTAAATCCTCTACCTACTCCGGAGGAGTGGGAGACATTAAGGGAGAAAGTGTTAGAGATTTTCAAGTCTCGGGGCACTGCCCCGTCCACGTCTTCGGTTGAAGCCGGCGGGGAACGGTCTCGGTCTGACGTTCGCACACCTTCGGGCCCGGGCAAGTTGCGCAATAAGTATCGGGAGCCGTAGAGGTCCCGTCGGACAAGGCTCTTGTAGATCGCCAGAGACGTGCCAGATCCAGGTCGAGGTCCTCGTCCCTGGCGAGACCGTCGAAGCCTGGGAAGGTGTCGAGGAAGGTGTTGACTCTGTCGGTGCCGTGCCCATCGAGTGAGGCTGCCGGGGCCTTGCCCTCGACCAGGCCCTCGGAGCCCTCAGTGCCATTGTCGACGCCAAAGCCGTCGGCGCCATCAGGGCCTAACGGTCTGAATTTGCCGGTGGAGGCCCCTAGAGGTGTGGATCCTCCGAGAAAGGCTCTGGCTAAGACTGGGCCCCCTGCGGACTCCAGGTCTGCTCCTCTACATAGGAGAGAGTTTGTTCACTCTCTGCAAGATATTTATGAGGATGGGAGAGGTCTGATGTGGAGTTGGAGCCTTTTGGTGCTCCTGATGACACTCCTGAAGCTCCTGACATGGTCTTCTCAGAGGACCGTCAGCTGGAGGAGCTGCAGCAATCCTTACATGATGCCAGTCGTCTGGATACATTTCCTGCGATGGAGTTTGGCAGGCCTGAGCCTGGAGCGCATACTGAATCCTCCTATAGGAGGTTGATGTCAAGGGTTACGGAGTACCTGGGGTGGTCCGGCCCTCAAGTTGAATTCAATCAGGATGACCTGACTGACATTGTAGATCAGGGTCCATCCACTGACCCAGTGTTGCCTTTTCACGTGGCGTTACAGATAAGGGTGGCTGCTACTTGGAACACCCCGGAGTCTCTTCTGGCGGTCAACAAGTCATTGACTAAGAAATACCGCCCATCCAGTAGCGACCCCAGCTACCTATCCACACACCCCACTCCTGAAGTGCTTCAATGGATGGGCGTGCAAGGTATTTTCGGTTGGGAGTATGGCCCTTAAATCGGCCAACTCCACCTGTGCCTTGGCCACATTTTTGCACACTATGTGGAGTTGTGTCTCTGCCGGCTGAGCATATTCCCAAAGGGGAAGAAAGGGATGGGTTCCTTGCGATTGTGCAGGGTGGTGATGTGTGAATCCCTTCAGTCTGGGTTGGACACGGCAGACAGTATCAGCCGGTCCATGGCTGCGAGCACCATGATACACAGGTTTGCGTGGTTGCGGAAGTTGGGCTTTGCTCCGGACGTGCAGGCCCGTCTCCTCAACATGCCCTTTGACGGCTCTCATTTGTTTGGCAACAAGGCTGACAAGAGGCTTGAGAGGTTACAGACCTCCAAAGCTGCTGCAAAATCTTTGGGCGCAGCTGTGCGTCAACCTCTGCCTTTTCGTCCTAGGGGACAGCAGTGGAGGGGTTCCTTTCGTTACTACTCCTCTTTTGGTAGAGCGAGAGGAGCGGCCAGTCAAAGGGGCCACCATAAAACTACCCCTGGTGGACGGGGAAGAGGTGCCAAAGCCGCTCAGGCAGCTGCCTCTTTGCCTTTAGGCGCTGCCGCAGCCGGTCCAAACCAGCTATGAGGCCTGGTCCCATTGTTCGCCGGTTGGTGGTAGTCTGTCTCAGCATCTCAAAGTGGCGAGCCATTACTTCAGATGCATGGGTTCTGGACACCATAGCTCACATCTACTGCCTACCCCTTCCTAAATCGGCCTCACAACAATACACCGGGGAAACTCTCTTTTAAGATTCCAGATCCACTCCTTGGGCAGGAAATCTTGACCCTGCTGGAGAAAGTATACATTGTTGAAGATTCTTAGAAGGGCAAAAAATCAAATACGGCTGGGGCTTCTGAAAGGAGTATATCGTTTCAGATAAAAAAACATAACTCCTTACTGTTGACAAGTGGCAGAAATGTGCTCCTCAATCCCACAAATCTATCTTCATTCTCAGTTCTTTTTTTAGATCATATTACCCTTTCTCCCAATTCAGGGACCAACCCAACAACTCAAAAAACCGAGCAATAAGAGACTCATACTTTGCACTGCCTCCATTACCACAAGGGCCAAGACCTAAATTGTGAAGGAAATGCGTTTCCTGATAACTCTTCATCTGTATATACACCAACGCCTGTTTTTTCAAGACCATGGATTGTAGAGAAAGCAAACCAAGTTCTAGTCTAATGATGGCCATCAGAACACAAGATGGTAAACCCAGTATCTTTCTCCAAAACGTACACTAAACGTTTTGCAGCCAATCAAGTTCCATAATTGTAAGCCTTTCCAGGCCATACAAAATGGCTGGAACAAACCATTGTAGGTAAAGTCGTCTGTGCCTTCAAGGGTAAAACCCCCTGTTCAATTAACAAACCGATAAACCAGAGATGTCAACTGGGCTGCTTTTCTAATGCAGGCAGCTATGCAGGCTTGGTACTCTCACTGAGGCTCAAGTTCAACGCCTAAGTATTTGTATTCGTTCACATCCTCAATAGTTAAGCGCTGAACTGACGAACGCTGGTGAGACACTTTTATTGCTGCAAACAACATCATTTGTGTTTTAGTTCTTTTCATCTTCAAGGAGTTTTCCTCAGCATAGTCTCATAAAACCTTAGCCGCATGACTAAGGCCAGTAAATTTTTTATCTAAAGGAACTAAGTCGTCTGCATACACTAGCACTTGACAATGAACTGAGTGAACCTTCGAGGGGCAACACCCTGTTTTAGCCAAACTAACTAGTAAGTCTGCTAAATACAAATTAAAGTGCAGGGGAGCCAAGACGCACCCCTGTTTCACCCCACTACCAATGGGGATGGGTGCAGTCAAGGCTCTTTGCTGTCCAATTTTACCCTGATTGTATTATTTGTGTGGAGGAGTTTCACAAAATATAAAACAGTTGATCGACACCCATATAGCTGCAGTTTCTTCCACAACCGATTTCTATCAACAGAATCGAAGGTGGATTGAAAATCCACAAAGAGCGTAAAGCCCCAGAGAATCCTTCTTCCGCGCTCTCTCCATCAGATAGTCAATGAGCCTTAGATTATGTGATGTTGAATAACCAGTGGGAAACCCACCCTGGAACCTGTCTAAGAGTCCAATATTAGCCACCTATCTCTGTAACTCCTGTAACAAAAGTTATGAGAATAGCTTCCCTGTGCATTCAAGCATAGATAGTAAACAATAATTGCACAGGGATACCACAGAGCTTTTCTTCAACACAGGAATCAAAATTGATGTACGCCAAGAAGCAGGTATTCTGCTCTCGAAGAGGGTTTTATCAAATGGAATCTTCAACAGTGAATCCCAAAAATCGGGATCCTACTTAAGGTTTACATTGGTAAATCCATCCGGTCCCGGGGCCCTAGTTGACTTTAGTCTACATATTCTCAATTTGATATCACCCTCGTCTAGCTTGAGAAAGGGACAGCCAGAATTAATACAAACTATCATATCCATTCCTGGGCCTTCAGTCGAGTTATGCCCACCCAAGTGCTGCTTCCAAATGTCCTCACTGGTTGGGTTCAAAATCGTACAAACTCTACTGCCCTTTGTCTCGCCAAGTAATGACCAAATACTTCTAAAATTACTAGAGGCTAGGACCTTACTCATTTCTTGCAACTGACAGAGACGAGCGCCACCAATGCCATCAGTTCCTGTAAGCATTTTTAACTAGCTTCGACTACTTATCTTTATCTAATAGGCAAGTATATTTGGCTTTAATACTACATCTCAGTTGACATTTTCTGTCTCAAATTACCTTGTCATAAAAGGAATGCTTGCATTCGGATCGAATATTGATGGGCTGATTAAATGTTGCATGATGTTCAGAAAATACTAAAAACCATGTTTCGATTTCATCCATGTCCTTAATCAGAAATTCCATTAAACAATTGAAATCGTAGACGTTGGTAGCATATTTTGCCCGCTGAATATTATTTAAAGACCATCTAATGTAATTTTCAGAATGATTAACTTGTATTGCCCCAATAGCCTTTTCGCATTTAATAGGATCACTTTCCAAATGCAATACCAGGGGCACACGGTCACTCCAACCATTCCATTGTGCGCACATATTAACGACACTTGAAAGGGCTCTAGTATTGACAAATAATCTAAAGTGGCTTTCCTATGTCCCTGTCTCCAGTTATAAGCCCCAGGACTATCTCCCACAACCGATTAGTTTGCTCATAAAATTGGACCCCTGATCCGTTAGAATTTCCTTGGGGAACCCAACCCTGAAAAAATATGGCAATAGGTGTTTTAAAATGTGTTCGGTTGTGTTATTAGGCATGGGGGACACCTCTGGGTATCGGGTAGCGTAATCACCGATTACGAGGACATATTTGTTACCCAGCCTAGAGGTTTCCAACGGTCCAATGATATCCATCCCAATTCAGGAGAAATGGATTTCTTTTATTGATAAAGGGTTCAGTGGGGCAGGCAAGGGAACATGTGTACTGGTTGTCTGACATATTTCACAGGTCTGAATGAAGTTTATATCCGCATGGATACCTGGCCACAGTGGCAGATTTAAGGCAAAGGGCTCCATGGGCAGCACCTGATATAGGGCCCTAGGTGGACGGGTCATGGAGGCAAAGCTTTGGGTGGGTGGAGTTAATTGTTGTCACAAGTGCACAATGGCCAACTTTGGGGACAAAAGCTATATTTTTTTTAAGTTGTCTTTATTACAGTTACCTAGGGGTCTGACTAACTGGAAACAGCTGGGCCTCCACAGCAGGCTTTGCTCTCAATGCTAAATATTCTAAACCTAGAGAACTTAGGGGTCCTTGTAGCAGAAAAGTGATGTCATTCTATTTGTGCAGACGTTACTGCAGCCATGCATTGCAAAATGGCAGAATGATGGTGTTAAACTTTTGCTGCACGGGTTGGAGAGTGAAAACCTCGGATCTGTATAGCGGTTGGTATGAAATTACAGAGCCCTTTACAATATTCTCATCGCTCCTCTGCGTGTTCATTCAACCACTCACGGGCTGGCCCATATATCTGCTTGCCCATCTCTCCCTCACTGGGAGCCATGTGGAGGTGCTGGCTCTCGGCAGGAAAAACATTATGCACCCTGGCGGGAACACTCTACCTGGCTCACAGCTCATTGCATCTAACGGCAGCAAATCAGAGCACCCATAGGTTCTACCACCCCACACCTAGCACCCCCCCTCCTGTCAACTCCCCATTCCCCTCCTAAGGACAAGGGAACTCGCCTCGTCTAACTCGGAGGGTGAGGAAAGGGGGCGGAAGGATGAATGGGTGGCATTCCAAAACTGCCTTTAATAAACCCATTAAAGAGCCCGTTGTGCTCTTACATACATCCATCCATACATGCATAAATAAATAAATAGGCTGAAATGTACAGCTCAAAGAGCGCCGTTAATGTTCATGTCCTTTCCCAAAAGATGGATTCATCCCCTCCACTTACCCTTTTCTCCCTCCCTCGCCCACCTCTTTTGCCCTCTGAAGCAACTTGCATGCATGCTAGTCCTTACAGAAACCAAATACATATATTGCAATGTGAAATTCCAATAGCAGGGCTGGCAGAAATGCTCCCATTACAAACCGTAGAATGAATGTTCTTCTCCATTTTGCGCGGTCAATGAAATCAGCTATTTCATGCATTTTTCTCAAGAGAAATTTATTGTTTTATGTTTTTTTGCATCAGGCAAAACCGTGTCAAAGGTCAATTTGACCCAAAGCAGCTAACACCGAGAACAATTTGCGAGTTAGGCGAATGTTGCCGATTTTGTTTCTTTTGTAAATACTTTGCCCACCCCTGACCTGAACCACAGTCTTCTACGTAAACTGGTAAAGCACGCTGGCACACAGCTGATACCACACATGCATATGCGTGCCTGCGGAGCACTGACAGCCGACGGCTCGCAGGCCCTCCACCGGGCCTTCTGGGGGCGGGGGAGGAAGCAGAGCGGGAAGTCGATTGCTGCTCCTCTTTGCTGAAGCATCCAAAAGGGGGAGAACATGGGAGGGAGGGTGAGAAGGAGAAAAGGGGGTGGGGTGAATGTGCCCACGCCCTTTCCCATGGCAAAGTTGCTATCCCGGGTTGTTAGGAGCTGGACTGATGTCACAGCAGAAAGGGTGCTGTGCTGTGTGGAAGGGGGGGCCTAGCACAGGGGCCAGCTCGCCATTTGTCTGCCTGGCGACCGTTAAGTCCGCCTCTGCCTGGCCAGTAAAACCTCCCACTGATGTGCGCCTGGGTCTTAGACTGTCCTAAGTGTCCCCCTGTCAAATGAGAATGTGCAATCTCTAGCACGATCTTTGGATGTGTTTTGGGGATTACTAACTGAGTTTTACTTAGGCTTTCTCTGGAGGTTTTCTTTCTGTACAGTAATCATTGCCGTAGGAAGAAGGGACTTCCCTTCTCTAACCCTTTACTTCAGGAATCAACTGCAAGAAAGCCTCTGCGAGTGCTGGATAATTTCGCTGTGTGAAGGCTAGATCGGGAAATATGGTAGGTTCTTCTTCCCTCTTTGCCTCAGTGGTAGATGGTTCATCAGCTTCTCCAAAGCCTAAGGTACCTCTCTTAGTGTCTTCTGATTCACTCTCTATAAAACAGGGAAATTGAGCCTTTTCAAGAGTTCGCTATGCAATTCTGTCCCACTGAGGTACTAAATCAAATGGATTTTCACCATCGTTCTGTAAGAGAACCTTTATGTCTCCCCGGAAGTCTGGATCTATGATGCCCGCTAGGTCATCCAGACTGAACTTCCAGGCCAGATTTTGGAGCCAATCTTATAGAACACCCTGCAGGGGGTATCAGGACTAGGTCTGTGGGAATCATTCCTATTTTCCCTGGAGGGATAGTAGCTTCTCTGCTGCTACAGATATCAAAGCCTATGGATTCTTTCGTGGCAATAGAGGGATCTGAGGCTCTTTGACTAAGCTTCTGAAATGTTAGGGTTCCCTAATTTGTCTCAATTGAGTCGCATCCATTGCTGACACCATATGCAAGGAAGGCATGGTATCAAACGGAAAGACAGACACAAGTGATCACAGTTCAAGGATGTTTATTGAACTTCAATTGGGTTTGAAAAATGCCTATCTAATCCTAAATCTAAAGATGGGAGCAAGCTACGACCATCAAATAATATCGTAGTCCTAGTCGAGTCTGTCAAAATAAAAGTGCCCATATTAATAAACCTATTGCCAATACTTACTTCTAAAAATAAATATTGTGGTAAACAATGTTATGCAATAAAGAAAAGTGTTCAAGAAATGATATGTCAGGATGTTCAAGCCGTTGGCTTCATTTGCCCACGTTTTCAGCACTGGACAAGGCAGCACACTCAAGCTTAGCACACACTCTGGCTTCTCTAGCACGAGGATGCAGTTCAAAACCTCAACATCAAAGCCGTCTGTGCCAAAGTCTCTTTGCCGTTCAATGTCTCTTATTTCAGAGGGCTTGATGCAACAAAACGAACATTAAAATTCCTTTCTTCTTAGGATTTCACATATACAACTTCTTGGGTGATTTTTGATTCACCACGGGGCCCCCTCTGCTGGACTCAGACCCACTTTAATACAAAGCTTTCAATTGATCTCCCTCTGCTGGGCTTGGACCAAATTTATCTACTTTTCCAAGCTTTCTTTACTTTAAAAATCTAAGGCTTTCGAAAGTGCGCAGGATTCTGCTCAACCCGTCGCAGGACCACTTTGATTCACAATTACTCGTTCTCTTCTTGATATAACCTTTTTCTCACTTTTGCCACTTCTCACGCTTTGAAACACATTGTTTATAGGCGCAATATAAATAATCAATTCATTTCAGCTGGATACCTTACAGAGACCTTTGATTGAGCACCCACGTGGTGCCAGGCCACTCTGTCAAAGGTATTATATCTTTCTTTGAAAGTTCAATCATTCAGCACTTCACCTTTACTTGCATCCCTTATCACACGTGTTTTAACAGTGTTCGTTCCAGCGCTGGCCATACAATGTTGCTGATTGCAACCTTGGCTTCAACACAGACCGGTCTTGTATCGGTCTCCCCAACTCACTGGCTGTGTTGATTTCACTGATGCTGCTTTGTTCTTGGAGCCAAGGTCGGTACCACAGCGGCTCGTGCTTCTCCCCGCATTGACTATTGACGTGGGAGGGCCCGGGAATCTCCGACACACAATGCAGGATTCTTCAGCCTGGTTTCCTGATCTTACACTTGCTATTCTCGAGGGTTCCGAAATGTAACGGTTCATTGTCGAAAAGGTCAAAGGAACTTCCTTCCTTGAGATCCCCTTCTGTTTTGCTGTCTTTATTCTCTCATTCAGCTGCTGTTTCGAAACTGCTGTTTCCTTGTGTGCTTTGCCTTGCCCAGAGTGTGCTCTCATGCTCTGCCTTTTATCTGTGTGGGGAAGCTTAATGGAAGTCAGGTGTGTGTGATGGTCAGTCCTTGCCTGACCATTTTATTGTGAGACGTCAGGTATACTGCTTGGGTGATAGTCTGTTTTCTCTCATAGCAGGCTGTCTATGAGAAAGTGTTTGTGTTGTAAAAGGGGAGGGGAATAGTTCCTAAATATCCTACCTCGTAGGATGGGGTAAAGGTGCTATAGGGAAGGGGATGCCGCATTTCACCCTCTGGTGTCCCACTCCTCCTCACCCAAAGACCCCTCACCTGAGGGTGGACCAGGGCGATCCACACGCACTGGTCCACCCCCAGGAACTGGTTCCAAAAGCAATGGCCATGTTCTGGCCATCTCAATGGCAGATCCCTGTGGACTGGTGGGTGAGACACCCAATTTCTCACAATACCAATTCTAGATATTTCACCTCATTTGGATTAAGGTAGAAAATTGCATTGATCAGTAAAAGCACACGTAAACAAGCTCTTTGTGTGATTTCACCAAACCGTGGTACTTTTGTGAGTTATTCCCATGATGCAGCAGAGCACAGAGTGGAAAATAGTGTGTCTCACGTGGATGAAGCAAAGAGGGAGCCGTCTGTAATATTTGTAGATTATGGCACAGAGCACAATTAAAATGATGGTGTGTGCAGTATAATTCATGCACCAACGGTAGATCCGCCATTGGGAAATTCATTCAGAACAAACCACCCATAATTCTCTGATCTATCAACACTGCATGGCATGAAGAGGCATGGGGACAAAAATGGGAAACGCCATTAACATCCTGAATAAAGGTAACCTATAATCTGTGGAAGGGCAGAAAGTGCGCAGGCTGAAAGGGACCCGGCAAAGGATATAGTGAACCACATTCCTTGGCTACTCTGCGGTGAAATGTAAGTGTGATGCTGCTTAGCAGGGAGAAACATGGGAGATCTCTTTAGTCAAACTGAAATTAATCATTGTTGTGAATGTTAAATTACTGGAATCAAAACCAATGAGAGAAGGTGGCTTTAACATACGCATCCGTTTGTCCTCATTATTTCTAAATCCCAGCCCACTATTTTATTCCAAAATTAAAACTTAATTTTAAACTCTATTAGGTCTCCAGCATTTTCCTAAATTCTATCACCACAGCATTCAATGTGTTTATTTGGCTGGACAAAGAAGCTCTCCCTGTTCGACTTGAAGGAGTAATTTCTTTTCTTCTGCTCTCTGAAGCTTCCACCCAATACTGTTACAAGCTTCAGGAAGTGTCCCTCATGAGATTTTGGTGGCACCCGATTCACCAAATAATGTTTGTTTTTCAGGCTTGTTGGACCTACCAGTCTCCCCACGTCCTCTTCCAATTCATTTTTCTCCAGGAGCAGCATTGTGTTCCTCTGTCTTGTCTTCATTAGTTGAGTTGGCCCCTGGTACTTGGGGAACTACTGTTGTGCCTTTCCATATAGAACCTCACCATGATTCAAGCCACTAAAAAACAGTCCACAAGAAAACCATATAAGAAGAGGGCATTATGTTGTGCTTGGAAGCGTTGTCCAATTTGTACATCACAATCCAAATCGGACGGGTGCCTCTAATAAGCATTGCTTCTCTTTGAATAACATTATTGTAATTGCAATTCTGAAGAGCTTTGTATTTATTTCTTCGTGTCTGGACCCTTCACGGAGTTTATTATCTTATTAAAGTTCACAATACGTTTTCATTTAGCTAGATTGAGGCTCCACCCGCTGCAATACGGTCTACAGTTTTTTTTACACAATGTTTTCCACACACATCTCCTTTTTACATAAAACTTTGTCAGCTTTCCTTATGATCGAAGTGTTTTTTGCCTTCTTTATATCCAAATACTTTCCCAGAAGTGGAGATAAACAGGCATACCCTGGATTTTGACCGAGCTGTTCCATTCTACATGGGGAACATGATGGACATGCAGAAGTTGCGCATGCTTATCCTGACCTGCTAAGGGCGGATAGCTACAGATGTAAAGCGTTGGTGTCTGACATGAGGGAAAGTTTGAATTCCGTGGCAAAGATCTCCTTTCGAGGTCGAGCAATGAAGTACCATTCAATAAATGGGTATTACCTGTCATTACAGTGCTTAGAAGCTGGAGAAGCATCAAGTGCTATATAAGAGCACATCATTATTAATTGCTACCCTGGCGGGGGGTGGGGAGGGGTGGTGTATTTTGAGCCATTGAGGAGGCTCGCAGCGGGAGCTTTACCACACCGTACAGCCCTGCTCCAAGCCTCCTCGGAGCGTAAGCCCGCCATCTTCCTTCGTCGGGTTCTGCAGGTAAGGGCGCTTCCCTGCACCCCGCGTCCCAACCCCCAACCTCCTTTTCCAGACAAAAAGGCAACACTCACCCCTTCCCCACTTATCCTTCTGCTTCCACATCCATTGGCTACACCGGGAATAGTAGTGCTCCTGGCACAGCTCCGACGTCAGCAAGGCAACCATGGAAAGAGAGAAGGGACTACATATAGTCACTTCTCCCTGATCCATGGCGGCCATTTTATATGTTTGTTGTTATTTAAGTTGCAAAACGCAACATATAAACTATTAGTATCCCGGTACAACATGCCAGGATACTAATAGCAATGTGCCCTTCACTGGGGCCTGTAACTATGGGCTCAGGGGCTTTACTTGAAGTGGTAACGCCCCCCGAGCTAGGGGCTTATTGCTTAAATATGGTTATATATCTTCAAGCATTCCTCCAATGCCTCTATTGCACAGCGAGTGCTCGGGTACGGATTGCACTTTCTTAAAGGATCAATGCTCAGGCTGTGAGAACCCAGGCAGTTTAATACAGCCTGCCCCTATAGATGCCATCTGTGTGGCAACTGTGTGGGCTACTCGGGCACTCTGTAGTTATTACTCCATGATTGTTCTCTTCATGTGCCTAATTTGGTTAAACCCTTCTGAAAAACACATTTGGGTTCAAAAATGGATCTACACATAGTCCTCCCCCAACCCAATCAAAATTGTCAACCCTTAAAGTATTCCTGTGAATCTTGCTGATGAGACGGGTGTATACCTGTAGGTTTAGGTTATGCACAGTAGTCACTCTTGTGTTGGTAGTCCTTGGACCCAGTTTCTCTGGCAACCCCCTTTTTAATATTCTTTCGATATGGATGGAGAAAAAAATGAGGAGCAGGATGCTGGTGAGGAATGAAGCCAAAGCCTGTATGCATGAGTGCCAAGCCCCCTTTTCTCTTTCTATTCTTGGCATTCAATTAATTTTCTGGTTCACGGTCCTGCACTGAAGCCAATCCAGAGAGAATGGGGCAGGCGGCTTTTAAGCACTGAAGGGATTAGATATGTGTGACCAACCATCTACTGTATGACTGCTTAAATAGTTAACACTAGGCAAGCTGTGAACCTACTTAGCTTTGTTGTTTCAGTGCCCACAACCCATGGAAAATGCATACAATGTTGATACTAAGAGAAGACTCCCTTTGAGAAAGATCTGAGGTCATCCAAGACCACACCGTAGTTTGGAAATTCAAAATGGCCATCCAGCTTTATCACCTAGAATTCCCTGGTCATGGGATGAGAAACGCCCACAGGGCTTGATAAGAAGAGAGGCTGGGATCAAGAACTGTAAACCAAATGGGAGGCTAAAGGGATGTGTAAAGTTCTCTGACATTAGGAGCATCAGTATCAAAACAGCAAGTTTGAATAGAGGAGGGAGAAACAGTGTAGAGCTGAAGCAAGGTGCGTCATACTGCCATCTCGGGAGCCTGAAGAGATGTAACCTTGGAAGTACTGTTGTTCTGCTGTGTTATAATCTTGGAAGAGCTGTGTCCCTGGACTTATTGTGAACCTGAAAAGCTATGACCTAGGGAACCCTTCAGGGTGTGCGCGGCTAACTGAAGTTGTAATGTCTATTGTAGCCCCAAAGCAATGTGTACCCATTGACCGCTGCAACCCTGCATGCCATGATACTGGGAGCTGCAAGTCCCTGAAGCTAGTATGTTCTGGAATCCTGAGTAATGCAACTCTCCACACTGAGAATCTGAGAAGGGAGTGCCATATCCATAAAGTAGTGTGCCCTGGAACCACTGTACTTCATAGCACTTGTTAGGATGCACATACATCAAATTTTCATGAGCCGCAATGATCCTCTTTTTAGGGGCTGAGTGGGTGAGGATGATTAAACACAAAGGGCCTCATTACAACCTTGGTGCTAAGTGCACCAACTTTACCACCATGGTGTAAACTCCGTTTACACCATGGTGGATGGCGGATTTACCGCCCCATTCCAAGGTGAGTGGGGCGGTAAATCCCCATTTCCCATTTTCCCTTCCCCATTCCCATTTTTGCCCCATAGGGCATAATGGGAGTGGGGAAGGCGCTAATTACGCCGCCGTAAATTACGGCGGCGTAATTAGCACCATGGCAGGTTAGCGCCATGGATTTTAACGCCTGCTAAAAGCAGGCGTTAAAATCAGAATCAGGCGTTAAGGGTTAACGGTGGCGTTAACCCTTAACGCCTGAGTTGTAATGAGGCCCAAAATCAAAAGGATCCCACAAATCAGCTTCCTTCCCTTACCGCTCCGAGTGAGCTACCCTAGATGTATACATATTTAATCCTTTGCATCTTTTACCCCAAAACAAGGGCTCTTAACCATGTAGTTGTTGAAAAAATATACATATTTTAATATTTATCACAACATATCTTCAATTCAAATACACAATGTTAAGACAACACATAAATTTGTTCAAAACACATACTTGACCACATATTATTGTGTGTGCATTTCACTAGAGGCATAAAAACAAACACGTCAGAAACCTTATTTATGCCTTTCTATGGTGTATTCTCCACACGGAGCCACCGTTCTTGTTTATGCCCTTCCCAATTTGTACGGGCAAAAAAGGAATGTGCCAACACTTGATACAACAATGTGTTTCTAGAACCAACATAGAAATATATCTCTTGAAAAATAGGCAAGGCAAATATTCCCTATTGCGTATCCTGTTGGTGCTGTCCTCAGGGCACTCAGGCTTAGTTCATGGTCTGGTTTTCACACACTGAATGGTATACCACAATTTGCAATCTCTCTAAAAAAACAAACAACTAAACTTAAAAACATGGTTTTCAACTTTGTATGCAAAAGAAGTACTGTAAAACACCTATAACAACTTCATCTCTGTTATTTATATAGGCAGCAGGCATATATTCATTCTTCAGTGGTATCATTATTGACCACTTTCACACTTTTCTATAATATTAGACATAATTCATTCTCTTTGCATCCTGTGTCTGTAATTACACATTCTCCCTATAGGGTCTTCATTTCATTAGTCTGACATTCTTTGAACAAGAGAGACTTATCGCTTTAATCTATCAATAGGGGGACACTTATGATGTCATTTTAAACCTCCATTAATCAGGTGCCCCTCTATACTTGTTTCTCAATCATTTGTGAGTCACACATCCTGAATGCTCACCTTTTGTTGAATCTTCAACTGTTATGCACTTATTAAAGTTACTTGTGTATCTGCCATACCGGCGGAGTTGCCTCCCAATTGTGTTCTTTGTCACAGGCTAAAGAAAACCGTCTCCTATTTAGTACACAGTCTTAGTCTGTAATAAAACCAAGGGTCTGTTGTTTTACTGATTTACCAATGATCGCCTCAAAGGGAAGGAAGCTTATTTGTGGGATCCTTTTGATTTTGGGATGCACATACAGCCTCCTGATAGGGGAAAGAGGTTTACGCTACGTACGTTGCATTAGTGCACGGCGCATCTCATTTAAACACAGTAATGTTGCAGTTAGCGTGTATTCTGTGTAGTTTGGATATTCAGTGTATATGTGACTGTGTTTAATTTTGAATACATGTTCGTTTACATCATGTAGCACCATAACAAGCAACAATGTAATCGCAATGTCATTTTGTGGGGTACCACATTGTAGCGCATACAACTGAGCTGCAAGGAAATCAGTGTTTGTGAGTGAGAACACACTTTTTGGCTCTAAAGGACTTTTCGGTACAGAGGGTGGTTGTAGGGGGATGCAGTAAACTTGTGAAGTGGACACATGGTGACATAGGTTAAATATGTACATACTTTCTGCCGTCTTTACATAAAGCCTTCTCGAAGATTACAGGCTTAGTTAGAGCCTTAGGCTGCCGAGTTTCTGGCTTGCAGTGGTTGAGTTTCCTTCCCTCCACGAGTGTTTGGATGACTATGGTCAGGAGAGGAGGAGGAAGCAGAACACATCGGGTAGATGGCGATAGCAGGCCAAATAGTTCCTAGAGGTGAGGATGGAATGAACTGCCATTAGGTTTGTTTTCATGGTTAGATGGATGTGTAGAGGCGAGGGACACACTTCTTTATTGAATGGCCAGCGGGTCCAGTTAGGTTGCAAGGGTCTGTTTGGGGTTAGTCAATAAATACATAAAGTGGATGCTCAAGGGCAGAGCTTGATCAGTGTTTTATGATTCCATTTGGGTTCCCAGGAAGATAAGCAGGTTATGTGCTAGGAAGGCCATGTGAATTAAGATAGATGTCACATGCAGTGTTGCGAAGGAATGCTGAAGGAACAGTTTGGGACACCAACTTGCCTGGGTTAATGAGGAGGCTATTGTGTGATCAAAGGAATGTCCACCGTCTTCAATTCTCCCTCTCTTTTATGGGATCTTATCCAGGTTATACACATCACAGACTGGGATAAAGTTTCTCTGACAAATGGGTCGAGTCAACTGTTAACAATTGTTTAAGATAGCAGACCAACTATATTTCAGGATGTCATGACTGACTATGTAATGAGACCACGTGAAAAGGGGATTGTGTTTAGTAAATTCATCTATTGGCGTTAGAGAATATAGGGGATGTTTCGGTTCTTTGAGTAGGGTTTAGCCAATGGGGATTGTGGGATGACGTAACTGTTATGTGTAACTATGTAATTTATCTGATTTTGTGTATAATAGCTGTAACTTTGTTAAACACGAGGTGGTGTTATTTGTTTTCTGCTATACAGAGCTGTTTAACTGACCCCCCCACACCACATTTGCATGCTTTTCCGGCAACGTGCATTGACTCTGAGTTTTTTTTTTAACTTGTTTATTTATTAACAGTGCACAGGAGCAAGCATGGTAAACTTACATTTGTTACAGACAACATGTGACATTTGAAATGCCCCCGGCCCCCAACCCTTACGCCTGCAGAAGGCATTGTTCCCGGGCCTCATTCCATTCCGCCAGGCGGCGAGCTGTCCCCCATAGAATGGAGAGCGTTCGCGATCAGGCGTGGCTTAAAAGTGAGCGCCGGATATTTCTGGCATAGTCTAGGACCGGGGCCCAGACGTCCAAGAAACGATAGTCTGCCCGCCTTAGCTGCTGTGACCTTTTTAGCTATTAGGATGTCCCAGAGTTTGATCCACCATAGGGGCATGAGGGGGCCTTCTGCAGTTTTCCAGGTGCGGACTACCGTAATTTTGGCAGCCAGCAAGAGTTGAGTGATCAGCGTGTCCCTCCCCCCCGTTCTCGGGTAAGCGTCCGGGTGTGGGATCCCAAGAAGGACCTGTTCGGGAGTTAGCGGAATGGTCACTTGGGTGATGTCTTTTATAGTGGTGAGGCATTGGGTCCAAAGCTCCTTTACCTTAGGGCAGGTGCACCACATGTGGAAGTAGCATCCCAAGTGGCCGCATAGACGCCAGAAGTGAGGGTCCAGGGCTTGTTGGAAGTGGTGAAGACGTAAAGGGGGGTAGTACCATCGCAAAAGCAGTTTGTGGGTGCATTTCCGGTTGGTGATGCAGCGGGATGTAGTGCGCGTCCTGGTCCAGATATCCACCCAGGATTGGTCCTCTATATCATGACCCAGGTCCGTCTCCCACAGGGACATGTAGGAGGGTTTAGAGAGAAGGGGGTCATCCAGCAGTAGCTTGTAGAGGGCGGAAATCTTCCCTCGGGCAGGCAGGTCAGCCGCTGTGAGTTCCAAGGGAGTGAGAGGCCAAGCTGCTGCCATCCGGGTCTGGGGTTTGGAGCACCAGTGTCTTAGTTGGGCATAGGAGAATCTGTCCGTCTCCGCTAGCTGAAAGAAGGATTTACATTGTTCGAAGTTAAGGGGTGAGTCTCCTGCAAAGAGCTGTCCCAGCGATTCAAGGCCTCCTGCGACCCAGTTCCTGAAGTTCGCTGGATGAGCTCCTGGGGAGAAGGCCGGGTTGTGGAAGATTGGGGAGAGCGCGCTCAGGTCACTTGGGATCCCTCTGTATCTGCGGGCCCACTCCCATGCCTTTATCGAGTTTTTCGTGGCCATCAGCACATCTGGCCAACTCCGGCGCAAGGCGTTGGGGAGGAACGGGAGGAAGCGAAGAGGCAAGGGTAAGTGAGATTGTTCGATGTCCACCCACTTTGGGCGACCTGAGGCCAGTCCCCATGCCTGGAGGTGGGCCAGCTGGGCTGCTAAATGGTACTTGCGGAGGTCCGGGACCCCCAGCCCTCCCAGTCTAGCGCTGGCCATCATCGTTTTCCGGGGAATCCTCGCTTTATTGCCCTTCCATATAAAGTCAATCATTTTCCGTTGAAGCTTCATGATGGGGGGAAGGAGGATCGAGACGGGAAGGGAAGCGCAGGCGTATAGGAAGCAGGGAAGGAGGTTCATTTTGCAAGTCGTTATACGGCCCAGCAGGGAGATTTCCTGCGACCGCCAGCGTGTGAGGTCCTTCTCCAATTCCTCGAAGAGCGGGGGGAAGTTGGCCTGGTAGACTTTTGTTGGCTGTGCCGGGATCCGGACCGCCAGGTATGGGATTGCTTGGGTGCTCCATTGGAACGGGCTTTGCTTCTCCAGGGCGACCCTTTCGTCTGGGCTCAGGCCCACACCGAGGGCTATTCATTTTGAGAAGTTGATGGCAAATCCCGCTACCTCGTCGAAGCTACGGAGCTCCACCAGAGCTGCCCTCAGGGAGGATTGGATGTTTGCGACGGTTAGCCACTGAGTTTTTATCGTATCAGGTTTTGGGTCTACACTTCTACACACTGCAAATCTGCATGCTGTGAGCAGGAAGTGTTGGGTCCTCAAACTGGTGCATCATGGGGGCACTGTTGTCCATGCCGCTGTGATTCTATATGTGTGTGCACAAGACGCTGAGCCTTGTGCTGTAGACCCAGAAGATGATGTCCTCTGGAGACATGGTGATGGTGCGAAATCCTGACCTCAATAAAAGTATCAAATCAAGGCATCTTGGGATTTGTAGTGAACTCCTATATGAACGGTGCCTATGCAAGGTCTTCCAAACATTGCTTTTGCAACATTCCTATAAGCGCTCTCCCACAAAGTATGCTGGGAAGTGTAGGGGAGATTGAACCCATACGCACCTATGAACCTGGAAGAAATCTAGAGTGAAGAAAATGTAATAGTATTTGTTAAACTGTGAAACTGATGATTAGTAATGCGATGCCCTATGTAGGTAAATAAAAGCTGAGACTCATTGAAGGCTTTGTAAGGACCAGAGGTATCAAAGAGTGTTATACCCTGTACCCTGTAAGCAAAGAAAAATAAGAGTTTGTGAGATAGTGTATAAGTAACATTGTGCCCAAAAGATATTGACAGAAAGGGAGACATTGCATTCTAGTAATCATAGTCAAAGTACCAAAGCATGTAAAAAAACAATGTCAGAGAAAGCGTTTCCTGGTGCTGTTTTCTCGTAAATGTAGGCATCACATCTGCAAGATATTGCGAGCTAAAGAGAAGCCTGCATTGACCTTCTGGGAAATTAAGTAAAGTACCAAGTATCCAAAAAACATTGTGAGAGAAGTGGAGGTTTGCTACTGCTGTCTGGGAAATTTACCAAAGTACTGAAGCATCCAAAAGATTATATGAGAAAGATGAAAGGTAGTAATACATCTATAAGAGATTGTAGAAATAAAAATGTATGACCCTGCATTCTGGGAAATGTAGAAAAGGCACGGATAACATTGCAACTGTGGCAAATAAGCGTGAGGTGAGGACAGGAAGCTTAATGTGCCGGTGGAGGAGTCTCCTGGACATTGCATCAATCCATAGTCCTCATGATGCGTGTGGCGATTCAGGTGACCTAGGGATGTGAGGCCCATGCAAAAGCAAGGCCCTAGACCACTGCCCAGCCTGCCCAGGCTTGGTGCTTGCCCTGTACCTAAATGCCTGGAGAAGCAGTTGGAGTGCGAGGATCTGTGCAGCTGGAGGGCCAGAAAGCATCTCAGCAGAGAGTGGCAGCAGATGGCTTTGCAATCAGGAGGAGGAACGGTGGTTAAGAGGGAACTGTTGCCATCAACTTGTGAAAGGAGCCATTTGATTCAACCCCGCCTCCCAAATGGTCACCTTTTTGTACTTAAGTTCCTACTACTGTATCGGAGAGTCTTGGCACAAGCAGCTGTACTTCAGGGGCATTCCCTATTAACACATTTTTTGTTTCTAGTGGTGCACTAATAATGTGCATCCCCTTGCCCTCACCCCCTCTGTTTGCCCTGCTCTACCCTGAAGGGTCCTGTTGGCTAGAAAGTGCTGGTCAGTGTGATTGTGACTTGGACCAAAGCCACCTGCTGCATTTCCAATGGCCTTTTCAATGTTTCTGTATTGCTCCATCCTATAATAATGTACAGATGCCAAGCAGAATGTGTCACAAGGGCATGCTCCTCTTCAGTGACGCTTTCGGGTGAAAAGGGCCAAGTGTCTTTCTGAAAAGTGCTAATGTTGATGCTGTCAAGACTCCTTTGCCTTCTGAATGTTAAAGCCAAATCACCACTAGGACCCAAAGTTGGAGTCATTTGTGAATGATTGGGTAAACCGGTTTCTAAATGTATAATGCTGCCTGTTTGATTCCAAAGCAGTGGTAAAGCGCATTTTATTCACATGTTTAAAAAGAAGTTGCATACCTGTTTTGGGCATATATAAAAGCAGGATTATTCCTTATTACAGCACCGCAAGTGGTCCCATTTCACTTGTGCATAGCACATCGGGGCGACTCCTTTCCTTGCTTAGTTCCATTTCCAACCTGATACTTAAAGGGGAAGTTCACTCAAAGATATTATTGTCTCAAAGATGGGCCAAAATCAAAAATATATATCAAACATATTTGAAGAAAGTTCCTATGTAAAATTTGGAGCAAATGAGGCTCAAAGTCAATCATTTCAAGCACTAGGGGGCATCCATTTTGTGAAATGAATGAGCCCCCTGTGCTTGTGTTAAGGTCTGCTCTCGTGGCAATAATGAAGCAAAGGTCCCCTACTGGGAGCTTTTGCTTATTACAGCCGGAGAGCACAGAATGCAGTCAGGATCCTTCCTGCCGTGTTCTGCTGGTAAGTGCTTATTTGTGTTATTTTGTTATACTTTCTCGGGCTCCCCTGAGCTGGGGGAGCCCAGGAAACTTAAAGGGAAAGTCCAGGCAATAATAAATACAATTGCGTTGTATTTATGTTTGCCGTGGCTTTCGTTTCAAGTCTCTGGAGCTCCCCCGAGCTGGCGGAGCCCAGGAGACTTAAAAAGAAAGTCACAGCAATCATAAATACAAAAACATTGTATTTATAATTGCAGCGCCTTTTGTTTTAAGAAAGTCCAGGCAATTATGAATATTTCTCCAGCATCCGGCAGAGTATTCATAATTGCTGCGACTTTAGTTTTCAGTTTCCCGTGCTCAGGAAATTAGAAAAGAAAGTCACAGCAATTATGAAAACTCCACCGGCAAAGTATTTACAATTGCTCTGCCTTTCATTTTACATTGTCTGTGCTTCGTCTGAGTTGATGTTTCTTATTCTGGTTTGGTTTAAAGGGCGGAGGGACACAAACCGGAATTAGTCTGTTCTCTTGTATTTCTTGGTTTGTGCCTTGTGGGGTGATTACTGCATTTCATTTTAAGGAATTCTGTCCAATTCTATTTAGGGGTGGGGAGGGATACTAACCCGGTAGTCCTATCTCCTTGTAGCCCTTAGCTGATGAATTTTATGTGGACTGCTTGGTCGGCACCAGGCATGCTGGACCATTTCACGTTCATGAGGAAGTCAGTCCATTCCTATGTAGAGATAGGCAGGAGACTGACCCAATAATTCGATGCTGCGAAGGCCTTGGACCAGGGGCGCCGAGTATGCGGGTGCTCTGGGGCTCGGGCACCCCCAGGAAAGGTCATCTGTATCAGCGTCCCCATACTTTAAATGGCCCCTGCCTCGGATGATGAATTGGGTGTGGATTTGTGGCATGTTTGTGTAATTTTGTGCAGAGAAATGTCCTGCTCATCGATGCGACCGGGAGTGGGTGGCAGTCTGCTGAGGATGTTGTGCTGTTCTTGTGCCGATTGTCGTCAACAGCCACTTTTGTGGGGATTTTCTAAGGGTCAGGTGTCTTGTTTTTGTGCATATGTCTTGGCATTTAATTCCAGAGTTTGGTTGAGGAGAAGGATTAAGCACAGAGTTTCCAGATGGAGCTTGGTAGTGTTACTAGGGTAGTGTTGCTGGATCAGAGCGTTCTGCATGCTTCCTGGTGAATTCATTTAATTGTAGGTTGATTCCAGTGCTGGTGCGAGTCTAATACTGCACACACCATCGTTTAAATTGCGCTATGCACAATAACCTACAGATACGACAGCTCAAGTTGATCAATTTCACTCGTGAGCAATCCATCCTGTTCAGATAGGGCAAGTAATGGAGATGTATGGGATAAAGAACAGTTAGAAGGTAATGTGGGAGGGAGAGAGGGGGAGAAAGAAAAGGGTGTAACAGGAAGGAATGGCAAGAATGTGATGAATAATAATCTATAAGGGAAGAAAAATCATCTGTGAATGACTCGTTTCTGATTTCGACCCTAGGTGGATTTGGTGCACACCATCGGAGAAAGCGCTGCAATGGGAGCTGCCGGAGTAGTGCTGTGGGGCGGTAACCCCTTCTCCAGCTCATATGTGAGTACACTGTCCGAAACGTCTCCCAAGCTTCAGAATATCCGAGAACAGTATTAAAACGTAGCCAGTGTTTTTGACATGTTTGGTGCGGCTCTGTGCTGCTCACCTTCTCCAGGGCCGGTGAGAGCTAAGTGGTTGGATGCCTACAGCAGCATTGTGGTGAGTGAAGGGCACCGCCAAAAGAGTTTCGTGTCGGGCATGCCCACCCTAGTGTGTAACTGAATTGGTGAATGTGCCTCACCTTTTCCACCAGATTTACATACGATGGGGTGGGGGGGCAGCCAAGATGGCTGGAGGTCCAAGCTAGACATCGGCAATGCAAATATAGGCCTTCCGGCCATCACAACCTACACCACATAATCAATTAAACAATGCAGTAAAGTAACCACTACTATTACTACTACCACTAACCACTTAATTAACTTGCTTCTCTACCGGAGCATGGCCAGCCCGGCTAAGCCTTTTTTCTTTGGCCAAATGCACACAAGCATCCTAATCGTACTCCATGACGTCCAACACTCTGAACGTTGGTTCTCATAGGGTGTTCCCACTAACAGCGTATTGAGACTATAATAATGGTAAAAGGTGCTATACAAATGACAAGTACAATAAAATACACTACCCACAATGCACATTTATCCATGATACCTTTTAAATAAAAGGAGTGTTAAACAGATTAACACACTTATATTTTTTAGACCATTATCATGGCTGTAGAGAGGAAATGGTTCTCACAAAACAGCTGCAGGAACAGACCACCCTGCAGAGTGTGCATCCCTTCTTGTGAAGCCTGAAACCAAGGTAGGGAACATAGCAGGCATATTGCAATGCATTGCCCTTTGTGGTGCAGGGATTTCCTAGGTCTGCCCTGATGGAAGGCTGGTGGGAAGGGTGCAGATGCAATGTTGGATCCAGTAAAGGTTGCAGATCATGGCTGACCGAGCATTCCTAATGCTCGATGATGATAGTGGAGTATATTTATTTTTTTATTTTACTGTCCGTATTAAACAGTTAACAAAAAAAGTAAACGTTAATGCCATACAGACATTTTTAAAAGCTAATGTCCACAGTAAAACATGAAAGAAACACAGAATAACCCAACAACAAAATACAATCTTCTCTGAAACAAAATAAAAATTGTCAACATCACACAAACACATCTCATCAAACCAAAATATCAAGAATAATTATAATTCGTTTCCATAGGATGGCAAAATTAACAATACAAGCTTCTTGACAGCCGTTCAGGAAGTACCTGGGCGGGCAATTTCTCCTACAGACCTGATTCTCTAAGGGCCGTCAGCCTAAGCAACATTAATGATGGATAAACAGTAAATTGCCGTTTAACCGACTCTAGTAGCATTTTGCCATTTAGCCAGCAAAATCTATAATTTGAATATTAAACCAAGCACCTGAGCTCTCAAGAGACTTCTCAGTATTTCATTTCAGTCTGATGTACTCACAAACCCCAGAATTACCCTAACAATGATGGATATAACATGGGAAAACTTCCTGATCCTGGATATAGTCAACAAATACAGTGGCATTGGATTTCGTGGACAGGTTGACTATCAATTGCTCCTTGGGCTGCTGAAATTTAACAGCCTTAATTGTTTTTTAAAATTGGTTGGGCGACATTGACATTGCATTTTCCAGGGCTAACTTGAGCCGCCTGTCAGCAATCAACTTGATTTTTGCAATAAAACTAGCAGTCTTCAGGCATGCTCTGGACTTTAACACCCCAAGTGTCAATTTGCTCAAAGAGTTTTCTGGGGCATTAATAAGTTTCCAGTACAACATCAGACAACATAGGTGAAATTTGGCATAACACGGTAAGATGTCAAATTCCAAATATATCATTTCCATTGAGGTGTAAAAATGACGTCTCAGAAGTCATTTACCAATGGCAGTCTCGATATTAATCAACCCCTTCCAGTTCCCAAAAATCCACATCTCAGCCCCATACAAAAGTATGGGTAAGATTTTAGTTTGGTATAACTTGATCAAAACGTCAAGTGAGTAACCCCCACCCCACCCCTATTAGCAAAAGAACCAATAGTGCTGACTATCTGTGAGGCCTTGATGTTAACTTGTTCCAAGTGGGTAGCTCCATGAAGTTTAGAATCCAGGTTAACTCCCAAATATGTATAAGCTTGGACAACCTTCATTGCCTCCCCAGCCATATGCCAAGTCAACCTTTTTATCTTCCTATGCATGGGACTCAGGATCATAATTTTGGTTTTAGTGAGGTTCACATTGAGAGAATTTAGGTCAGCGTGACTTTTCAGTCAACTCATCAAAGACTGCAGTGCACCCGGAGTTAGATCGAATATCACAATATCGTCTGCATAGCCCATCTAATGCAATGAAACATTCCCCAATTTCGGGGGAATAGAAGATAGAGATTGAACAGCATGTGGGCAAGTTTGCACCCTTGCTTAAGCCCATTCGAGGTGGGTATCCAACTAGTCAGGCCACCTTGTTGGTCTAGGCGGACCTTGACCCTAGTGTGTTCGTGCAAAGAGAATATTTTCAACAGGCCTAGAGGAATATTTCAACTGCGCAGCCGCCTCCACATTCTGCCCCTATCAACTGTCAAAAGCCGCTCTAAAGTCAATAAAGACTGCATACACAGGGATGTTACGAATCATCCAGGCCTGTTGCGCAATAGTGACCAGGGCCAGTCCATTAGTCGTGGTATTGAATATCTTCCTAAAACCGGTTTGGTTACTTGGACTGATGTTATTGGACTCTACCCAATCGCCCAGCTCTTCCAATAGGACTCTGGCAAAGATCTTAGCAGGTGCGTCCAACATCGGCAGTATTCAGTAGTTACCTGATCAGTGTGATTGCCTTTTTCTAGCACTGGTACACTTATACTATCCTGCCAAGATGACGGTAGGCCTGTGTCACACTGATCCAGTGGAGCAACCAACATAGTGCATTGGTCCAGAGCTCTGGATCTGATGATAGTGGAGTCTAGAGTGCCCCCACAATCCCCTTTAAAGCTTGCATGGTAATTGGGTGACAGAGAGAGCATCTGTGAGAAATAAACCAAACTCCTGAAACCAGGGCTGGTGGCTCAGAGTGCCTAAGTCCCACTGAGCAAGCCTTATTTTAGGCTTAGTACTCTGTTTTAAACTCTTACTCCAGCAAGGTATGTTCCCTCATCCTACTCTTATTTGCGCCAGAGGCAGAAGGTTGTGTTGTTCTTTGAATTGTCGCCTTCAAGGCATTCCAAAACACAAAGGGTCCTCAGCTGTACCCTTATTCCACCTGATGAACAGACAGACCACAGACTTCATAAACTGCCTGCTTTATGTGGGCAACAAAATACTTGTCTCCAAACAACTGCCTGGGAAGGGACCAACAACATTCTGCAGCCCCCACCCATCAGCTGAAACCAAGTCCATCACCATACGCATGTGATGAGCTGCTGCTATGCACCCCACCCCAGTCGACAACACTGCAGCAAGAATCCTCCTCGAGATCAGGAAAATAGTCAATGCAGAAGGGGGATTTATGGGGATTCACCTCCAGGGGTCATCCAAAATCTGCACCCGTTTCAATGATTGCATAACTTTCCTGAGCGCTCTGTCCAATGAATCCCAGTCCCGTGATCTACCCAGTTCATTCTTCACCATGTTGGCATTGCGGCCTAGATTGCCTTGTTCCCCAAAAGAGGGAAGATTGCCTCATTGACGTAACAAAGAAGGCTTCGCCTGAGTAGGGGTTCAGACCTCACCAAAAGTTATTGCGCTCCTGGCTATAGTCACTTCTAAGAGCCCAAACCATCCCTCTGGCTCAAATAGTTGTATCCTTCGTCACACTCAAATTGTTTTTCTATATGATGGCCGCTCCCCTCAACTTTCTCGAATGGCAACTCGAAACCTCCACACTTATGTAATTTATTTACCATGTAATCTTTTCCTTGTGACGAAATGATGACTGCTCTGCAAGTGTACATGTATCAGTAGTGGCTAAACCAACTACTCAGCCCACACTACAACTAAACTAGCAGTGATCCAATCATAAAGATAAAATGGACACTGCCCGCTGGGTATACCTCCTTTGACATTTGTGGGACTATAGCACAAGGGCGGGCTATGCTCTCAGGATAAGTGTGAAGTGATAACAATAGCAACCCAATAGTACAAAATAAAAGAATGCCCGATCAAGGTTCTATAAATATATATACTTTCATTTAACTATCAAAAATGCAAACAATTCCTAAAAACACAAACATAAACCCACCCCTATAGATAGAACACAGAAAATGCAGAACTGGTATAGATGGCATTCTGGTACTTGAGCAATGGTCATCAGGCAATCAATTGCAGGAGTCTCACTATTCAAAGCATATGTCTTGCAAGAAAAAGGCAGAGACAGGACTTTAAGTCACTATGGGCCCCAAATGCCTCTACACAGTACCTTATGCTTGTCTTTGGGGCTAAAACAACGTTGAGCCAGTCTTGTAGGCGCTTCCTGAGGCAGTGTTTCGGCATTGGATTGTTGAGCTGGTCGCACGGGGGAGGTTTCCATGGTCCAAATGTTGTGGAGCTGTGAGAAAGTTACCCTAATTTGTCCAGCATCCTGGACCTTTCTGTGTTAGGTATTCTCCAATGATACAGACTGTGACCCTTCTTGGCCTGCTGCCAAGCATGCCCTGTCATTCAATTTCGGAAGTACCCAAAATGATGTATAAAAAAATCCTGTATGGTAAATATGTCATAATTTCCGCTGTAATAAAATCACGTACAGTAGAAAAATACGAACATATTTACCATACAGTGCCATTGTAACGAACAAGGGGAGCAGGGTTTGCGAAGGTGCCCCCCGCTTACCGATGAATTAAGCCAAAATTAAAAAAGGGACTCTGCGGCGCCGTTCCACATCAGTGGAAGGAATGACGTTGTAGGAGAGGACACTGTTTCGGGTTGAACAAGGCTACCCTTGTTCAGCCTCCAACAGGAGACCGAGAGCAGCTTACGAGAGTGTTGCACATCCGACAGTGTAAGTGGGGGGAGGATAGGTGGGCGACGGGGGTTGGAGGGTGTCCCCAAGATACGTGGATGGGAAGAAGAGGGCACACATTAAAATGCGTATTTTCGGTCAAAACGGTTACGGTCATTTTGGCTGCGAACATATCCGTCACAGTTAAACAACCCAAATTCACGATTTTCATGGGAAAATGGATGTACAGGGCTCCAACATTCTTTCAAGCAAGTTTTGAGACATTGGAATAGTATCCAGAGGCCCAGGTAGGGTGACTAGATTCAAGATCTTATAGCCCGTTCTGGGAATACAGTGTCCTTCAGGCAGAAAGGCAAACACTTACAGCATGATTGTTTATCTGCGGACTTAAATGACGTGTACACATAATGTGTAACAGTTTCTTCCTGGCCTTGCTCCCATTTGTGTTGATGGAAAAGTTAATTTTTGGGTCTATTTTCTCCCTGTTGGTTTGCAGCTTTGTTAATTCCCGTGGATTTAGGTGGGTCCCCCATTTTAATATTAATTCCCCTCCCCTCTTTAGAGTCTCTAATTAGTAACTGTTTTCATCATTGGCTAGTATGATACTGCTGCATTGATTTTATTAATATGTCCACCAGCGAGAGACTTGTTGTCTTGAAAACAAATTGTATTATTTTTTTTAAAAAAGTGCATTGCCTCAACCATTTTTTTTTTAGGAGGATGCTATTGGCAGCACCCACTGCTTGTGTCGTCTTCTGTCACTACCACCCACTGTCAGCGCTGCCCAAAGTGCAACTGTATTGAGTGCCCCAAACCCGCCATGTGGCAGCCTTGTGGGAAACAGTATATTGTGACTGTTGCTTCCCCGATATATACAGTGCCCTGATCCCTGTCAAGTGCATCCGAGAGAAGTTGGACCTGGATTTCCTGATGACTACCAACATTTTGATAGGTATTTAGGCTGCTCATCCCCAAGCACGTGACATTATCTCCCGACTTTAAGTGAGTGCCATTATGAGAGTCTGACTGTCCTCTTACAACTACTTTACTTCATTTCAAAATAGGATATGGGCAGTTTTTCCTGTGACCCGCCAAAATAGTCAGTTTCATTTTCTTCAACGTCGTCCATTTTTTTTACTAAGAATTTGGGTGCCTTCCTACCAAAAATCAACATGTATGGTGCACAACAAGAATCCGCATGGCCACACACAGAATGTGGCCAACTTTCCGTTTTGCCCACTACACCCACTACATCCTCTTCCATACTGTCAAAAAACCTTTTGTATAGTCCGTCTGAAAGTCCTAAGGACATTTTTGACAAAGGGGTGCATTTTAAAGCCAACAGGGCCAAAACTATTGATCGCATGTGGACATAATAGAGACATTCTTGCAGGAGGTTCTCTCCCCAGGAAGCTTTAGGCAATGTTGTTACGAGTGGAACTGTTTAAAGTGCTCGACGATGGCGATATTGGTCGCAACGGGATTCTATTTGAAGATCGCAAGCAGGTCTCGCCCAAGGAAGTCTAGCAAATGGTGGATATTAATAAAGCATACTGGACTGATGTGGATCATAACGGAGAGATTTGAAAGCAATTAGGCAAGAGAAATTGACCACAACCCCAAATTAGGTTTTGGGCAACGGGCATTCAAGAGTGGGTTTGGCATACAGAGCATCAATGACAACGGGGTGGGGCTCCAGAGTAGGACTCCGCATGACACCCACATTTTGTAGTTGGTTTACATCAAACATACCCCGCCCACTGGGCCACATGCTCCGTGCTAATTCACACCAATACATATGACGCATTACTCTTGACCCACGGCCCCTTATTAATCTGTGCTAATACCCCTCAATGACTCATAACGTTTCCTGATCGATGCTCAATAGTTTCCACTCGGGCACCATCTAGTACCGATGAAAAAACATAATTTGCCATATTGTCTGCAAAAGTGGTTACAATATTACCCCCTTTGCTATTAGTGCCCACAATAGCCCACCTGATAAAAATAAATAGCCTATTCTAGACCCATTTCCAAAACATAATATCCGCCAGATCCGGAAGTGACTGTCCAGGCTCCTTTTGTCAGACATTGCCAGCTTCCACAATCCCACCCCCTGCAAACATGCATTTCAAATGTCCACAATGCTGCAATAATGGACCAGTTTGTCACCCCTCCCCCTCCCACAGCCTGGCAGTTTCCCAGTTTTCACAGTGCAATAGCGATGTGCCCATTTGCCCGCAGTAATCCATATTCGTCAGTGTGCCCATATATTTAACATCACCGCAGTATAACACATGTTGTCCACTGACCTCAATGATCGAGTATTGCACACCTTATGGCCGGCGACCACAATGCAGCAGCAAAGGACAGATTTTGAACATTAACCACAATGCCGCAGTAATCCACAAATGATGTCCACATTGTGCAGTAATGTGCGTATTTTGCAGAGTATCAACAGTGAAGCAGTAATACGAAGAGATATCCTAGTGTCTACAATTCTGCTTTACATTTCTCCGTTTTTAAAATGTGGAGTAATTCTAGATTAGCAATTTCGCACACGGATGATCAGAAAGCAGCAGTGATGACCACACTGGTAGACCTCCGCGCACGCAAAGGCAGTAGACCCATGCATAGGCAAGCACAGGGCAATGCATATCTACTCCTTCTTGAAAAAGGCTCCTTCATTGCACTGAGAGAATATTCCATTTGGAATGTGAATGTCAAACTTGTACATGTGACCACCTTTGTGCAACATGTCATGTGTTGCAAATTATAGAAAGTACTTTTGCTACATTAATACGTGCACAGAGGTTAACAGGCCGCGCCACTGATATCAATGCATTGCTTAAATGTTACCTTTTAGCCTAATGTGTCAGCATATTTTATACATATCTATATGGTTCCTTGCATTAATTACTACTGATCTAATTGTTTCTACTGTTTGGAAATGGGTTCATGAGGGCAGGGCCGGCCTGAGGGCAGGGCCGCATGGGCGACCGCCCGGGGTGCCATTAGCCCCCCCGCCATGCCATCTTTCAAGGTCTCCCCCGAACTGGCATGGTGGGAGAAGGCGTGGCAGGCTCCCTATTGAAATTAAATGCACCCCGCTCTCAGGAGAGGAGCACATTTAATAACTATAGGTCGCTGAAGCTTTGGCATTGGCGCCTATTGAAAAATGTGCCTCCCCTCATGTGCCCTTCCCCGCAGCACATGGGGTGCATGGGGGCGAGGGGTGCCACATTTTTGTTTTTCCACCCGGGGCGCTGACGCCTCTAAGGCCGGCACTGCACGTAGGAGTACATTTTGTGATAACTTCCACACACCAAACACACAAACACACACATTTTAGAGCTCTGTTACAAGGGAAGTGAGGCGGTCAGTGTGCATCCAATTCTGCAAGGCCATCATGACCTCGGTCACGTGAGGCCTGCATCGTGTCCAGACACCACATAGTGGCAGGAGGCATGAAGCCTGATTGTGAGCCCAACAGACCCAGGCACGGTGCACTCTCCTGTGGCCTGCTGCTTCGCTCTTTCCCATCCGCGTTGCCACTTTAAGAAAGCTTGTAGGCTTGGCACCAGGAGTTCATCCCTGATTTATGTCAGATCTATGAATGTCGCATCAAAACAGGTTCATCCCTGTTCCTCCAAAACCATCAAGGACCACATTGATTCCCTGGCTCCTGCTCTGGCCGACTTCTGCAACCACTCCTTCGCCACTGGAGTCTTCCCATCCCCCCTAAAGCACTCCCTTGTGCACCCTCTTCTTAAGAAACCCTCTGCCGACCCGTCCTGCACAGCTAACTATCGCTCAACCTCCATCACTCCATTCCTGGGCAAACTCCTGGAAAAGCTGGTAATCTCCCAGCTTAATCTTCACACTGAATCTGTTGGTTGTCTACATGACCATCAGTCTGGTTTCAGAGCTGCCAGAAGCATGGGCACTGTTCTCCTGAACATCTGTGAAGACCTGCCCTCCAACCTTGATTCCAACACCCCGTGTCATCATCTTACTTGATCTCTCTTCTGCCTTTCACACAGTCAACCATTCCATCCTGCTCAATCATCTCCGTGATAACCTGGGTATCACCGGTCAGGCCTTGGCTTGGCCGACTTCCTTCCTCTCTGATCGACCCTCGCAGGTCTAACTTGGGTCCTTCCTCGCCTCTTTCTCTAGCTCTACCTGTGGTGTCCCCCAGGGGTCTAACCTCTCTCCCTGGCTGTTCAGCCAATACGTGGCACTTCTTGCCTACCGCATTGTCACTCTCTGCCCCAACTTCCAGTGCTATGCAGATGACACTCAGCTCATTTTGAGGCTACCTTCGGCCCCCCCTTCTCTGTCTCTCATCACTGACTGACTGTCTGCTATCCAGGAGTGGTGTGCCGCCAATGATCTCTGCCTTAATGCCAGTAAGACTGAGATTCTCCTTATCGGCACACCCACTCCCTCCTTTCTTTTGGCTCTCTGGCCGGCCTCTCTTGGCCCTCTCCCTGCTCCCACCTGCAAGGCTAAAAACCTCAGGGACATCTTTGACTCCACACTCTCCTTCTCTCCTCACGTCTCTGATGTCTCTAAGAAGTCACACTACCAACTGCACCTCCTCAGAGGTATTCTTCCTTTCCTCTCCTTCCCCCAGAAGCTCACTGTCTCCAGAGCTCTGGTTCTCTCTAGGCTGGACTATTGCAACAGCCTCTTTTGAAATCTGCCTGCTTCTACTCTCCGCCCTCTGTAACTCATCCAGAACAGGACTGTGAGACCAGGGATCGTATCTCTCCAGGACTGACATCTCTGCACTGGCTCCCAGTGGCTGCGCGATTAAGTTCAAAACCCTCTGCATTGTCCACAAGGCCGTCTGGGACCTGGGGCCTCCAATAACTTCAACTCTCTCTTCCTAAATATCTTCCTTCTCGAGCTCTTCGCTCATCCGACTCCAACTTCCTCAGGGTCTGTCGCTTCTCCAAGCAACAAGTTGGTGGTAGATCTTTCATCGGCTGGGGCCTCCCTACCTCCCTGAAACTTGGGGAGAACCATATCCGGTTTGGGAAGCACCTCAAAACCCTTCTCTTTGCTTCTGCTTTCTCTCCTCCTCTCCCCTGCTGAAATCCTGGCTGAAACTGTACTGGTTACCTGGCCACCCTCTGATCTCGGGCCCAGGTTTCCTCCCCCGCCAGTTACACACCTGCATTGCCTCCCTGGCAACCCCTGCACTTGGGGATTGTTCTCTGTATCCCTACAGTCCTGCACCAGCACTTGACACCTGATGTCTGCACTTACCCTTGAACTGCCACCAGCTGGCCCTACTTCTCTCATTGTTTTATTTATTCTTTTACCCCAAGTACTGCACTGTACCCACCCCCCTCCCACTCTGCGCTTTTCCTCTTCCCCCTTCC